>NC_046221.1:156288745-156625741 GCF_009819885.2 Catharus ustulatus | reverse complement strand
AAAAAAATTAACCCCAGCCAAAACCACCACAACCCTCACAAGCACTTTATGACTACACTTACATCATTCCCAGCATTTGTTTCACATGGAATTAACAGGCTTCTGTGAAGGCTCAGGTGCCTGCAGAAACAAAAAGGTCTCACAAACAGATAGAGTAAGCCCTTAAAATGTGACAAATCTTTTGTTACATTCTTTTATACAGTAGGCCAATAAAAACCCAATCATTTTTCCAGACCATGGATGCACAGTGTAATAAAAAGGTCAAGGGTATATGATAGACGAAAAGAATCTTTAAGCCCAATCTGTGCAACACAAGACAAATTGGACCACAAGAGTCTTTTCCAGCCCTTAAGATCTGGTATGAAAGGTGCTGCATTTCACCTTGCAGACTATCCCACCTAGGATATTACTGGCATAACTCTACATAGGGAGCAAGTGTTAACTTGGACTAAAGGTATCATCTGCTGTGAAGCAGTGGAGCTCCTCCAGAAACCAGTCTTTAAATGGAGAAACTGAATCAATCATCAAGAACAAACTCTTTTGCTTTGAGAAACATCTCTACTTACCACAAAGATTTTGGGGAACCCTTTTAAGAAAGGCAGAAAATTGATCTGTGATCAAGTTTCTCCAAAATTAGGACTTCTTGAGCCTAAAATAATAGGCTGGAAATTGTGAAGAAGCAGTTGAATATTTTAAAAAGTGAAAAAATGCTTCCAGAACTTTCATGACTCAACAAATGGATCAAGAAAATCATACCCAAAGTGTGATTCTACAGCTGAGAAAAATCTGCTTTTCTTCAAGCTCAGGAGGGGAGACGGGATACAGTTAAACGCAATAAGACAAATAACCAAACAGACATCATGAACCATGGTGCCTTTCACTTTCACAGAAGTGAGATTCATTTAGCATTAATCTGGAGGTGGGTAGAAAAGGAAAGGGTCATTTTTTTACTTCACTGCTTTACCCCATGGAGCTGTATCACTGAAGTGGGCACAGAGGGCACCACAGCATTTCTGCTTAATAGCAGAAGAAAGGCAATAAAAGCTTCCTTAACCCTTCAAATACTGCAGATGTGATTGCAGGGAGCAGAAACTGGGCTTCTGACCAGGGACACATCAGGATTGGTACTTGACCTCCTCTACTTAATTAGGACATGGAGCAAAGTGAACCAGTAACAAAAATCACTTTCCACTATCAGAAAACAGAAAAGGACACACAAGAGGAAGAAAGATCACATTAAAAGCAGTCCTTCCATTTCTACATCTGAAAATCACAATTTTCATCCCTGGCTGAAAACATCTAAAACCTTTTACTTTCAAACACATCTGCTTCCCAGAGTACTGTTACTGAATGGCCTGAGGCAGTAAAAGGCTACAGACACATTTACTCTCCAAGCATTCAACAAATGAAGCAGCAGTAAGAGGAGAAGTAATTTTGATTCACAGAATCCTAGAATATCCTGAGTTGGAAGGGACCCACAAGGACTGAAGTCCAGCTCCTGGCTCTGCACTAGACCAGCCCAAGAATCCCATCATGTGGCTGAAAGCACTGTCCTGATGTTTCTTGAGCTGTGTCAGGCTTGGTGCTGTGACCCCTTCCCTGGGGAGCCTGTTCCAGTGCCCAAACACCCTGTTGGTGTAGAACCTTCTCTCAATATCCAACCTAAACCTCTGGCACAGCTTCAGGCCTTTCCCTCAGGTCCTGTCATGGTCAGCAAAAAGAAGAGATCAGTGCCAGCTGCTCCTCTTCCCTGCACAAGGATGTTGCAGACTGCACTGAGGTCTCCCCTCAGACTCCTTCTCCAGGCTGAATAGATCAAGTGACCTCAGCCACATCTCAAGTGGCTTCTCCTCCAGACCCTTCATCTTCATAGTCCTCCTCTGAACACCCTCTAATAGTTTTATATCTTTCCTGTATAGTGGTGTCTGAAACTGCACATAGTATTTAAGACAGTCTCCTTGTCCACATAAAGGCATCTTCCTCAGACTATTCCTTTTAAACAATCCTGATGGATTATTAAAGCCAAAGAAAATCAGTAAATCCTCAAAGGATTTGCAACTTCAGGTTTTCACTGTCACTGCATTATACCAAGATCAGCACAGCAGCAGTTGTTATAACAAATCTTCTGTTGTATCAAGTACAACGGGTTTACTGAAATGACTTCTAATCTTTTAGGTTTCCAATTACTTTGTCAACAAATTCTTCCCAGAAAATAAAGATCTATAAAAGAACACCTCTACAAGCCAAAAAAGTGAAAGATTTACCATCTACAAGAATTAAACTGACATTTTTTTGCTGCCTTGCAACTTTGTTGAAGTTGAGTTGCTACCTGCAGCCAAAAGTCTGATAAACACATCAAAATAAGAAATGAAAGGCATCCAGCAAATAGCAACTAGAGATGGAAAATAGAAAGAAAATCCATTTAACTGCCTAGTTTCTTAATAAGTTTATCTTGACAATAAGGTAAAATGCAGAAAAACAACAACATAAGAGAACCATAAGTTATAAATATGAAAAAGGAAAATTTAAGCAAAGGAAAATTTTAAGATAGGATAAACAGACAAAGAATAAAACATTCACTGCTCAGCTGTTGAGGTACAAAAATGCATCAGCCAGTCTAACAATGCTTCTTCATGCTACCTCTCCAATTACTGCTCTTTAATTTGCTCCATGGCATAAACAACTGACCTACAGTTACTGTGCAGCCCAAATCATTGAGAGTTCAAAGAGCTCAACAATTTAGCAGGGATCAGATGTCCATAAACACAACTTACTTTGAAGCAAAGATATCAAGACACACAAAAGCTACTGGTCCTTATATGTGGTTTAAGAGTTAGGCACCCATTGCTAAAGTATTGTGCATTTTTTCATTTGTACTTCTTGGCCAGACATTTCACCATCAGTTTAAAGGGTCTCTTTGCATCTTTATTCACTCCTGAAGGCTGTCAGGCTCTCAAAGCACAAGCCAAAGATCTTTCACACACCAATCAGACTAGCAAGAGGCCTACAGACCTTCTCAAGCTTGCAAAGCATTGTATTTTTTTCCATTATTTCCTCAAAGATTAAGACATATGGACTTCTGTAACTAGAATGTCACAAGAAAATTAAATTCCTGAGTCCATATGCCCTTATGGTTTTAGCTTAAGGCCATAAAGATATTAATTTTCTAGCTACCATTACACCTGGGAAAAAAATAAAATCACACCTGGCTAGAAATAGAAGGCTCTAAAATAATTCCCAGAACTATCACCATTCCCTACCAAACCGCTCCCATGGCATGGGGGAGACTTGCCTTGCCAGGATTCAAGGGTAGAAAACCCCACTTTACCAAGACATTCTACTTTGCAGTATAGAAGCCCAGTCCTTCATTATCTTTTATTTGAAAAACAGTATTAATAATGTAAACATTAAGCTTGCAAGATTCCTGCAGAGCTCAGCTAAGAACAGTCAGTTAATTCACCATAAAATATTAGATATGTCAGTTACCAGTTAATCTATTTAAACATGCTTTTTACTGAACCCTGCTAAATAGTAATTAAAAAGTCATGTAGTACCACACTGAATACTTTACAGATGCTTCTCAACTCTGATCTCTGATACCCGATTCTTTCAAACAAAAGTGCATCCTAAGTTTTTGTTTCTTAATTATACTTGAGAGGAACAAAGTCAGAGGGCAGAAAGGTCACAAACACAAATTTTAAGTACATGCAAGGAAAGCCAAACAAGCCACAGGCCAGAAGAGCAGCACTGTGACCTTCTGATTTCCCCAGTAAATAAGCACTCAGAAGGTTACAGTTTTAATTTGCATGGCTGGTGTCAAAAAGGATTGGAAGTGACAAACCATGTCAGCCTGCATTTGAAACCTTTAAATTCAATCTCTCTCATTGACTGCCAAAGTGGGTGTGCAAGTGAATTAGGAGTCAGCTTTACACTAACTGTGATCACAGTGAATGGCTCCAGGCTCAGTCAGGTTTCAGAACAGAGGAGCCCAGGGGTGAAGAAAGTATGATTATCTTCGGCTGTTGCAGAAGCCCTGTTAACATGACTGGAATATCTGATAAACCACTTCCCAAGCCTTTCAAGAGAGTAAGATTGAAATCTAACTTTTAGGAAGCCCTCTGACTGTTCCAATACGGTTTCACTGCAATAAAAGTAAAGAGCAACCATAACAAGAATGTGAACTTCTGAAGTTTTACCAAATACAGACAGCTGAGATGACAGACTCAAACATCCTTTCTGCCCTAAAAGGGTTACTACTTTTCATGCTGCTTTAAGAAACAGAACCCAAGCCAGCATTCCCTAGTTTGATGGTGCAACCATTACATCATATTTATTCCCACTACTGTCATTTAAATTTCTCATCACACTTAGCCTGGAAAACATCCAATTCCACCAAAATGTTTTGCTTAGACTGCTGTCTTCTAGTAATCAGACTAAAACCCAAAGAGTTTATGTCTGGTTAGCCTCTAAGAATGACAACTAAAAGTGACCAGCTGTCTCAAATAAATCTGAGGAGCACAAAACTTACTGTATTTTATACAATACTCCAAATAATTTTCAAACACTATCAGCTTTCTACAGTCTCATCTCATTTTCAAAATACCTATGACCTTCATGAAGTGCTTTGAAATCCTCAAAGAGTAGGACACTTGGAACAAGGATTGTTTCTGTGATTGCTACTATAATGACAAAAGAGGAGAGTTTGAGGTTACACCAGTACATTCAATACCATTAGAGGCTGGGAATGAGCAGCACCATGTGTCTGTGCTGTGCCATGAAACCTGTCCACAGAGGAAAGTGGATGTTTCAGTGGCAAACTGTTTGCTTGCATTACAACATATAGATGCCACTACACAACCACATTCATTTTTGATAAATTAAAGAAAAACAAAACCCCTTGCATACTTAGATTTATTGAAGGTTGTCCTGGTTTTGGCTGGGACAGAGTTAATTTTCTTCCTAGTGCCCATTACAGTGCTGTACTTCAGATTCAGTAGGAGAGTTGACAAGACAGTGATGTTTTGGTTGCTAAGTAGTGCTTACTCCAAATCAAGGACTTTGCAGTGTCTCACACTCTGCTGGGGAGCAGGTGCACAAGAAGCCCAGAGGGAGCACGGCCAGGGGAGGTGACCTGGACAAAGGAATATTCCACACCACAGGATGGATGCCCAGTATATAAACTGGGGGGAGTTGACTCAGAGCCACTGATTGCTGCTCGAGGGACAGTCTGGGCACCAGTCAGCAGATGGGGAACAACTATTATACATCACTTGTTTCTCTTGGGTTTTAATCCTCTTTTTCATTTCCAGTATAATTATTATCTCTTACTTTATTTCATTCATTAAACCCATAAGCTGTATCATTTTTCAATTCTCCCCAGATTCCACCAGGAGAAAAGGAACAAGTGGCTGCACAGTACCTACCAACCAAGCTCAGCTTAAACCACAACAAAAATCAGTAATATACATGGAACCTTAATTTATTGTTAAGCTCCTACTTCAACCATTTCTACAAAGCCATCTCTGCTGAGGAAAAAAAAAATAAATTAGACCACTAACATCATCCTCAAAGCAGCAAGTGAGCACATTCCCACACACTCCCTTCTCCCTGATATTTAGAGAGGTACAGCTCTGATTATTGAACTCCCAACACAAGACACAGCAATCCCCTGCTGATCACAACTAGACATGTGGCTCAGGAAAGCCATTCAACACACAGTTAGCACATACAGCCATCTACTGATGGGAAGGCTTGGTATTCCTGTACATCATCTCATTAACATTTTAAAGGAAGCCTTGCCAACTTCAGATATTACCTCAAATCTCAAAGCAGCTAAAATGAGCTTGTAAGGAAGAATTACAGAGGTCCAGTCTGCACAGAGAGTTGTCTTTCAGCAGTGGCAGCAGCCCTAACTTTCATTATTGACACATTTAATTATCTACACAAACCGAACAACTGCCAAGCACCCATTTTCATGTCTCCTGTTAGAAATGTGTCTGGTATGCCCATGTTTTATTTACAGTTAGCTTCTTCCATCTGCAGTTTCACATACTTCATTCAACATCCACAAACTGCTCATCTTAAATCACTACTATAAATAAATGTGAAAGAAGGTAAAATAACTTCTCACGGATCTTTCAGTATTTTTAGAGCATCACTTGTGAACCAAGTCATGACAATCAACACTACACTTGCACATTTACCAACATTTACATACCACCACAACTGCAAAGTCAGCCTTCAAAATAAGGCTTGATTTCAGAACTACCAATACTCCCACAGACAAATATTTTTCAGATAAAGATGAGCACATGACAGTTAAAAATAGGAAAAATACAAATGTACTAATCTCTTTCTTCCTCACAGAATCTCATTGTTCCCAAGGTTCTTCATTTACAGAACTTACTGTCAGCTAATAACTGGACAATATGTTCCAGTCCCCATTGTCTGGTACCAGCTGCAAATTAATCCTACTAGTATGGCCATCTTACTACCCATGCAAATAAGCCTACTTCCAATCTATAACAAGTCTAATGGTTCTCAGGCAAAAAAAAGTCCCCTTTTAGAATGGCTCGATGTTCAAGTACACAAATATATCACCATAATTAGAACAGGGAATAAAGTCTAGTCTCCTGGAAAAGATTCCCACTGCTCCAAAATTTAAGCAGCAACTGAATGCTTCCATGACTGTTTAAAACAAAAATTAAGCAATAGATATTGTATTTGTGTCCCAAAGAGATAGGGCGTCAAATCCTTGAACAGAGTTCTCAACAAGAAAAATCATGACTCAGTATGCAGGAACATTGAAGGATACTGATATTTGATTTTGGTGCTTTCAAAGCAAGGTTTTGAGGCAGAGAAATTTCTGTCATATCTTAATTCAGAAAGACAGATTAATAATACTGCCCACAAAAATATTCTTACAGAATCTTAGTTATTTCCACATCATTCTTTTTCAACTGAAATGCTACCAAGGAACTTGAAGCAGGTCAAGCTCCACTTTTTAAATTTAAAATTATGTAATTTGTGTGTACACAAATCATAATGTATAATTATAAGCATAACATGCAAATTTATCCATTTCCATTTGACAACTATAATTACCAGATTTCAGAAGTCTAGACCCAGGATTTTCCCTAGAAAACAAATTTCAACATGACTGGAAATTTGTTTGCAATTTGGCTCTACTGTCTAAGAATAAACACACCTGAACTACTTCAGCATCTCAGAAGGATTCTACTTGATCCATACAACTCATACAAATTAGTCTTGAGTTTCTGAAGAAAGCCAGCTGATGTACAGTATTTCAATGTAAGTAAATACAGATAGCAAATTTAATACCACTAAGACACCAAAATGCTATTACATAATTAAGCTGGTTATTTAAAGCACTTAAAACCCTTGCTAAGACATTCTCACAGATACCCAAAAGAAACCAAATTTGGAAACCTGTTTCATTCTAAACTTAAAAGATAAACAAATCCAGTCAAAAAATTAGACAAGCTATTTCATTTGCCTCCACATGAACTAACAGAGAAAATACTCTGTGGACCTGGCACACAAAATCCAATCGAGAATCATTACATATACACTTCCACTAATAACTGTTGTTCATTTAAGTGCATAAAATTATTTGCAATTGAGGGGAAAAAACCAGTCTCTGGTAAAGTTAGTCATGGCAGGATGGGTTTGTATAATGTGCCCTCCTGAAGTCTTATTTCCCACCCGTATTGTACAGTCACTTCATTTTGTCTGGTTCTTTGGTGATTCAACAATTAAACTATCTATTTTACACAGATAGTATACAAATTTCCATTTTAAACTACAGTTAACCAGTTGATTAGTCACCCTCAATCTTTTGTTTCCCCACCTCTAACATGTGAAACACTTCAGATATAATCCAAGACTTCAAAGTAAACAAAAAATCAAGACACCTACTAGATTACAGAGGTTGGATGCACATTCATCTATGTTTTTTCACTAATAATATAATTGTTTTTAGCTGAATATACACATGCTGATACCATGATGAAAGGCAAAAGCTCCAGCCCTCCAATTTATCATTTCAATGAGAACCTCAAAAAATATCAAACTCAGTCAAAAGGAGAGATTTACTTCCTTTCACATGGTTTACAAAATAGTAAATTGCATACTTCTATAACTCTCTGGATAAAGATTGGATAAAGATTCTTCACTACTTGAACAGGAACTTCAATAATTTGCAGTCATCAAGTTCAATTTTTAACAGCTTTTTTCATTTACAAACACAACAAATAACTTTTTTTAACATAATTCTCCTCTTCCCTGCAATCAACAGGGACATTTTTACAGATTCAAAGTTTGGAAAAATACGCAAAATACCAACCACCCATGGACACAGACCTTCAATTCACTCATCATATGCATTCCATAGCTGAAACTGTGACAGCTACCCCCAACTCTGAGTATTTCAGACAACAGTAATTCAATTCCCCTTCTGATTCTCAGACAGCCATTCACATCTATTACACATCAAAACCTACAATGCATTAGAAGAACCCACATCAACTTAAACTTGTTCCTGTTATAGGATGTAAAGTACACCAAGCACTGCTTTGTAATCATTGCAATTGAAGCCAAAATCATTTTGGCTGTCACTGTGTTTGGTGTATTAGAGGATCAGTTCATCACTTATTTCACTGAGCATCCTAAGCACAAGAGCGAGCATTTGTCTCTCCAGGGCTGTACTTGAAAGTCACCTGCCAATTATACAGTATCTCCGAACTCACATTAAATCCTACTTTAATTCACACAGAATGACTTTTATAGTCAGTATTGCATCACTGAAGCAAAAAGCTAGCACTCTGAAGCACATCTGATATGACAGACGCAGAAGGGGCAGGAGCAATTTATTATTTGGAGTTACATAATTGCAAAGCAAAATATGCTTTGTGTTTTTTAAAGGTTTACTAAAATGTATCGTTGGCTCCTTAGCATCTTAACATCAGAGCCCAAAGTTTCTAGGAAAGGCCATCGGCAGCAGGCTCGCTCTTAAGAAGGCTCACACGCGTGTAAACAATCGGCTGTTCATTGTTCAGAAACGGGGTAAAACAGGAAAACCTTCTGGGGCTTTAATCGACGGGCAGCCCGAGCCGAGCACAGCAGACCCAGCCGTGTCACACAGCCATTCATTTCGGAATGATGTACAAGCGGAGCAGTGAGCGATGGCAGGGAAAGAAAGCGCCCATGGCAGAGGGGCAGGGGAAGGCGCCGGCAGCCAGAAAACACCGACAGCCCGAGCACAACAAACCCCGCCAGGCGGAGCAGGCAAGGGCGAGCCCCTCACCGAGCACCTCGCCAGGAGCCGAGCACAGCAAACCCCGGTGCGATAGGAAAAGAAAGGATAGGAAGCTCCGGCTCAGCACCCGCCGCTCCCTCCGGCCCGTCCCCACCGCGGGACAAGGCGCCCGCTCCGCCCCGCCGCCCCTCACCTTGGTTGACCAGCCGCAAGGCGTGGGTGAAGGACGGGTCCAGCGAGTCCTTCTCCGCCATCAGCTCGGGCAGGTACTTCTCGTCCATGGCAGCGGCCCGGAGCGGCAGCGGAGCCGGGGCGCCGGGTGCGCCCGCGGGGAAGGAGCGGGTCCGAGTCCCAGGCGGCGATAAATCCTCGGAGGCAGCGCTTCCCCCCGGCCGCCTCCCGCCCGGGGCTGCGGGGACGCATCCAGAAGGAAGCGCCGCAAGCCCCCGGCCAGGAGGGGGGAAAAAAGGGGCGCGGGCTGGGGGGACGCCCCCCCTCAGCGGGCAAGCGGCGCGGACAAATCACTCTGCGGAAGCGCACAAAGAGGAAAGACGGGAAAGAGACGCGCCCCGGGAGCCGCTGACCCAGGCGAGATGGGGGCCGCGCACACAATAAAAGAGGGATTGCTAGGCGGCGGCGGGCGCTGCGTACAGACGCGCAACACAAACACCACCGCCGGCGACACTGCGCCCACTGAGCGGGGAAAACGCGCCGCACCAGGTTTATATACCGCCCCAGACCACGCCCCCACGCGGCCCTTAGCCCCGCCCAGGAGCGCTGCCCCGCCCCAGCTCCCTCCAATGGGCGGGGACAGCTGAGCCCCCCCCAGTGTCAGCGCCTTGCTCCAATGAAGGCTCCTATTGGATGGCGTGGCCTGTCAATCAGGGCCGAGTCGCAGCTTCTCATTGGTCGCTGCTGCTGGCCCCGCCTCCCGGCGTCGGTGAGGGGCCGGTGCTGAGGGAGCGCTCCCAGAGCGGCTCCGCGCCCGGAGCGGAGCGAGGGCTGCGCTGTGCCTGGACCGGGGAGAATCATAGAGCCCCTGAGACCCACAGCGACCCTTCCGACACACGAGTTCCCTTCGAGGCCCTAGCCAGGGCCGTAGGATCTGTGAGAGGGGTCGGGAATTCGTGGACGGCGTCCTTTTCGTCCTTGTCAGATGTTATGGAGAAAGGCAGATCTTGTGGTGAAAGGAGTGCAAACGCGATTTGATTTTATTTTATTTTTCCCCTCCCTCAAACAGCGCTGTCCTCTATCCAGCGTTCTGTACGTGCCCCTCTAGTAATACAAACAATTTCATAAATACCAGCCAGAAACCTGTATTTCTGATGAGTTGCCCAGATATGAGGATTTGGGATTCACCTTGCTCTAAAACAGGAAAGAGAAACAAAGTTTAGAAGACCTTGCTCAAACCTGTTTTCCTACTTTTTCCGAGGATGCATTTGTTATACTGGGTCATGATTCACTCTGTTCTTTAGCTTTGAGGCTTTACATCTCTTCTTTATTAGTCCTTAGGTGTCTCATCAATGAATCTTGGGTGACAGAAGCCCGGAGGAACCAGAGCAGCTCTTCTCTGTCACACAGCACAAGGGCAAAGCAGAGGGAAATTACTAAATCACTGCAGCCAAACCCATAAAGTAGCATTTTAAATCAACGTTTATTGGAAAAGGCAATAAGAAACTTTGATGATCTACACTTAAAAGATCACTGAAAATAGTCTTATATAAATTTGTGAATTGAATAAACATATGTTTACTTTTGTATTTCATGGGGGAAAAATCTGCAATGTATCTTATTCATATCCTTGCAATACAGGAAGGAAAAAAAACTCTGAAAAGGTAAACCAGCATGAGAAATGTTCACTCAAAGCTTGGAAGCACAGGTTAAGGCTCCCTTCTCAGAACTGCAAGTGCTCTTTCACCCTGAAAACCAAAAGAATATATTTTAAGGTATTTTATTCCTTGTTGTATTTCACAGATTTCAATACCTCGTGAAGCAATGTCTGATATGTTACAACATGAAACATACTCAATTTATCCTCTCTGTACAACCATTCCAAATAAATCTTGATCCAGAACACACAGAAAAAAATTTGCAAAGTTCTATTTAAAAATTTATTTTGCATGACATCAAGCTCAATTGACACAAGTAAAGCATACAAGCAGCTGGAAGAAGTTGAATTAAAACAAATGTTTTTTCCAACCTTCCATATACATCTTCTATATAAAAGCACTGAAATGCAGCCATCTGTTGTGAAACAGGCAGGCACATACAACTCTGACACAGAACAATATGTAGGAGTGTAATCTTTCTTGAGTGACCTTGGGCAAAAAAATCTCTATTTTGCCAGTTAAGCCTGAGTGTACTTAAAGTCGTACTAAGACATGCAGGACAGAAAGGTAGCTATGTTACTGCAAATTGTGTAAAACACAACGCACCTTTCTTGGAAAGAGTCGTATTCTCCCTGGTAACTGATTAAATAAACATTTGGTGTTTCAAGAAACCACAGTATTTCTTCCCAAGTTATGCCAATTCCCTCGGGCTTTCAACAGGGAAAGACTTACTGGAAGTGTGAAGACTTGGTTCCCTCCAAGTCTGTAATAATATAGGAATTATAAAATTATCCACTTTGTACCCTGTTGTTCAAACTCAAACCTGCACATAACAAGTGCAGGATATTGTTTTCTCCAATGAAATTCACTGGGATGCAATAAAATAAGACGAGGGCAGAAAGGATGGGAAATGATGAACCTTGGGCCCTAGAAAGCAGCCCAGGATGTGGTTAGCTGGGAAAAGCCTTCTGAGAATCACTTTTACTGTCGAGGAAAGGCAGGAAACACCACCTTCTTAAGGACTGAGTGCTTTCTTACTGCTGAAATCTATGCAAAGCTTGAAAAGCAGCCTGCTCAAGGAGCTGCCCAGTAATTATTTGCTGTAGGATTCATGAATATTGAAAAGCCATGAGTCCAAACTTTTAACTCATTACTTAAATGTGTTTTCTCTCTAACAGTACATCTGCTTTGCTGTTAAATGCATGTGGTAGTCTCAGGAAGTTAGTTTGGTAGGTGGGCGTCAGTCAGGAACCATGTCAGACTAATATCCTCTGCTCCTTTTTAAGCACCATTTATCTGACCTGACAGTGTGCCTGTCTATATGAGCTAAAGTTGTAGGTGCTAAAACTAATATTCATATGTGCTGGAAGCATTAGGATGTGTTGGTGTCTTCTCTCTCAGGAGTGAGGTTCACTTTCTTGTACCAACAGGATGTAAGGGCACCATGTGTAAAGGGGCAGAAACTGAGCTGTGCCCTTTCTCTGGAATATGGATTCTGTACACATTAACCAATTTATATTTTCATTATTTGTTGGGTCAACATAACAAGCAGTGATTACAAGCAGTAATTTCACTGTTAAGTTCTTTGTTCCAAGTATTGCAAGTACAACTAAATATTTGCCATTTCCATGGAATCATTGAATGCTTTGGGTTTGGGTCATCTAGTCCAACTCTGCTCCTACAATGAGCTGGAACATCTTCAACTAGCTCAAGTTACTCAGATCCCCATCAAAACTGACCTTGAATGTTTTCAAGGATGAGACATCTATCACCCCTCTGGTCTAGTGTTTCACCACACTCATTGTAAAGAATTTATTTATACCTAGTCTGAGTCTACGATCTTTTACTTTAAAACCATTACCTCTTGTCCTATCACAACATCTCTTGGTAAAATGTGTGTTCCCATCTTTCTTGTAAGCCCCCTTTAAGTACCAAAATGTTGCTACAAGGTCTCCTCAGAACCATCTCTTCTGCAGGCTGAGCTGTCCCAACTCACTCAACCTGTGTTCACAGGGGAGGTGTTCCAGACCTCTGACCATCTTTGTGGCCTCCTCTGGATCTGCTCCAATAGATCCATATCCTTCCTGTCCGGAGGAGGCCAGAGCTGGATGCAGCACTGCAGCTGGGGTCTCATGAGAGCAGGGCAGAGGGGCAGAATCGCCTCTCTCACTGTGCTGCCCACTGGGTGCAGCCCAGAACAGGGCTGGCTTTGTGGGATACAAGCACAGTTAGTAACAGCTTGGTGTGATCATTGAATAGATGGAACACTTGTCACAGGAGAAAACCCAGAGTGGACAGTAATGTAGGGAAAATCAACCTTGTGGTTGGGATTTACTGCAAGGCACCTGATCAAGGGGAGCCTGTAGACACAGCACTCTCACTCCAGATACAGAAGACACTGCACTCACAGGCTGTCACCCTGCTGAGATAATTTCCAATTCTGTGGTAGACTTTACATGCCTCTAATGTCAGTCTTGCCTCCTGATTTAAATCTCAGACCCCAACAGATTGTTACAGAATCTACAGAATCATTATTTATTTGAGACTTCAACTCACTTAACTGTGCAGCTGAAGACCTGTAGAAGCAGGGTCTGTTTGTGGAAATAGTTTGTCACAAATACCACATTTAGTGATTGATGTGACTCACCACAGTTCTGACTAGCATGTTGCTAAGTGGGTTCTAGCTTCCTTAATATTATAGTGTGTTACTTGCCAATTTCTATTAGGCATGGCAAAAGTATCATTGCACTCCTTTCTCCAATATTCCTATGGCTTTTTTCTTTTTCTTTTTCTTTTTTTTTTTAAGCTTGCATGTGTTTTAAAATATGAAAAAAAAATCCCAAAACAAAATAAGAGTGTACTTTCATATCAAAGCATCCATGACAAATTGTTTTCAAAAGCTGTTCTCTAAAAATTCACATCTTTCTCTTTTATACTTTTTGCCTCAGTTAAAAGTTAGGGCTTTTTTTGGGCCTAATCAAGGTGATCAGCCAAGTTAAAGTAGAACACAGTACATAGAATGTATGAGAGCAAAACGATTACATCATCTGAAACAGGTAAATTTTACCATTCCACTTTACTTTCTTTCTAGGTCATAAAGGCTAACACACTGTATCAGAACAGTCTCTCCGATTTCTAGTGCAGTAATTGAGTCAATACTTTGCAGTGAGCTCACCACCTTTGTCATTATATTCCAGTATGCCATCTTCTGAAGGTTTTTTTTCTTTTCTCTAGATACTTTGCTAATGGCAGTTGTAGCAGTGCTCATAGTCCTGGAGCTGCACACACGTGTGCCTTGGTCATATGATGTGCCTGTAGGCATCTTGATGAAATTTGTATTGTCTGCTCTGAAGCATTTTGCCATATTAAAAGAGTCTTTTCCAATCTTGTTTTGAATAAAGTGCAATGATTTTACAGCCTGTTATTTGTTTTGTACAAGTATTTCTTTAAAAATCTAGATTTTGTCATTTTCTATTATGTACTTGCTAATACACACTTCCTATAGTTCTAAGGATGCAAAAGATATCATTATCATGGCAAAAAAACTTTTTCTGGGTAGTCTTTTACTCTTGTGTCATATTTGAATATAAATACTTCTTTTAGTACTCCTTTCTTGATCTTATACTGTAACTATAAAGGAATGTTGTACTATTGCTAAACTCCTCTGCTAGGAGCTTTTGCAAAATTGCACGCTCTTTAATTTCCTATGTTCCTGTCTAGTATACTTACAAAAGTGGTTTGCTTTGAGCACTTTGTGACTGCCTTCTCTGATGCTGGGACAATCAATGTGTATTACAAACCTTGATGCATCTGGTCCTCCCACATACCTCTTTTATTGCTCTGAACGTGGGTGATGCCAAATCCAGTATACCCTTATCTCTGTTATACCTGTCCTCTTCCTGCTTTCACATCTTTTAGCACATTGTGTTGTGTGCTAATGAATCTTCTCTTTTGTTCTTAGGACAGCTTTTTACAGGGTGAAATTGTTTGTTGCTAATTTTTTTTTTCTTTTTATATTCAATCCATTAGAAGCTTGTCTCTCACAGCCTGTCTTCCCTAACTACCAAGGCTTCATCAGCCATAAGTTATCCATTGTCTTGTTAAGACAGTGATGTGTCTCCCAACATTTATCTCTGTGTGGTGATGTTTTCTTTAAAAAGAAACAGAACTCAATTCAAAATTGCAATCTATGTTATCCTGCCTGATTGCACGAGTTTGCTGGCTACTTGAGCTTTAAAAATTTCGGTGCCTTTTTCCATGTTACCTAGTGGAACTGAGGTGAAGAGTATTAGCTACTCCATACCTGGAATAAATCTGCTGCATTAATATCTTCTATATACCACTATTTTCTGCAATATTTCATTTCTGTTTTACCCATGGCCTATTTCTTTCATTATTCTGCATGAAAACCACAGTTTCTTTTATTCTGATAATATATCAGAAAATAGCACTGTTCAGACTGCTCAGATCCTCAGAGAGTCAGAGTAAACTGAAGTTATTATATAATAGAGGGCATTTGGTGATGGTGGTTTATTGCATTTGTCTTTAAACTTTAACTCTATACAGTAATAATAAAGCAGTCTTATAAAAAAGCATTTCTTAAGCTTCTCTTAAGAGGGAGTGATAACAGTAAAATGTCCATTTTTCTCTTGGAATAAAAAAATCTTATTTAAAAAGCTGGAGGTGAGCCAGAACACAGTTCACGAAAACTTCACAGACTATGTTGAGGCCAAAGTGGGTACAAAAGTAATGCTGCTCTTAAGTGACCTTCAGGAGTCTGCATACTTGAAGTGAGATTTAGAAGCAAAGCAGCAGCTGTAGGAAACCCCTGAAGGAGACAATGTTGAGGGGAGGGAATAAACAAAAAAAGGCATAAAGCATTTTCTGTTTGGAATGGAACCATGCTCCTTCTCTACAGGTGAAGGAGGAACTCCTGTGTAAGACAGCAAGACTCAGCTCCCACTCAAAGCACACGAGCAGATCAGTCTGTGAAATGTGGATTTTATACATGCACCCTCTCTGCCAGGATTCAGTGGAAGGATCAAGCAGTACCAAATGTTCTCAGCATCTTGTTCTTGGTATCTTTTGTGATGCAAAGAGTTAAGGAACAGAATCATCGGACTCAGCCATGAGAGGTTTGCTCAGCTCACCAGCAGTTGCTGAGAAGGCTGTTTTGTTTTTATGTCCAGCTCCAAATGATGTCATTTGCAATTATAACACGAAATAGGTTTGTTTTCTAAGGCTAATTCTTTCAAACTACTTATCAATACCATCTCCACAATTGTTGCATGTGTATCTCATTGCCTAATTTTTTAATATCATGAAGCCAGGTAGATGATATATGCAAAAGAATTTTTTTTTAAAAAAATATTTCAGCTGTGTATACATTGGTAATTATTAATAAATTTTAAAAATACCTCGGGTAGCAAGGCAGAGTTTTGTCACATTCTATATTTATTGATTTTGTTTCACAAGAAATCTGTTCTTTAAATCTGTCACATAATTTTAGATTAATTTCTATTTAAACTTCTAATCATTGTGTTTTGGTCCTATATTTTGAAATAAAATGTTTACTGACTTAACTTTAATTTTTGCAGTAAGCAAACTGTGTATTATGTATTGTTAGTAGTTCTTTAGCTTTAGACAGTATATAGACAGAATCATAGAACCACAGAATATTTAGAGTTGGAAGGGACCCAGAGAGATCACTGAGCCCTGGTGCTGCACCCCAAGAGGAGTTGGCACTGTAAGAGTTAGGAGAGATGTTGCTTTGGGGGATGCTAAAGGAAATGTAGCTATGAGGAGAGAAAGAGAAGTCACAAAACAAAACAAACAAAAACCCAACAAAACCCCCAAACACCTGTTTCTATAAACTATGCCTGAGAATTCAATGGGTGGTAACGGCCTGATTTCAGAGTTTTAGTTTAGAACTCAAATGGAAAGAAAATAGTCCTGACCATACATTCATAAGTATAGCAGCACTTCCATCTCTGGATTAAGTTTTCACAAAATGAGGGAAAGTAAGAAGCAGGACTATTTCATTATAGCAGGATTATTGCATTATACATCAATGTGTAAAGTGAAATGTTAAGGAAAAAATACGACTTTGCTTTCCTGCTGTAATATTTTCATTAAATGCAGTGTCCCTCCCTCACCCCATCATTCCCCCTCATAATTTGGGATTCTGACTTAATGCAGTTATGTGACTTATATTGAGAAATATATTTTTGTCAAAATAAGTTACTAAAAATCAATAGTTTGAATTTTATTCAATGCACTGCCTTATTTTGGCAGTGAACAGCCGCAAATGTAAACTCACGTAAGAACTGCTTAGTAAGGCTTAAAATGTATCCAAGCACACACTTCCTTAAAAATAATACATCAGTAGTCTAATATCTCAAATCTGGGTCTTATTTAGGGGCCTCTAGATAGTTTATTATCTTTTTTTTTTCAAATTAATGGAGGATTAGAACATTGTATTTCCCATGGAAACCACTTTTGTTTTCTTAAGGAAACTGTTAAGTTTTATTGACTTTTGAAGAGTTTTACCTCTTACAGAGTTCAAGTAAAAGTGCAGTGCTTGAAAAGTGGGGAATGAATGGGTGTTTGAAATTACCTTGAGAAGCTAATGATATCTTTATAGCATTAGTATTTGGTAATTGATGCCTTAGTCCTAAAATCTCTACTTTCCTGCTCCAGCAAGTCCCAAAAATTAGCATAACAATCCTAAAGAACAAATGGGTCCCTTGCTGTAAGTTTCTCAGCTACTGATTTTTTCATTCATTACTGTGATTTTCTTTTCCTGGTGTTTTGCCACAAATCTCTTGTTCCCATGATACCATATGCAGTTAAAATTATCTCATCTTGGATTTGTTTTTCAATAAACAGAATGTGTTACACAAATGTGCCATATTCATGGCTGTATATAAAACAAATACTGTGATCTAAATGACACAAATAATTAGATTTTTAATATCCATTATCGTTTGTTGGTTTTGGTTTTTTTATTCCTGATTGCTTATATTATAGCTATAAGTATTACAATGTGATTTCTTATGTTCTATGTTACATTAGATTTCCACAGCAAAATTAGGAAACAATACTAAAAATATCCAAAGCTAAGTATAACCAGATACATTTCTATATTTTTTTCTGATATCGCAGAAATAGAGCAGCTATAATTTTATACTAGTAACAGATCTAATTTCAGTAAAAACACTTCAGGTAGGCTGGGACAAATTAAAGCATAAAAGTGGGAATGTGTGAAAGAAGCATACTTTCATTTCAAGATTTATGGTATTTGTCTACAATGGTGTTAAAGTCTTGCTGGTTTTTCAATATGGAAGACTATTCAAATGTCCTTAACACAACAGGTTAGTGGTCAAGCGCAGCTTTATAAAACATTGCCTTGCCAGATGCTGTTGTCCTTTACATGCAGGAAAAATATCAACATGAATATTTTTTTTTTGTTGACAGCACAGAGAACACAATCTTACAGTGAGCTGCATGATACAGAACCAAAGAAAATGAGAGTGAAACAGACACCCCAAGGCCATCAGTTTACCCAAGGAAAGAGTCCAGGGAACACAAATATCTGCTGAACTGCCTTGTCAAAACTTGGATAAATGCCCCCAGTAACAGCCTTCCCTTGCACCTTCAGACACCTCCTTTGATGTAAAGCGCTGGGGGCTGTGAGTGCACCAGGAGAGAGCTCAGTGCAGCACCTGAGCTTCTGGCCAAAGCTTTCAGACAATAAAGTTTATCCCACTTGTTCAGGTTATACAGGGTGGTTTTATGCATCCTGCATCTTACTTGGTAATATTGACCCCACCTAAACATTGTGAACAATTATGTGATATTTTTCAAACCTTAGTATCTATAGAAGTGCCCAGTTACCTTTTCTTATATCAAACAAAAGATAAACTCCTAAATTTACCTCCCACTACAGTACCCCTCACTATATATGGAAAATATTTTCCATGGTATTTTTATGCTGAATTCTTTAGACCTAAACTGCTGGTCCAGTCAAGCTGTCCACTCTGGACTTTGGGAATCAACAGGAGGACCTCTGTTACCCTGTTGCATCGCCTACTCTTTCCCCTCCTTACCCATATTTGTCCCTGGTCTCAACAAAAGACTTCGTAGGTTACTCATCAATCATTTTTTTATTTGTGGCCTTTATTTATATAGTAAGCAGTAGAGTGAACCTTGCCTTCAAACTTTGTCATGCTTTTGTAAATTTGTATCAAACCTGCTTTTGCTGATCCCTTGCTGGTGATTCTTTAAGCAACCTAAACCCCTCATTTGTGGCAGCAGCAGCTAGCTTTTTCCTTATTTACATTGAGCTCTCAACTTCTGTTTTCTTTTGGGGCTTTGTTTGGTTTGGTATGTGTTTTTTATTAAAGAAAAGAAACCCATACATAATTTTGTACTGATTACTTTTATCCAGATCTGCTGACACAGCAGGAGTCTTTACTGGAATAATTTCTAACCTGGGTTAAAAAAAGCCATCAGTGTCCACCCTTAAAACCCACAAAACCCTAAGGCCTCACAAGTAGCTGTTGCTATTTATAATGTGTTTCTTTATCCAAACTGAGAAAAAAAGAAGCCCTGAAATTTTGAATCCATTTCTGCTTCTCCAGAGTCTTAGAACAAACCCAGTAAAAAGGATATTAGCTCCAATATAAGAAATTCTAAAAGAAATAAAAGTTAATATGCATTAAAAATATCAAAAATAATATTATATCATATTAAAAAACCATGTGTGTGTTTTAAAAATTTTTACACCCCCCCCCAAAAAAACTCACAATATAGCCCTAGATGTTTCCTGTGCCACATGTAATTTAAAACTTTCTGGGCTGAGAAAATTCTTAGAAAATCTTATTCTTCTTTTAAATTTTGTTATTAAATAATCAGTTATAATATAAAACATTATACAGATGCAACAATGGAATGAGCTGAGACAAGTGTAAAAACTTACTTTTGTCTTCGTTTACAAATGCCTGAAAACCCTGAACTGAGAGCAGCTCTACAATACCAATGTATTGACTGATTCAATTGGGTCTTAAAATCCATTCTCTGACAAAGGTTCAAGAAGAAAGTTCTCTGTTGTATGGATCTTGACAGGTATTGAAAAATAACTGCTTTGCAAAAAGAAAACCACTCTGGGAAATGTAGTTCTACTGCAAATGGCTGTTTTGCTAATTAATTAAACCTTATTAATACCCTGGGAAAAAGGAGATGGAGAGTTGGTAGTGTGTGATAAAACTGTGTCTTACACTTAAAGACTGTGGCACAAGCAAGGGAGCATTGGAGTGTCCATAACCTTGTTTGTGGTCCATTTGGTCTGGGTTATCTGATGAGTTTAGGGCCTTGATTTCTTTCTTCAAAGAAGACATGTTTTTTTATTAGCATAATACAGGACCATTTGGTTTGGGTTTCATTATTTCCTTCATAATAGGGTCTGAGAGCAACCTGCAATAAATTGTCTGTTAAGCTCTTGTTAAGATAGGTGGCTTTTTGGAGGGTTTGGTAAGGTTTGTTTTTTCTTCTTGTTGTGTTTTTTTTTTGTTGTTTTTTTTTGTTTTGGTAGTAGTAGATAGAATCCTCAGTTTTATGCCATTTTTTCAATATTCAATGAGGTGATACAGCTTTTGTTTATACCCCTCTGTTGTCTGCAGGGTGTAGTTTTAGTACACTGCAGAAGTCAGTGTCCTGCAATGTTCCCCTGCTGCCAGGTGTTGCTCTATACTGGAGAGCAGTTTTAGTGAGTGGAATCTGAACAGAAGAGAATTTCTAGGAAAATGAGACTTGCTATTTACTTATCTCTTATATTTTATAACAGGGTCACCAGCACTGTGTCACTTACTTTTTAGAAATTCTCAGTGAATTCTTTTTGCTGTCAATCTGAACCTACTAATGGATGTTTAAATCAAAACACTCATTTCTAGACTGGGTTGTACATGAACTGTGTCTGAGAAATAAAAATGTATGACTTAAATTTCATATATAAAAAATAGTTACCTTTAGCTAAAATCTTAACACATCTTATAGAGGTGAAGGAGGGAGAATAGAGGGCAAGTAAGAATTGCTGACAATCATGGGTGTAGTTCTGACTTCTTTGTTTAAATTACTGACCATCAGTAAAGGTGGGCAGTGAGGTTATTTATATAAGCTGTGCTTCAGCACTGAGTGCACAGCAGGGACTGAGCTCTCAGCATAAAAGTGACACAGTAGTCACTTGGCAGGGAGGCAGGGACCAAACACATCTGATGTGACATGAAAAATCTGGAATAGCACAACTGACATACATGCATATAATTTATATGTGTTCCCTAAGGTGTATATATAAATATATATATATATATATGTGTGTGTGTGTGTCTATCTATCTGTCTATGCCTTAGCATTCAGTAGCATTAGATGGTTGTGCTTACACAACTGAATTGAACCCTTTCCCATCCATGGAGAATTTTTTTGTAGCTGATGGAAAGTCCCTGAAAAACACCATCTCCTTTTAGAGACAAAAATGATCAGAATTATTTGGGTTTCTCGTCTTGGTTAAAGACACAAATATATTGGTTTCAGACAGTATTAATTCTCCTCTAAATGGCTGAGGTGTATCCAATGGCAACACGATGTTTCCTTGATGTTAACCCCAAAGAAATCTATCATAAGATTATTTGTTTTCACAGATTAAGTCTAATCTGTAAGGCTAATGGTTTCAAAAATGTTTTAAAAATGTAAATATTTCTTCCTCTGTGATTTAGCCTTTTTTTTTTTTTTTCTGTAGGGATTGAAGTTCTCTACCAAGCTTTTCATGTCTGGATGCTATTTAATGACATTACAGTTCTTTGGTAAACTCTTATAAACAAACTGAGAGCAGATAAAATAACTACCAGCATAACTGGTAATAGCTATGACCTTGTTGTGCAAAAGGTTGTGTAGGTATTTAACTTCAAACATATGTGAAGGCCTCTTTGATGGACTCTAATGAGCACATTTATATTGGGAACAAAGAGCCACCAAAATTTTAGCTGAAATGAACCTTCTGTGTCTTTGTGCTTTTTCCAAGACTGTAAGTCTGTGGATGACTATCATCTGCTTCAGGAGCAGAGTTATCCTCCAAGAAGAGCTGATCTGCTCAGCTATTTTCTATGGCAGTACTTCAGTTAAGTAGGACTCCTTCAGTATGAACAACCAACTGCACACTAAAGACAGATGGATAAAAGACTGCAGTGATTTTGTGCAATTTTTTTTTTTAGGAGGCTGATCCCAAGAAATGGAAGCCAGAGCCTGCCATATGCCTTCTGCAATGCTCCAGGAAGAACTAGTTCCCTTGAGGAGACAATCACATTCACTAGGGCACTGCTGGTACCTCAGCAGTTTCCAGTGGAAAACTTGGAGTGTGGGAGGAGTCCATTTTTTTTGTCCTTTCTGCAATTTGGGGACCGTACAGAGTTCTGTTAAGGACATCCTAGATAACCTTCTCAGAGTCCAGAGTCAAAACCAGCTATGAGGGATGATGTCTAATCTAAAAAATGGAAAAAAATTGTGCTAAAATCATTGTGATGCTCTTGTGCAAAATAACCTGCTGGGTTTAACACTCAATCAGAAATCCTTTGACACCAGTGCTTAATGCCTTGAATTTAGAGTGTGGAGTCCTGGAGTCTCAACTTGCCCTCGAGATTATTTCTTGTTTAAATCCAATGTCTGCTGAATGCAAAACATGGTAGCCTGTGGGTACATTCAAAGTGTTTGCCTGCATTGAAAAAGAGGAAAGATTCATATCTCAAGAGGAGAATGGATGTGAAAGAGTGAATTGCTGACTAGGGTAGCTTTCAGGAGAGGAAAATCTTCCCAAAGCATGCAAGTTAGTTCTCAACAGTTTCTGGGTAAATATTGTGGCTACTGGGCTAATATAATGACAGATTCTGTGCAACTCAGTTTTTATAAAGAAATAAGTTGCAAGTGTATTTTGGCAGCTTTTGTCCTTCTGAGTATGTCTCCTGACTGTTCTCAGAAGACATCTTCCAGACTGGGTGTCTGAGTCTTAGGCACTGCTCTGCATATTTCTGGATCCTGACAGAGCTTATGCTTTGGGCTGTGAGGGAAAGAAGACAGAAGTACATCTGTTTGAAAAACGAAAATGCTATATTTCTGTAAAGAATGGAGTTACCATAAAAAATATCCCCAGGTTGTTGTTTGTTGGGTCTTTTTTTCACTTTTCCTTTTAATTGTACATGGCTATTCCTAAATCCTACAGCTAATTTAGTTATAAAATTAACTTAAACAGCCAGAGAATCCATTTTCTAAGTACATAATGAACATTAAAAAAAATCACTATCAATCCTGCAGGAATGTAAACTTCCTATTCCATTTGTTCTGCAGATGGAAGGATGCAGGGAGGCAGCAACTTAAACATATCTCAGCATCTCCAATCTAATACTATTTGGATTTGTGGGGTTTTTTTGGAGTGAACATAAGATGTTGGGGTTGAGAAAAGTGTTTGTGTTCATAAAAAGGATATAAACAAACAGGAGAAGCATTTACAGAGAAGTCCTGAGAGCCCTCTTTATTACAACAGAAATTCCAAAGCATCCAGACTGAAAAAAACAATCTTTGTGCATAATTCATTTTATGTGAGGAAAGATGTGAGGAAAAAGCATTTACTGAAGAGTACTTTTGATTTTTTTTAAACTTAGGCAACCTAAGGGAACCCCTTGGGAGGCCTTCCCTCATTTATCAGTTCTCTTTGAGAAGCAAGCTCAATGTCTATGTGCATTTCTGGTGTGTCCAGAACAACAGAATATCATCACCTTAAGGTTTAGGAACATCTATATTTCTTTATTGTTCTTGTGTCTCCTTCCCCCAGTTAAAAATACTCATCTGCATGATTTATGGTACATAACTAGGTGCATGCTCTATTTATATAACCTAGTTTTCAACATTGTTTTTGTTTTGCCCTTTCCCGTATAAAAGTATATAAATCCAGGAGCTCTCTATGGAGTAAATTTTAAAACAAATATCCTCCAAGCCTATCTTTTAACTCTACCAGCTACTACATTATTGACATAGAAAAAAATGGACAGCAATTTCCAGACAATAAGTCTGGCAAGTGCATATTTTTCTTAACTTATTTATATATGAAAGCAAGAAAATCTTCAGTTAGTTTTAAGGTAATTTTGAGGGCTTATGCATCTGTGTTTTCACTGTTGCAAATCAAACTCAAAATTTCACTGTAAATGAAGTTAGACTCATGTTAGCAGTTAAATAGATAAGCACAAATACTGTCATTCCTTCTTCTTCTAAAAAATATAATCCTATTCAAAATGAAGACTATAATTAATTATAGATGGAAATTTCTGCCAGGTTATGACATTGTAGTGAATATTGCTAAGTTATTAATTATGATGACTATTCTATTCAGTTCACAACATAGCAGTTGTTTATAGCTTTCTACTCCCACCAGCTTGTAGAAACAATGTTATCCTTTAGGGAAAAAGAAAAAGGACAAAGAATTCTAAGTCCTGTACAAATTATTCTTCCAAATAATGGAGGTAGAGTGAGTTTCATTTGGCCAAATTTCAGATTTTTCTGGAACTATCTGCCCTGAATGACTTAATTTGTAATGATGACACTGGAAATACTGTCTTCTAAATGCTTTCTGATGTACTGGGTCCAACTGGTTCAAGAAACCTCTTCTGGTTACCTATAACCCCAGCTAAGTGATCTGTCCAGTTTCCTCTACAAGGCCTTTTGTCTCTCAAAAAAACAAACCAACTTCCCATTCTTGTATCCTCCCCAAACTTGCTAATGGTGCATCCAACTCCTGCATCCAGATAGTTGATAAATATGTTGAACAGCAGTGGCCCTAGAAACAAACCCAGAGAAGCACCATTGGTGACAACCTTTGGAACTCTGCTTTTCAGCCCGTTCTTCAGCCAGTACTCTGTGTACCTGGTCTTTCCACAGCTGGACAACTTCTCCAGAAGATGCTGTGATGGACATTATCCAAAACTCTGTATTCTTCCTGAAAAGCCCTCCTGAGCCCTACAAAGAGTTCCCTGTTCAGCCAAGCTGAATTTCTTTCCTTCTTACTGACTTTAGGCACAGTGGAATTGCTGGTTCCTCTGCTTCCAAAAGGATTTTCTTAAAGACTGATCAATACTTGAGGACTTCCAAGCCCTCAAAGCGTATTCCCAGGATAATCTGCTAAATGGCTCATGAATCGCCTTCAGTTTGCTCTCCTGAACTCCAGGGTAGCACTGGGGACTCCAATCCCTTTTCCTCATTGCACTGAAAATTGTAACACAACCCTGTTGTGATTTCTGTGGCCAAGACAGCCCCTTGCCATCACATCCCATATGAATCCTTCTCTATTCACAAACATCTTTGGAGGACTTCTTTCCTGGTTGGCTCACTGAGTACCTGTGGCAAGAAGTTATCTCCTACAAACCTCAAGAATTTTCAAGTCTGTTGGTTTGTCCCAGCAGGATGATATTCCCAGTTTTGTCTGGGAAGTTGAAATCTCCCATAAAGACAAGTGGGTCTGAATCCCACATTTAACTTGACTATAATTTCACAAGTGGTTTTTTTGTTTAATAAAGGTAGAATAAAACAGGCAGAATATTATCATAGATTCTTCGAATTCTAAAGGTCGGAAAAGACCTCTGGGGTCATCAAGTTCAACCATTAACCCAGCACAGCCAGGTCCAGCACAAAAACATGTCCCCAAGTGCCACAGCTAAAAGTTTTTTGAACATTTCCAGGGATGATAATTCCACCATTTCCCTGGGCAGCCTGTTCCAATACATGACCACTCTTCAGTGAACACATTCTTGAACTTACCATTTATTTTCTCTCTCTCTGGAGCAGAACTAAATGATTACTCTTTGTTTCCTTTGTCCAGTAATAATAACTAAATAAGTACCTGAAATAAGCAGATATTTTTGCTCTTCTTGAAGGTGGTGGTTATCTTGTGCTTGAGGCATGTAACTTCTGCTGTCCAGTTTATGTAGAGGACAGCTCTAAGGACCTCTCTGAAGTATTTTATATGAGCCTCATTACAACAGTACTGAAGTGCACGGCAGTCATAAATTGAATTATCTGTACAATACTGTGATAATTAGAGAATTAATCTTTTGGAGATGAAGATCCAAGGCACAGAAAATTGTCCAAAGGTAAGCTGTGACAGAGCAGCAATTAGCTTTCAGTTGGCACCCCGTGGAGCAAACCACCTTCCTCTGGTGCCCGTTGTTATCTGACCTGGGTTAACTCTGTCTCAGCACAGCACAAGCCAGGTGTGTGGCTGTGCCATGAAATCAAAACCATTTTGTGTCATCGACTCCAGTTCCTGCTCATAACCATCATCTCAGGTGACACACTCTCAGAGGAGCACAGCTATCAAACCTGGAGCTGATTTTCATTCTTCTAGCTTTGAGCAGAAGCACGTTTAAGCCAGCTGTTTCCAGCTGCCTGAGCACACGCTCTTGGCACAGGCAAATTTTCCAGACAAGCTCTGATATTCCCATGGTTTAACCTACCAAACTCACTTTAACATTAAACCTACCTCTTCACTAAGGAGGAGTTTAAATTGAGATGTGCACTGTGTTTCTCTGAATGAGTTCTGTGTGGTGAATTAAATAATTCAAAATATAATGTGCTTTAATATTGTTCACTTTGGGTTCTTTGCATTGTATTTCTATACTTAATGCTGTCAGCTGATCTTTCTGTGTTAATTGTTGTTGGGCAGCCAAGGCAGCTGATATCACATTTATCAATATTTAAAAGCGTGTTTCTACCTTGAGGTGAAAATGGGCAAATATCTTGCATCTGAAATATTGTGAATAACAGCAGAAAAGGAAAATGTTATATGCGTGATCTGCTTCAGGAATTAAACTCTTGTACATATGAATCAATAGAGAGCATATAATAATTTTAAATGGAATTTTTCATATGCTATTTTCATTATAAAATGACAAAAATGCTAAATAAGCTGTATTTTTTGAGATTATAGCAACATTTAAAAATACAGTAAATGCATAAGATAAGAATATTAGGTAAACCCTTCTCTGACTGTGATACTTCATAAGTGAGAGTCAATTTTTTTATGAAGTTCCTTCAAAATATTTGAATGCAGAATTTTAAAAGACGTAAAATAGTTTTCAAATTGCCAAAGAACTGTTAACTACATGAAAAATAAGATTTTTGCTTAGTTGTACCTGGAAGAAAAAAGAAGTTGGATTTTGTGTATTCTGATGAGTGTCACTATAAGAACAGGCTTCTGTGGTTTCTGATTTTTCATCTGTACTGCACTCAGCTTTGCTTTTTTCTTCTGAGATTAAAATCAAAGTGGCTGATACAGTATAAAATTAATAAAACACAAAATTAAAGGTTTTTTTCAACTGCAAGGAGAGTCATATTATCATCACTTTCATTTTCCTTTTTTGCATAGCAATTTGCAGTTTTGAAAGGTAAGTATTAATTCTGCAGACATTCCTAGATTTCTAATTTACAAAGAAGTTCGTTCATAATCCCTTAAGATTTCGGCTTGTTCATGACATCCCTCTTTTATATTCTGGATAAAGTTAGATGAGGCTATAAAATAAAACAAACAAACAAACAAACTGGGGGGGGAAAAAAACCAGACTGCAACCACTTTAGTCTCTGGTAACTAACAAAAGTCACATATCGCTTTTATTGCAAACATTTTCAGCACTATTCAAGGTAGGCAAGAATGCACCAGCCTCTAAATAAGTGCATTTTGTGTGCAGGGATGCTGTCCTTCTAAGGGACACAGGCTTGCTGGTGGCCGAGGACCCGCAGCAGCAGGGGAGGCTCTGAGCTCGCACTTGCTGAGTGGCAATAGTGCCTCCCGGTGGCTTCTCTCATTCATCCCCTTCACATTCCACAGCTGATTTTCGGCTCAAATAAGTCGTATTGTTTATTTTGTATTTTGAGTGCGAAATGCACACAGGTTTTCTCCTTTTATCGTATTCAACAAGCTGCAGGCACCTCCCTGCCTGTGTTTGCAGGATGCTTTTTTCTGAATTTTTCATGTGATTATTTTACTACAGTTGCAGTAATTGAGACTCAGACTGGAAACTTCAATACAATGTTTTCTTCTCATTCTGTCTTGGAAAGATTCTGATGGAAGATGCACAAAACATTCTATTCCTCAAGTCAAATTTGCATCTATAGCAATTCCTTTTGCAGCATCCAGAGCAATGTGATTGCTGGAAACTTCTCATTGTTTGGTGGAAATGATTTAATGAGTCTGCATCCTTTAGCTTAATTACAGGCACTAGATTTTTGTGTTGTTTATGACTCTTTTTTATGATTTTTATGTTGTTTATGAGCACACAGGTCCACTCTACCTGTCTGCACAAAGCCCACTCAGTCCCTCAGCCCTCAGAGAGATAATTTGTGGAAAGTCACTGTGAAGGGACTGTGGGGGCAAGCTGTATTCATTCAAACAATAGTGTATAATGAGTGGAGGCAGTTATGCCATTTTCCCATATATTTTATTCAATTCTATTGCAAAGCCTAATTAAATGGCTGTTTTGCTGACTGAAAAAATACCCTTTTTCTGAAAGTGAAATAAACCAAATAATTGTGTTTTTTATTTTTTTACATTAATATTTTAGTTTTCCATTGAAATGAAAGTGTGTTTCACTTTGGGAGTGTAGTTTTTTGGGGTTGCTTTGATGTTGTTTTTCTTTCTGACCTTAGTCCTGCACCTGGGATCTTATATGAGCATGAGAAAGGGCCTGCCCTGAATGCTCCAGGCCCTATAAAAGTTACAGGCAACATTTGTCTTAAATAGTTACTGATTTTAGGTAACCATTTAGAACATGGAGGTCTAAAACTCCTGGCTGCCATGCACCCATACATTATTAGTTGCATTTTTTTTGGGCGGGGGTTTGGAATTCTGTCCAAAAATATGGCCAAGCCTCTGTGTCCTCCCATTAGCAGAGATTTGCAGAGGTGAGGAGAGATGCTGTAGGCTGAAGCATGTGTCAGGTTGGTTTTCAGAAACTGAAGAGTCTGGAATTGCTGGTGGCGTTTGTCTGTATGACTCACAGCTATGCATCTTCTGGTAATTATGGATTTAGACACAGCTTTAAAGGCAGGGAACAAACGTGAGGCAGTGTGAATCTGTAGCAGCAGCAGTTTCAGAGGCAGATGAGAGTTAGCAGCATGGGAATGCAGGAGTCCTGAACTGTTTGCACTGATTTGTGTCCTCAGATAGTGCAGGTGTCCATGTGCTGAAGCTGCGGGGTAGTTAAGCTGGATGTAGGCTCATTCTGACCTCTCTGTGTCAGTATGTGTGCATGCATCTGTGCTGTGCAATTCAGATGTGTGAATATTGCCAGAGGAGAGATCTTTGTTGTGTTTTCTTTCACTGGAACTATCCCTGATGACAGCTTTCCCACAGTGTTAAATACCTGTTAATATATAATATTCACTTCATGTTCTTAGCCATAAAAGAATATAAAGCTATTGGAGAGTGTACAAAAGAGAACTGCAAAGATGGCAAAGAGCCTTGACAGGAATCCATAAAGCAGAGGCAGAGGTCACTTGGTCTGTTCAGCCTGGAGAAGAGACTGAGGAGGGACCTCACTGCAGTCACAGCTTCCTCACAAGGGGAAAAGGAGGGGCAGAGACAGATCTCTTCTCAGGTGACCAGCAACAGGACCCAAGGGAATGGCCTGAAGCTGTGCCAGGCTGGATATTAGGAAAAAGGTTCTTCCCCCAGAGGGTGTTTGGCACTGAACAGGCTCCCCAGGGAAGTGGTCACAGCACCAAGCCTGACAGAGTTCAGTGGCACTTGGAAAATGCTCTCAGGCACATGGTGACTCCTGGGGTGTCCTGTGCAAGGCCATGAGTTGGACTCAATAATCCTTGTTATTGCCTTCCAGCTCATGGATATTCTGTGATTCTGTGACAGCAGTGACTTCCTCAGGGCCTGATTTTCCCCTGTGCTCTGTGCTTGCCCTGGTGTGTACTGTGTTTGGGCAATGGTTATGTGAAACATGACAGTGAGACCTGGTTTTCCAAGTCCACATTGCAGAAAGCGAGGAAGGGAAAGTCAGGTTCATCTTGAGCCAGATAATCAAAGTAATTAGGTCCTAAGTTGGATCCAACAAACAATTTGTATGGGGCTGAAGCCTATCTGGATTGGGCACTGAGCAATTGATTTAGTGTGTGGCATCCCTCCCCATGGCAGAGGGGTTGGAACTGGATGATCTTTAAGGTCCCTTCCAACCCAAACTGTTCTGTGAATCTATGATTCTATGAAGTTTTTGTTTACTGTTGATGCAATAGTAAAAAACAAACAAACAAAAACCTAAAAACACAACTAAACAAACAAAAACCCAAACAAGCAAAGAAAAAACAAACCAAAACAAAATGGTTCATGTGCACAAGCCTCTTTCTACACCTTTATTTCTGTGACTTTCCATTGCCTCATTTTCTGTCATTGGTTTGCTCTGGTTTGTGCTCTGTAAGATTTCCTTGCTAGTTGAGGTGCTTGGGAGAGGAGAGGCAATGCTTGGCCTGCAGCAGCTTTCTCTTTGTTAGACACTTTGTCTCTCTTGCACATTCAATTCACTAGTGCCCTGTAGAAAAGAGCATATTGCCTGACATGGTAGCACTGTTTAATAAGTGGTTAAATCTTTCTGTGTTCCTGATATCTTGGCTTTGATGGAGATGGAAGGAGGATATTAAAAGCTTCCAATAACTGGCATGTGCTGGAAGGACAATCTTGTTGCTGTCCTTTGGTACCACATTAAGTGTAAGAGGAATATTGTGCATTAGTGATCACACAGGATACAGGAAAGCATTCTGTATCTCTTCATAATCTTTCTCAGGCATGTCTTCTAACTTTTGATTTTTGTCAGACTCTTAATTTAGAGCAAGTTACTTTTTTATTGCAAAAGTGGTCAGTCCAGGTAAATTATGAATTTTCCCTCTTTTTTTGCTTCAGAACATCTGAGCCTCCAAGGCAGTAATTGTGTGCAATCCTCTTCTCCTGGCTATAAAGCTCTGTAGAATTACTGTTATCAGTTTTCTGTCCTATGCCAGTATATTTGAACAGCAGGGATGCTGCAGCCCAGAATGCAGGACTGATAATGGCTCTGCTTCACATTCCTGATGTTTATGGCCTGTTGTCTGGAGCACAGCAGAATTGTGGAAAGCATCTCAGCCTAAGAAGGATACATACTGAAACTAAAGTAATATTCTGTTGAAGAGACTGATGTAAATAAAAGTCCAGAGTGGTGGAAATTTTTCCTTTCTAAGCAGTTCTCAATTAATTTATGGTGTGTGAGTACCTGCTATGGCTTTCAGGGGGCTGGCTGATCACATGATATAGTCCAGATGTTTTTTCCTTTGTCTGCTGCTCCATGTGTCTCTACTCTTTTTGCAAATGACAACTCTGCTCAAAAGTGTCCAAATGGCAAGAAGGGAATCCAGCAGCTGATGGCAAGAGCAGGCACTATATCTGAGCACTCTAGAGGTGCTGCTCCCAGAGCTGTCATTTTCCAGAGGAAGAGGATGTCCCAGCAGGCAGGCAGCAGGCAGACAAGCAGTGTGCACAGAGGACAGTGGTGAAGAGGATGCAGGTGAATGGGCAGTGTTTACAGTGAGTAAGGAAACTTCTAACGCAACATGCAGACTTAGATAAAACCTGGAGACAAGAAGGAAAGCACAAGGTGGAAAGAGACAAGGATCAGAGCACGAAGAAGCATATTCAGAAGAGCAGAGAAAGAGGAATTAACAGATTGATGGAGTATCATTTTTTTACACAATGAAAGGGAAGTGAATTGTAGTACTGGATTGAAGACTTATCTATGTATGCATATGTATGTGTAAGTATTTACTTATACATACACATACATATATAGAAAATGCACACATTTTCTTAAGGGTGTCTATATGAACATCTGCTACTTGTATAAAATGATTCTTGTAGTTATAGTGCATAGTTTGAAAAAGCTTATGAACCCCCTTGCTATGAGAGATAAGAGAGCTGCACTACTTCTCAACAGAGGGAATATTCTGTAGCGTTTCAATACCATTATCTTTTTCGAGTTCCTCTGTAATTCTGTGAAGTGGATGTAGAGACTTGGATAATTCAAGTGTATGAGTTAATAAATTACAGTTAGAGAATATCCAGTTACCATAATGGCTCTTAAATAATTAAACAAAGCAATCTTAAATAGGATCCTGCTACACTGCACTAACTAGAAAGGTGTCATAAGAGTTACTAAAAACCCATCCCTTAAGGTCCCATTCCACTGTGTACATATAACACAATTAGTGTCTGCTTTGTGGGTCTGGAGGAACAGAGTATGAATCAAAGGCACAAAGTGCTTGTAGGGAATTGAGCAGAATTTAATGATGAGAATTGTGTGGGTTATGAAAAATGTGGCTGATGAGGATCTATCAGAGGAACCACCAAGCCTTGGTGGTAGCCAGCTTGCACTGGCTGTAGTCCCCTTCCAGATCACTAGAGGAATTAATTCTTACAAAGTTCTCTCAAACTCTTCAAAGGGGACACTACTTTTAAAATCAAGATCTGAAATAAAAATGTTATGGGAAGACAGTGGTGTGTATCGACCATGCTTCAATCAGGCCTTGAAGTCCTGATGAAAGCAGAAAGCAATGCTCTCATAATTAGTTCCACCAACATCTGACAATTTATTTACATAGGTGAAGGATACAAAATTAGTCCTTTGTTAGGACTCTTGCAGGACCTAAATTTGTATTTGATAGCTGTGAGTTAATAACGGCCTGACTGATCCTTTGTGGAAATCTAAATTAAATTTTTTTTTTTTTAAATCCAGGAGCCTAAAACAAAAGGAAAAGAACATTTAAAAATAATATTCTCACTGAATTCTCATTCACATGAAGAAAAAAATTCACAGTGATATAAGCATAGGGGGTTTTTTTGGTTTTTTACATGGGAAATTAGAGATACTGTCTGAAAACTGACTAAGGTATATATGTTATATATATGTTATATGTAAGGTATATGTATATGCCATAAAGCATATCAACAAAACACTCTCTGGAAGAACTTTACTCAGAGGCTTTTTACTGTCTGTGGTATTTCAGATGTTCTCACAGCAGGTGGACCATATATTGTGTTACTTTCCTTGAAAAATTGCAGGAAAGCAGCTGGTGAAATACAAGGTGTCATCCAACACTTGTTTCATCTACAGTAAAGCAGACCAGTAATGCAGGTTTCTGTGATTTACAATGAAGATCCAAACCACATACTCTAGACAACTCATTCAGTGCTCTTTTAATAAGAACTAAGATTTATATAGTTCCTCTCATCCCTCAAATATCCCAAAGCATTTTATGAACTCCTTCACACACCATTTTGAGAGGAAATGCAAGGCCCTTCAAGAACTTCTTGAGCAAGGAGTAGTTGTCTGGAAAAATATGCAGTACACCAGTTTGGGACAGGAAGAGAAGGACAAAGGTGTCAAAACAGAATGACAGATAGTATGCATAATTAGATATATTATGAATAAAAGTGATTTATCTAAGCACCCTGTTGCTGGAATCTAGCCATTAAACTGCAGGACTTCACTTCCCTTTGGAGAGACGTTTGTATTTTTTAATATATAATGTGAAATCAATCCAACTCTGAATGTTGAAATACTTTCCTATGTGTGCAGCTGCAATGAGAATATATTTTTGTCACTGGTAGTTACACTGTCTTAGTATCTAAAATAAATGAGATGCTGTTCAGTTGGTGTAGATACAGTTCTGGAACTGAAGGGGAAAAAAATCACAGGACAAGAAAAAAAGAAAATTAGGGATATGCAAAAAATTACAGTGGGTGATAATGAGCTTTTTCTACGCCTTCTTCACATTTAGGATTTTTCCTGATCATTAAGCCTGATTTGTCATTCTCAAAAATCCCTCAGATTTCCTGCTTCATATCAACAGGGAGGTTGTTTTCACCTTTCTGTCAGTCAGGGGGGTACAAGGAGTGTTCTCCCACAGGCAGACTGGATCCAAATCTGATTTAAGTTTCATGCCATGTAAATGCAGGATAAAGAAGGACAGCCTTTGATGTGCTGGATTGTTTGTTTATTTGTTTGTTTGTTTCAATAAACACTATGAAGAGCAGTCTGTGATATTTTTTTAATTCCTTTCCTTGCCCTTTTGAGTTTTCAGGAGCCCTGGAGAGGGTGCCTCTGGGAATCATTTATTTACAGACAAGGGAAGAGAGGTTTATTGAGTAGTGAAAATATCATCTTGTTTTGTTGCTGTATTTTCCACTTTTATTTCGAGAGATTAACCTGTACAAGAAAGCACTTTAATGGAATACAACTGCTCCATGAAGAGGGCCTGAAGAGATATCTATGCAGTATTTATATGCTGTCTCAATTACCACTGCAAAATAGTTTGATGATTCAGCAAGGGGCCCTAAAAGTATCTTCAATAATTCTTTCCCATTTAGATCTCTGAAGAAGAATCAATTTTATACCATTGCCTGGTCTTTTATTGCCTTTAGGTCCCACATTTCAGTACAGAAAGTGGGCTTGTAATCCTCTGTGAGCTGGAAATGCAGATGAACCAGGCAACAAGGCTGAGCTGAATGGAAAGCCAAGAGTTTGCAACAGGGCAGGATGCTCTGTACAAGATACTGTGAGTTAAACTTGCCTGGTTTCCAGTTACATTAAAAAAAAGGGTTGGGGATATATCACTCACACCACTCTCAACAGGAATGTGAGACAGCAAAGAAATGTTTTTCTTTAAATTGCTTGTGTAGTTACTGTGCAAAGCAAACATAAATTTTCATTGTCTCCAAAGGCAAAAGCCCAGGAGTTGAGAGAAGTGAAGAAAGCAAGAGCAGAGGTTGGGAAGAGCGGGTGCAGAGCCCATGATGCTGTCAGGAATATTCCCTGCCCGTGTCAGGAAACACATCAAGGGCTTGGAACAAGTGCCAGGCGCTCAGGAACACACGAGGAGCTGTTGGTGAGAGCACTGTGACAAGTTATATGGAGCACCAAGGGATATCCAGACTTTATCAAGAGTGAGGCAATCATTTCCACCGCCGTAAAAGTATCTTGGCAGGCAGAGACTATAAATGTAATAAAAGAGGGGGGTGTGGGGAAATGTTGTCTGTGCCCATAAAAGAGGACAGTGATTGTGTAGTTATAGGGCTTCATAAAATCTTTCAAGTTAGCAGGAAGGGAAGAAATTGGGCAAAAAGATGAGTACGAAGCAACACATTATATTTTTCTGGAAACTGGGAATGTGTGTGAGGGAAGACACTGTTGGATCTTATTCTGATTTTATACCTGTCTATAAACAGCAGTTTCTGGCCACTGTTGCAGACAGGACTCAGCAGGCTGGACCTGTTCTCTAACTCTGTATGGTTATGGTTTGAATTTCTAACTAGAATAAAGGATCATAGTAACACTGAGATAAGCAAAATTATTTCATTTATTAAGCACATATAATGTTTTGGCACACTCTAGAAAAAAGAATCATTCCAAGGGCAATGTGGGAACTGAGAATTAGGTGAAAATTCATTTCTGGATATCTTTTTTCCTCTAGGAAATAATGACAAAGAGTAAACAAGAAACACAGCTGCTTTTCTTGATAGAATTCCATAGTTGTCCACAATGGTTTTGTATAAAATTTTTCTTGTTACAGTTCTCATTTCTGACCTAAATGATCACATTCATAGCCAGCAAATGACTGATATAAACTAGATCACCAAAAATTGGTGGGAAAAACCCAGTTCTGTTGGTTCAGAAGAAAAATTTGTCATGGTCCTTTACCTTTTGCCTAATTTTCTTTAAGGGATCTTTGAGATTGAATGGTTAAATTCAATATATCGTGTACACATCCTAAACACTAACTGAGGCAGTGCTGAAAGTTTTGTGGTTTGCCTTAATTTATTCAGGCTTTGTTCTGCTTCTGTGAGATAGGACATGGTAGTGGGTAAGGATTCAGACTTGAAAACATTTGCCACTACAACAGGAGGTTTCAGTTGTTTAGATACAGCAGTTAATGAGAGCTGTGATAGCTCTCCAGAGATGCATAAAAGACTTCTAATGACTGGTTCATTTATAAGTGATGAAGATTTCTCAAGATCAAAATCCTTCCAAAAATGCAATAAATAGAGAGCTGTGAACTTGCAGTGGTCTTGTCAGTAGTACACTGTCTTTGTCACCTCAGCACTGAGATTTCTTTAATGCTCAACTTTTAATAGAACTATTTTTCATTTGTAACATCATGCAAGACATTTAATTTACCTTTCTTCTTCTGCTTCATATCTCTGCTTTGCAGAGCACAGTGGTTTATGGCTACCAGATGTCAACATTTTCTCAGTCACATCTTTTTCTTTTGCAGGAAACTTCAGTTTCAGTGGAGTTAGAAGATTTTGTGCAATTCTGTGCAACTGCAATGTATTCAGTGCCTCTTCATTCACAGGGAGGCTTCACAGACTCCACTCCTTGGATGGTCAGCCCATTTGGGAAGTTTCAGAACTCTTGTGCAGACATAGATCAGCTGGGAAACAGTGGTGCATCAGAACTTATTCTTGCTGAAACATCAGTGCAACTCTGTATTTTTTGCCTAGAAAGTACTTATCAGAAATACAATACATCCAACTGATAAATATTTTAAATTCATGTGACCCTCTACAAAACACCATCTGATCTGTAGCCACAGAAATGCATGGCCATGTGTGAGCACTGGAATAATTTCTTTATATATTTATCTCTTTTCATATTTTAATCCGAGTTTATATTTTATATATTTTCTGGATCACTTTACTGAACAATCCAACTTAGTAATTATTTACAGAAGCATTTAATTTTGTTTTGTTGGTAAATGAATACTTTGTTGTTTACCTGGATCCTTTACCTTGTGGCAGAGCCTAACCAAATCTTACCACAAGAGTTTTTCTGAATCACTGGGAGCTGGACATGAAGTGCAGCCCCGTGCTATTGGCAAATTAATTTTATGACTCGTGTATAAAATCTGTTCTATTATTACTTAGTTCCCTCACAGAATACTCAATGAAATATTGTAAAATAAATCTCTATTATGCTTTGCATGCAGCTCTCTCTTGCCCATGTGGGATGAATGGCAAGACAGCCATTAACTCCAGAAATTGACAATCAAGTCCATGATTTGAAAGTGAGCTCAAATTACAATGGACAGCATTAGTGTTCCAGGAGCTGCAGAAGCAGACGGTGGTTCATGACCTGAAAAGTATCAAGCATCTGTAACTTTCACTGAAGTCAAATTATAAATGCTTGACACCTCCCAGTGCTTGTCCTGCTATTCTGAAATGCAGATTTTGAATAGAGGAGAGAAAATGGCAGTTTAGTGGGAATAATTCTTTAGGGTTAAGTAATCAGAAAATTCATCAGCAGCTGAATTATTTCAAGAGGGATGGATCAGATCTCTTTGTACCAAAACTAACATTTTAATATGCCACGCATGGATGAAAAGGATTTTGACTATTATGTCACTATAAAAATTAATACAGCTGTGAATAATAATGGCAATCCATTCCAATAATGTGGATAATTATATAATATTGCCATCTGATAATGGTTAGATCAGAAAGAAGTTGTAATTGCCACTATTGATTAGCTATAAATTATGCATATTGATGACTAATGTTGAAATAATATGTTGTTTTCAAAATCCTCCCTTCCACTTTCACACACTGCTTCTTGATCCCATTCAGGTCTCCAATCTTTTCCATTAGTAATTGCACTTGTGAGGGCACTGGCACACACCTCTTGTCCATTAGGATTTGTCTGAGAGCAACAACTACCATTCAACACATATTGGAAAAAAAAAGAAATTCCAGTCTGACTTAATCCTAATGGCACAAAAGTAAGATTCTGGATTAACAATGATCCCGACATTATTAAGAACAAGAATAAAAATGGTAAATAACAGTTACTAAAAAGTTAAATTATCTATTTGTAACATCTGTTTCCAGGAGATCAGTCAGGTTCACACAAAGGCCTATTTTTCAAGTGGTGGTGAGAATTTTTTTCACTTACACAATGAAATACCCATTTCTTGGGGGATTTCCAAAGTGTTTTCCACATGCCAAGATATATCACTTTCTCTGCATTACTCACCATCTTTGAGCAATGAAGAAGAAAATTTAACTTAGCCAGAGGGTCATTAGGAAAGTGCAGCAGAGCTCAGATCTGTTTACTGCGGTTTGACCTGTGGTTATTGGGCATTGAGATTTTTTGCACTATTGACTCTCGTTGAATTAATTCAGTGTACAACTTAAGTACCTACAAGTGGAGCTCCCTGATGCCTGGGACTGCATCCAGATCTCAGAGGTTTCACTTTTCATGTGATGTTAAACAGAGATTTAGGCAAAAAAAAAGCAAGTTAGGAATGTGCAGTCAGAGGATGGATGAGGTTTTATTTCAGCAAGAGGTAGAGCTTTCTTCCTCCTTCTCTCTCTTTTTTTCCCTCTGTTGTGCTTGAAGAAAACTGCTTTAAGATGGAGAACGCAGCATTTTTCTCCTGGATTAGTGACGTGAAAGATCTCTATGGATGTAAGATGCAATGAGGGCATATAAACATAGGTAGGTCACTCCTAATGATCATGAGGTACTAAATCAACTCGACCATTTCAGAGCTCAGGGCTGTCTCCATGCAGTCTGTTGAATTTCCTGAGCATCTGGATGCTTTTCCAGCCTCCACTGTCATCCAGAGATGAGCAGTCCCAATAAAGGTCTTTCAGAGAGTTTCTATTTGGAAGCTAGAGCCCAATGACCTCTTTAGGAAAAGCCCCTGCAGTCTGTCAAAGAGCTCATGTGGTGATGATTCACTCTTGTCTTTTTAAAGATGCAGGAGAAGCTGCACTTTACCTTCAATACAAGTGGTTGGAGACTTATTCACAAAATGTGACCCTGATCCAAAGCTTTCTCTGGAGCAGTGGTTTTAAAGAAGCTTCACTTCTCTGTTCAAGCATTATCTATAGGGACAATGGGGACAGAGATTCTTTTCTCTGCTTGTGCAGTCTGCTGCCTGAGAGGAGTCTACTCGGTGGTATGTTTTACAGTAAATGTTGGTAGTGCCACCAGGTATCACTGCAAATATGAACATGATCTGCATCTTCCAGGCACTGCTTGGTATGAGGATATGACTCTGAACAGACCAGGTGGGGTCATCAAGACACCCTAAACCTACTTTCTTACTCTTTTTACCTTCCAGCCCAGGTGGAAAGAAAGAGGTAGGGACCTATACTATTTGTTAGGGCAACTCCAGGCATGCACATTGAGTTCAAGGCCAGGAGGAGAAACCTACTTCACCTGAGGTGCCTCAGTGGAGGGTACCAGCTGAGCTGAGCCCCATTTGGATTTACTCCTTCCACTTCTGTTTCACTTGCCAACACCTTTTCCCCTGCTCCACCCTGATCTGGCTCAAATTTCTCTGACACCAGTCATTTCACAAGCTGTTACTCTCCCTAGTACCTTCAGTTGCTGCATTGTCCAAGGTCAAAATATTTCAACTCAGTTATTAAAACAAAAAAAAAAAAAAAATGTATCTAGTCCAAAATTCAGGTTATTTAGAGGGAATAACATGTGGTGCAGTTGATATGACAAAGAGGTGGTATAGATATGAGAGGTAAGGGGCCAATAATCCTCTTCCAGCTGTGAAATATTAAGACACATCTGAAATTCTTCTCTTGCAGATTTTGCCTAAAGTTGATTTATTGGTATTTTGATGCTCAAGTATATTCAGTAAATAGGACCACAAATGTGGCCATGTTTCTGACTTTATAAACCTGATGAATTATTGGATGTGAGACCTTTTATACTACAACCTGTGGTCAAGAGTGAGTGCAGTGCTCTGAGCCCTGTTTCTGGTGGTCAGATGTCCACCCTAGCCATTGGCCTCTGCAGTCCTTTCAGATGACAGGATTACAGCTTACTTCTGGAGGCATGTTTGCAGAATAAATAGCTTTAATAACATGCTTGTCAATTCATGACAAAGAAGTTTACTTTTTTTATTCTTTGTTGTTTTCCTATTCGAGGCAGAAGCTGAACAATTCATTACATTTTGTAATGTAATACATTCTGCCTTTAAAGTGAAATGTCACATTCCTGCTGGAGTTAGTCAGTACTGATGTTTGATGTTTTATCAATAAAAGGGAAAAGTGGCAAAGCAGTTTTTTTCTTCTTTGTTCTACTCTCTTAGCTCACCTGACCACGAGTCTATTTTCCCCTTTTCCTGCACATTATAGAGTAGAGGATTTCCATGGGTCAAACTCTCTGCTGCCTAAGCCTTCTGCAGTCACAGTAAAACATCCAATTCTGCTGCCATACAGTCCAGAAGGAAGGATATTTTCCTTCGCCTTCTTTGTGGCCTTTGATACAGTTAAGTTAGAAGAAAATAATTTTATTTTTCTTCATTGGAATCACAGAATCAGTGAATGGTTGATGCTGGAAGGGACCTCTGGAGGTCAAGCAGGGTCATCTAGAGTCATTTGTCCAGGAGCACATCCAGATGGCTTTTGAGTATCTCCAAGGAGGGAGACAACCTCCCTCAGCAGCCTGTGCCAGTGCTTGGTCACCCTCACAGTATATTTTACATATTGGATCCATCTTGTCTGGAATTGTCTTCATCCCCTATATTCTATCATTATTTTTGTAAACCGCCTTAATAACATGCACTGCTGCCTACTACAACAGGAATGTGATTTTTATGGTCTGTGATGGCTATAAATTTCACTCTGTTCTAAGCATCTCTTTCTTGGCATGAACATTTTCATACAATAAAATCAAAGACTATGCTGTACTAAAAAGTTAAAAGTAACCAAGACCATTATCTGCCCTAAAAGCAATTAACTTGCTGAAACTCTGTGGCTTCCAAACCAGGGTGACCACATCAAAATTTCCTCTTAAGAGTGATCCCTGGCTTGTGCTAACTCCCAAAATGTTTGGGGGACTGCTGGTTGGCATGGACCAAAGCAGCACCAGGGACCACCTGAGTGATTTATAACAGCACAACTGAATATCCATGTCTGGGGATGTTTCCTGGCACTGTTTAATGTACTGTGTAGACACAGCCATAAATTCCACAGGAAAGCTGCATTAATGTGGCTATTAGGTAAGCAGGAAGAAACCTTTGACCTTAGAAAACACTTTCTGTGCTGCTCTGTCATTGAAAGTGTGTATCTTTTAGACAGTTGTGAGAAATCGGCCCTTGGGTACCCAGCCTGCTGCTGCATTTGCTGTGAGCATTACTGGAGGATTATACAGAGGAGGGAGGAGTGCCAATGCAAACCTTCTACCTAAATTTAACCTCACAGCTGAGTTAACTCCACTGATATCAAAGTAAAGCAGAATTTCAGACAAATAAAGTGGAGAATCGCAGTGCAGAAGGATTCTTGCCCTGTCTCCCACCAGCTAGTTATTTCCCTTCCAGGGCTTCAAAGGGGAAATAAGGCATTCCTGCACACTGGGCTTTGAAGGTGAGCTGCTTTGTGAAAGCTCCCTGCAGTGCTGTGCTGCTGAAACCAACAATCTGAAAATGTTAGCTCAGCTTTGCTATAACCTCACTTTCAAATAGCTGTGGAGGCTAAACACAAATCAAGCAGTTTCTTGAGCTATATCTGAAAACACAAAACAAAACTAAACAAAAAACCTCAACAATCTGAGTTGTGTGTTCCCAGCTTCTGTATTAACTTTCAGGCCCTGCTCACATTTCACTTCATGTCCTGATGAGGCACAGAAATCCTGTCTTTTTTTCCCTTTATCTATTAACTGGGAAGAGAGACAGGCTCCCAGGAGAGCCCAGTAAGGTGTTCAGCCTGGAAGACCTGGGCTAAGAGAAGCTGGATGAGACCTTTGAGGTTTGACAATGATGCCTAGGGATGAACACAGGTATAACTCTGCCTTTTATTGCATGTGCCACGTGGCCATGTTTCAGTCCTTCAGCCCAACTGTGGCATCAGACTGTTAATGCTTACAGAAAAAATACCAACAGATGTTTAGTTACTTGGGTTGATGGTTTTACAAGGTTTCCTCTCTGGGGTATCCATACAGGCTCAATGTCACACACAGCAATGCAAAACTTAGTGTTCTTTTCAGTGCATGGCCCTGTGCAATAGCATTTGTTGTATGTGTTAGTAAACCAATTATTAACTTCATGTCAGAAAAAACCCTTTTGTTGGCTTACAGGAATTATATAAAAATTATATAGTGTAAAATATTTCATAGTGTTCCTCCCTTAGACTCATGCAGGTTGGAAAAGATCTCTGAGATCATCAAGTCCAGCCATTAACCCAGCACTAATCCCTGTCCCCAGGTGCCACATCTACACATCTTTTAAACACTCCAGGGATGGTGACCCCACAACTGCCCTGGGCAGCCTCTTCCAATGTTTGTGCTGTCTCAGTTCACCAGTGTTGAACTGTCCTACTACTTATCATCATTCCCTTATGAAAACTGCTGTGAACTTACAAAGGTTTGCCCCATGTCCATTGAAGTCAATGGGATATAAGAGGTCATTTAACAGTGAGTTAATTTTTCTGGTGGATTAAATGGCTTTAGGTAAATGGCAAATTAAGTAATGTAAATGATCATTAGCCTAAAATGTTATTCTAACATTATTAGTTTTACTACAATTTCCAGGGCAGGGACTGATCTCAATTACAGTTGTGTGAATGCAGATAGCTGTTAACTTAGAGCTACTAAACTTTTTCCTAACATTCTCTAATGGAATAGGTCAGAATCCAGACCCCTTTTTCTTCTTGGTAGGATTTAAAATGCAGGTTTCCTTTGCTGCTTTTCCAGCTGGTATTTCTGATGCACTCACCAATAGTCAAACACACTGTTCTTTATTAGAGTAAGCCTTCTTGAAAAGCACTTTTTTTTTTTCCTTTCACCATTCTGTATGCTCTTTATTTGGAGAATAAAGAATGATGCAGCTGCACAGATAACTTTTTACCTTAATTTCAGTCTTCATTTTCTTTAAGAAGTTATTAAAAAAACCACCAAAAAACAACCAATGCCTGAGTTTTTCTCTAATTCCTATTGAAAATGGACAAGAAAAATGTAATTTCTACCACTATGGAATGACAATACTTTAATGTCTGTCTTCCTAATAAAAGCTAGAGGAAGTTTATTTTCCCTAGGTAGCCTTGTAGGTGCATAAATAACAGGGTTTATAAACAAGTGTCCCTGTCCATATGGTCACCCATCTGGTGGTGACAAATCCCAAGAGAGATACCAATTACTGGAAGCAAAAAACATAAAGTTAGGGAAAGCTACTAAGACATTAGCTATACACTTTGCAAAAGATAAATTCTGATATCACCATGATAATTACTGTTTTTCTAAAGTGTCTCTCATCTTGAACGACCCTGCGGGTACTTTCCAAGGAGGAATTGTAACAGACGTGATTTTATGATATGAAAGGGAATTAAAAATAAAATAACTTTCTGGGTAAATGTGCAGTGTTGGGGGGATGAACACTTTCATGAACCTGAAGTTAAAGACTTGTCTCCCTGTGCTCTCAATTCAGAGCCTTCCCTTGGACACATGTGTTTGCAGTGCTGTAGAAATGAGAAATCAGACCTGTGTGAATAGTGTCCTCTTGGGACTGTGTGCCCCTGTGTGAGTGAGGGTGTCAAGTTGGGACAGCAAATCCCAGAGCCCTTTGAGTATTTCTTATCTAACTGCCTTTCTACCTTCCATCAAACAGACAAAGGAACAGGGGCTTAAGGTCAGCATGAACACTGTCTGCAAACACACACATATTTTCATCCCATATGTGGGTATGGCAAGGCTTGACTTTGGCAAGTTGTTTGGAGTGTGTCTGTGCTAATTGCCAGTGTGCTTTGGGAGAGCTTCTGGATAGGGCTTGACAGCTCTTTCTTAAACCTGTCTGCTCCTATACTTGGATTATCTGTGGATCTCAGTATTCCTCAAAAGAAACTAGTCCATGTAAGGAGCCAGAGCAGAGGTGTTTTAAATTGTTTTAAAGTTATGTCCAGAGTTATCCCTTTTTTTTGTTATTTTAAATGACAACACCCAGGTTGCTGCACTCTGGGCACAAATGCTCCTGTCAGCTTTCTGCTCAGCACAGTTGCTGCCCTTGGTCTCATTTTATGGTCTGTGATTCTCTGTGTCTCATACCCAGCGTCCAGACACACAGAATAGAGTTCTGTGTTTTGCCTAGGGAGAATCAGGTTCTAAATATCATACAGTGCCTTCCAGGCATAGGAGTCTCCTATTGGAGCTAGCTTAGGAAGTAAAAAGTACACTTCAGGGAATGAATATCTTTGGTTAGGAAGTATTCACATCCTTTTCAATGGCAATTGTAGGGTACTGCCACTAATCATTCCTGTCAATTTTTAGTAGTTAAATACTATTCAAGTGAGACTTGAGGAAATTAACTAACTAAAAGGCTCTCAACTGAATATTTTGGAACACAGTATGATTAATCTTCCAGCAAGATCTGAAAGAATTTCTGATGTTTAGAGTGTTTTGACTGGTAGTCATGGGGAAGATTTTCAAAGGTCAAGACAGAAGAGGAATGCAGAATCTATCCAGGGAAAGATTGAAGTTTGCTATATAAGCAACTTAAATTTACATCAAATCTAAAGGGAGGTTAACATTATTTAAATTTTCAGTGCTGAAAAACAAATGACTATAAAGTATTCCATTCTAGCACAGTGGTGCAGTACACATGCAATAAAGATTAGGGAGCTCAAGCTATTACTGTAGGTATGCATGGTTATTGCAAAACTTTGGATCAGAATTTAAGTTTCTGTAAGATTTTCTGGGTGCAGTTAGCTTGTACCATCCAGATGTCTGCATTAAAAGAAGCTGTAGCAAATCACGTTTCTCCTGTGATTAGTGGCTGTAAAGGCTGTAACATATCATCCCAAACACACAGTGTTCCAGGGCCTTTGAGTCAAGTGTGATCACTTTATCAGCAAAAAGATATGTACTCATAGCTGTCAGTGCTGGTAACTCAGTTTGGAATATGGCAGTCACACTGTGCTGTGCTCTGCTGGCACTTTATTGCCAGCAGTAACAATCCAATAACACCTCCATAACCCTATTGCCATTTGCTCATCCCAGAAGTTACACAAAGGAAAAAAAATCTCTGCAGAAAATGTCCTTGTAGGGGTGGAGATGGGCATCATGTGGAGATGCTGGAACATAACCTGAAGACAATATAGATAAAAATGAGACACCACTTTTATTGCCAGTAATGACAAAGAAGAAACAATCTGAGCTATGTGTACTCGGTGGGTTCAGATATGTGAGCTGGCTCTTGGAGAGATGACTTTAGGAGTGAGAAACATTGGATGTTTAAGTAGACACTGGAGCAAACCACCCTGAAATGCATCCTCCCCACCCTTGGTGGGGTTGTCTGTGTGGCTCCCACTGTAGGAATCCACTGGCTTGACTTTGTAGAGCTGGTAGTAGTGAGGAAAAAAAAAAAAAAAAAAAAAAAAAGCTTGGATTTTAAACTGAGCTTATTTGATGTCAATATCACTGACATGCAATAATGCAATGCTTGTGGAGCTCCACAGTCACTTTGAGGTGCAGAAGCACAACATAAACAGCAATCACAGAGAACTTCTAGGACTAAAATTATCTACAGCAAAATAGATACTGAACAAAGAGAAATTTGTTCTCACATTGTTAGGCAGGCTGAAGGGGTTGAATCCATCTCTGAATAGCATGCTATTACTTATCAGCCTGAAAGACATCTGGAGATAGCTCAGTTGTTACAATATCCATATTTCATATTGAACATAGTATGAATTCTCATCTAAATGTGCTACTGATTGTGATGGTGTCGTTTCAATTGAGCTTTTAATTCTGTTTATTTAAGTATGACTATTTCATATTGATTTGTAACAGCTACACATGCAGACTGTGCTGTGCATATTGCATTCTCCCTCAGAATTTACCTGAAGATGTGAAGTGAGAAGTGTGGAGTTTAAATCTTCAGAGAATAAAAGGGGAATTGGTAGATGAATAGAAATGTTTATTAGAAATCCAGATAATAATCCAATAACTCAAGTAGGAGGAAACCTTTGTGGAACAAGAGAAACTTACTGATGCTCTCTGACTGTGTTGTTGATTTTTGAGATATTTGTGTTTAATAGTAAAGAAGCTGTTATTGCAGTCTGCTGAGGAAATGGTAAATGAATCATGTCTGGGGATTCAGGGTCTGGAGAGGAGGTGAGTAACCTTGAACACCAATTTGTCTAGTTTAGCTAGAAACAAGCATTTTTCTGCTCAAAGGGCTTATTTGTGGACAAAACATCAATGTGATTGTTTTTAACATTGATTTTTTTTCTCTTGGAAGCTGAGACAGTGAGGAGGATATTACTCCACGAGTGGTAAGAGCCTCAGATTACTTGAGTTTTGACACTAGCAGCCTAATTGAAGGAGTCCAGTGTGGGGCCTATTTATGACCAAACAGGAGGGACACAGAAGAACACTTGAGCTGCAATTTCCTGAAGAGAAGCAGAGAGGTATGTCCAAAGTGCTGTGTCCAAACCTGAGCAACCAGCTGTGAGATGGAGTATAGGAGGGAGAAGGGGTCAGTTCTCTCATAACTTCACAGTTGTAAGGGTCATGATAATTCCTGGCACTTGGGAAGGAAGCAGGGAATTGTTTTCTCAATTAATTGTGTAAAAATACACTTTTCCAGGTTTAGTTACTTACTATCTCTTTCTCTCTTATTTACCCCCCTCCCAAAATGTTCTGGGTTTTTTCAAGAATTACTGACTGAAGGATCCAAGGGCCCCCCACTGCTAAGTCCTGCAATGTGTGATTTCTTAACATTTCAGCAGCTTCAGTCCAAAAACTTGGATTACTGTCACCTGACAACTTGGTTTCCCTAATAATGTAATGGAATCTTATGGAAAACCTTTAAAAACTGTATTCTGCACATCCATTAGCCACATGCTTACTGAATCTCCATGAAACTGTGACTGGATTGGTAAAACAGGATTTCCCTTCACAAATTTTATCCAACACATTTTGTTATCCACGTACAAAGTGATCTTACTCTTTGTTAGAGCTTTAACCATCTTGTGAGTGATGGAAGCCAGACTTACTGGTGTGTCTTTCCCAGGAGGAATGACCTAGGGGGTCTGTTATTGCTTCTACACTTGTTTTTCTGCAATTGTATCACTTATGTCACAATCTCAGCATCATCATCTGTGAAGTGATATCCTCGTGTGGAAAATACTTAGTAGTATGTCGATATGGAAAGATCCTACACTCCCAGCATGAAGAAAGAATGTTCCTATTCTGCTGGAAAAAAAATAAAATAGTGATGGTGTGTGCTCTGAATGTCATCAGTGGTCAGTAGTAGAGTCCAGAGTAAAGCATGCTGCCTTGGGTTTCATGAGGCTGAAATTTCTTCCTCTGGGTGTAAAATCTCTCCACCAGATTGGAGAACTGAATGAGAAGAAATCTGTTTCACCTTCTCATGGGACCTTGCCTCTCTTGTCTGAGGATTCCTACTTGAAAAAAAATAATACCTTGTTTCATGTCAATTTTATTTTAAAGACATTCTTCTAAGCAGGAAAATCACTGTCTTTTTTGACAAAACCCAATTTATGAATCTTTAAGTGCCAAAGCTGGGGACTAGTTCAGCACCAGTGAAGCCAAGCTACCCATGGTAGGCCCTTCCCTTGGTGACATGGGGAGAACCTGCTGGGAGCACCATGGCCAGACCTTGTCTTGGCCTGACTGGGGAGTTTCTGTGCTCCCAACTCTGGTCCTCAGTGCCTGCCCCAGCTGTGCTTATGCTGGATTGCAGCCCTGCATTGCTTGGCCATGGCTGCTGCTGAGACAGGCTCCATCCCAGAGACACAGGAGAATGGCCTGGCCTGGTCCATCCCTATCCCATCCCATCCCATCCCATCCCATCCCATCCCATCCCATCCCATCCCCATCCCATCCCCATCCCATTCCATCCCATCCCATCCCATCCCATCCCATCCCATCCCATCCCATCCCATCCCATCCCATCCCATCCCATCCCATCCCATCCCCATCCCCATCCCGTCCCCGTCCCCATCCTCATCCCCATCCCCATCCCCATCCCTATCCCATCCCCATCCCATCCCATCCTCATCCCATCCCATCCCATCCCATCCCATCCCATCCCATCCCCAGCCCCACAGGGATATCTGATGCCCTTACCTGGGGCTGTGGGGCAGGATCTGCCTTGTGAGCCCTGTCCTGCCCACCATGGGGCAGCCCTCGCTGCTCCCATCTGCCAGCCCTTGGGGAGCCAGTTACTCCATGGTATCTTAATAACCAGTGGTGAACAAAAAGCAAAATTCAGCTTTTATCAGTCACAAACCAGAGGTATCTGTGAAGAGTTTAGGACAGTGCTCCACATATCCATTTTTCCACAGTCCAGTGCAAGAAAGACAGCAAGCTGGAAGGCACTGACCACTGAGATGGTCTATCTGGAGCTTCTGCCCAGTCAGAAAGGCTGTGCCATCTCCATCCTTGGACACTTTTAAGACACAATTGGATAAATCTCAAAGCAGCCTGGACTAATCCCATAACTGACACTGCTGGAAACTGGGCTGGAGACATCCCAAGGTCTTTACCCATCCAAGTTATTCCAGGTTTCTATAATTTTAAGGTATTATTAGTCATACATATTAATAATAAGACCAATTAAAATTGATTTGTGCTTAGCAGAAAACAGCACAAATTCAGCACTGTAAACAATTGCTTTGATTGACTTTATTTCTTAACCCCTATTTGGTTTCTCTTACACTTTGATGGACTATTTCATTTCTCAATTATGACAAGTTTCTATTTCAACACCTGTGACAAGAATGGTGTCTAGCCCTTCAAAAATCAAGGAAATGTGTAATTTTTCTTATTAATAATTTAAAAATTGACTTAACTTGCTCCAAACCTTCTGTTCTGGACCTTGTCACAGAATATTCTTTGAAGAGTTTTGCTTTTATACTGTCTGACATAGTGTTTCATTCATCTGAAAAGTGATATTTATTTAACAACCTAAACCCACAGTTTTTATATATGATATATACAGTGAGACAAGTCTTTAGCAGCATAAATCACTGTGACTTTGAAATCCATGGAGGTATATTAATATTTCAGAAATTGATGTGACTAGTACATATCATCTCTGCATATCTATGTAAGACCTATCTCAGTCACATACAAAATCTCATTTAAGGCCCCATTTCACTTAGGTACTTTAATAGCTGCCAAAATTTAAGCATGTCATTCAGTTGATTGCTAAAGGAATCATTGCATATTTAAGCACCCTCCTGAATCATGATAAGGAAAATAACTGAGGGTTATAAAGAATAATTATAAATAGTGGAATGTGGCTACCAGCATAGTGCACTGATCTGAAATGTATATGCTCCTTTTCCCACTCAAAAAATCCAACAAAAAAAACCAACCAAAACACCCCAAAAACAAAACAAAACAAAACAAAAAAAAAAAAAAAAAAAGAAAAAAGAAAAGAGAAAAAGAAAATAGTGTAACTTCTCTGCAGGGCTTCTAGTGCATGATTTGTAAAGTCAGTAAATTCCTTTGCTGTTTGCTTTGCAGTTCAGTACCTTCACTTTTCTGCTGCTTTCCCTGTAACACAGACCTGTTCTTTGTCGCTTGACCTCTGTTTCTCCCTTTACAAACTGCTCTTTTTCAAAAAGCCCTTCTGCTCAAAAGATTGTCAAGTGCTGTGGTTTCTATTTTCAGCTTGCAGTTAAAAGCTCTTTGTTATTTTCACAATTCCTCCCTTCTTGTGACTTTTTCACTACACAAAGGCCATGTAATTCCTATCTCAGGAATCCTGGTGAAACACTCATCAAATTAGGCCAGTTGAACATAAGATTAGATTTCATTTGGAGATTTCATTTCATCTGGGTTTCGATATTCTTGAGGAAGAGAAAAGGAAGATTATACAAGAAATACTCAAAAAATAAGCATAGGGAATTTTTTTTTTAGCAGTACAGTGTTGTCCTTTAACAGCTGTTATGGCACGGTCCAATTCGCTAATCAGAGGAGAAACAAAGGAAGATTTCAGTGTGATCCAATACCATCCACCATTGGGACTTAAATGTGGAGCCACTTGGAGTAGACAGAGATGTAATTAAATATATGACAAATATGACTTTGTAAGAGCAGGCATGCCTGTACAAACAGATGAACCAAGTCCTGAATGCATTATTTTGTAGGGTTTTGTTCCTGTTTGAAATGGCTGATAAATTATTAATAGCTTTTTGCATCCATGAAAAAGGGATCCATTATTTTGAAATTCTGTGTCCAGAAGCTTCACCAGTGCCCATTGAGTCTTCTTCAACCATAATTTTGGTTTTACTCAATAAGGTGAATGGCAATTGCCCAAAAAACATGCTTTGTTAAAACTTCACACTCCGGATGTTTTGCAGTTCCAGTTATTAAAGGATTATACTAATTTTATAGCTCATCCAACTTATATTTGTTACGTTTTCTCTTTTCAACTACGCACTTTGATAAACAGGAGACTAAGGTGCCAACTGGTTGCCTATGATTCATCTTCCTTTCAAGCTGTTCTGTAGAGTACACAGGATGCAGAAATCCTCAAAATCTTTTTTCTAACATGGGATTGTTGAGTGTTATAAAAGATGATGTGAGCCAGTAACTATGACATGAGTGGGAATTTAGAAGCTCTACATCCAGTGGTTGGTTGTTCACTAAAAAACTGTTGAAAATCTTCAAGGACTTTAGTTTCCCCCCACCTGAACTCTACCTCAGGAATGCACAATAGTTAAACCATTTATTCTCCTCTTTCATTATGATTTTATTGTTGCTGCTGTATTTGTCAGTAGATCTATAGAAGAGCTCAAGGAATGAGTTCCAGTCTTTATTGCCTCACTCATCCTTGATCAAATCACTCACCAAATGATGCCAATCTGTGCATTCTGTGTTACTACTTGACTTTCATACAATGAGAAAAATACATGAGAGAAATCAGCACTATTTTTTTCCTTTAATCCAGACCACATGTTTGAGACTATTTTTTCAGCAGAACTGTTTTTTATATTATTCTGTTCCCCCTTAACTACCATTTTTGTCTCTTGGCATTTATGTGATGTCAGCACTTCACCCACAAAGTGGGGAAAAATATTTACTTTTTTTGCTGTATCATCTTGCTCCCAGTTTCAGCAGATGGGTTTCCATCCTTTTCCATTCAGGGGTGTGTGAGAGCAGATTCAAACAAGCCTAAAGGCTCAGCTCAGCTCTGCTGAACAAATTGCTTTGCTTGTGGACAATGGTAGCTACTTGTGAATGCATGTAAGAATAAATCAGTATTAAGATTACAAGATTCAGGGGCAGTGAAGTTGTCTTTTTCTTCTGCTGGAACATGTGTCTGAATCAAATTGTTCTATTCATTCAGACAGCTGTAATAAGACCAGTGAGGAAGCTCAATGTGTATTTTGCAGCAGGATAAAGTGATTGGAAAAGGTTTTCTTTCTTGTTCTCCCTTATTGTTGCAAAAGACATTGAAAGAGTTTTTCTGAAATTGTCTCAAAAAAACCTCATAGGGAAAATATTCTACAATTACAATATTGTGATTTGGATTTTTGAGAAAACTACTTTGAAAAATTAGTTTGAAATTTTCTATTTTATTATTTGGCAGGGGGATGGGGCAGGTTGTCATTATTTTGATGTTATTTTAAAATAAATAAGAGAGGAAAAATACCAACCACATTTATGACAGCGGCATTACTACAATTAACTATATTTCTTTCCTGGGGTGATGATGGGATTGTGAGGGACGTTTACAATCTTCAGTGGTCCCAAGACTTACTGAAATATATTGAACAGAAGTGTTTCCTGTCTCCTGTTACAATGAAGCTGACTGATGCTTTGGAAATTGAAGTTATCGGGATTTTTGATGTAAATCTACTCTAAAATGTAGACATTTCTAAAAGTAAACACTGGACTTTTGATTCAAATCAAAAGTAAGAGAAAAAAAAAAGTAAGTGTAAATGTCAGTCTATAAAAGTGCTCATTAACTAAATCTTGCATTTGCAGTCTGCTGAATGTGGGACACTTAAGCTCAGTGGGTATTTTGAAAGCCAATGAACTGTCTTATGTGGGGCTTCATAACCGGAGGTGGGGATTCACGTCTGTTGGAGAAAGATTATTTCCCTGTTTAGAAAGAATTATAAACTTACCAAAGTAAGACATCTGGCCATTCACCTCCTTGGCAAAAGCCTCGGGAAATGATTGATGGCTCCCAGTCCAGCACAAACACAAGGGTCTGCCAGTGCTGTAAATTCCTCTGTTGACTGTAAATCCAGATTAAAACCTCAGTGCTGCTCCTGCAGCCCCTGTGCTGACACAGAAGGCTCCGAGCATTGGCAGGAACAGCAAACGGACTGATACAAACTAAATTTGCTTAACTAAATTAAATGCATGACAATGCTAAGAGGACAGAGTTAAAGGCCTTCAGAAAATGTAAAGAAGGGGGGAAAAGTATAGACTGGTTTCCCAGAGGGTAAAAATAAGACAAAATTTAAAGGGAGACATCAGGAGAGAGTTGTTTGGTTTTTGGTGGGGTTTTTTTAAATGTAATGTGCATATGCACAGAATGCTTTTTGTTTTTAACACATAATCTGGATTTGCTGTTGCTTGGAGGGTGAGCAGGGATAAGTCAGAGAAGGATCTGTGGTAGATGAAAATAGAAAGCTTTCAAAGATTTAACCATGTGGTAGAGACAAGAAAATGCCCTTCAGTTTTCTCCTTTTAATAATACAAGTCTGCAAAACACAAAGTGGCAGAGAAACAGTTGGAAAGAAAATGCACAGTAATTACCTTGGCTTTGAGGTTCCATGGGGATTTTTTTGCAGGGCCAAGTTCTCCAGTTTCACTCTTGTGAAAATTATCCCCAAGTATTAGAAATCCCAGTGTGTCAGTCACTATTGTCTGTGATTCCTTAATTATGCTACACTTAACCAGATAGAGAAACTATCCCTGATACTGCCTTGGCTTGGACCTCTCCTGAAGAAAGCCCTGAAGAAGGGAAATCCAAAGGGATCATGTTATTTTTCCACTGATCACAGTATTTCTGACAGCTTCACCAACCTTTTTTTTTTTTTTTTCTTTTCAGAGATTGGGTCTGCCAATCTCTGAGTGGAAGAAGTGGCCCATGCTCCTGCCCTATTTCCCTCAGCACCTCTGCAGGACATGAGCTATTCAGTGTCAGGATTTTGTCTGGACTCCAGGGCTTCTCCCACCTGCTCTCTGGCAGTCCTGCAGCTGGAGTTAACTGCTTCCAGCAGGTCTTCACACACACAGAGTCACCATAATAAAGCAATAATAAATTAATATCCCCCATTTTCCCCAGGGCTGAGGGCTGGTGGCTCCTTTAGAGAATGTCTCCCCTCTCTCCTCTCTGCTCAGATTTTCTTTCTCATCCCCTCAGCCTTGCCTTGTACTGAGAGATGTAGCCATAGATCTGAACCAAGAAAGAGTGGCAATAAAAAACTAGAAACCTGTTCTTCCACCTGATTGTGAAAGGTGGGAGCAATTCCAGGCTGTTATCTCTGGAGTGTGGCTGATTTCCAACCTGGATGTATGAAATGTGTTTATGAAATCATTCACATGTAGCTTCTTTGGAAGAGTACTCTGACATGCAGCTCTTCTAGCAGTTCCACAAAGTGGTGAAGTGGAAAAAGATGAAATCTATATTTAATGAATTAAAATTTCACCCATTGTAAGCAATTCTGTGTCTAATAAAACCAGCTCTTGTCAAGGTTTCAACGAAAGAGTTGCTTTCACCTGACATTTATCTCCTGAACAAAGCCGTGCTTGACGTTTGTGTGTTTTCATGCTGAGATTGTCAGCAAACTGAAAACAGACAGGAAAGTTTGGCCTTCTCAGTGGGACAGCAACACAGAATTTATTTACAGGAGTAAAGCAGGGCAAAAAGAAATTGTACATGTACTTCTTTAAGTTATGGGAATTGCTGTGATGGGACATCTGGTACTTTGCAGCGCAGATTGCAAAGTCACTGTGGTGTATCATGTTAATCCCCATAAGAAAATGCTCCCTTACAGCTTCCTTTCCTGTATTAGTTATTCTCCTGCTTGCTGTCCTTGTATATGGGAAGAACAAATTCAAGGACAAAATGTTGAGAAGCAATTTCATTTTGTAGACACTTTGTCAAGCTCTATCCCCAGAACCTCTGTGGATGTGGGAGAGGAGTGAGACTGTGCTGTATGGCTAAATCACAGACTTTAACATCTCAGCTTCAGTTCAACATGACATGACTTCAGGCAGACCCAGAATTTCATATGGGAGCAGTTAAATAACTGAGAACATCTAAAGCAGAGCAGAACAAAATCAGGCAGTGAGGGGGTAAATGCCTACAGGCAGGCCAAATCTACAGAAGAAAGAAAATTGCAAAGCTGTATATTCTGCATAACAAAAGAAATGTGCTTGTGATGAGTACTGGCTAAACTTATACCAGTTTTAGGTAGGAGATAACAATTATTGCCATTGTAATCCTGGATAATTCCTCAGCATAATTATGAGCCTCACTAAAGTTTATTATGCATGTGATGGCTGGGGATTTGAGAAGTCTGGAGAGTTGTGAGCCTCTAGATCAGGATAGCATTTTGCATTTTTGGGTTTGTTTTAATCTGCTGTTACAAAAAGCAGATTATTTCCTATTTTAATTTCAAAGACGACTCTTCAGAAAAGATAAGTAATCGTGCTGTGGGCTGATAGTCCATATCTGTTTTTGAAAAAAATTGTTTCAGTTTTATTGCAGAAGAGGGACATTTATAATACTGATTACTGTGTTTACTTCTCAACATTGTTTCTGCTAAACATGCATTTGCTGTACAAGAGAACAACCATCTGTGAATTTCTGAATTTCATTAAACAGATGATAAGTGTTTAGTGATAATGATTTCATTAAACAAATGCTAGTATTTTGTTTTCCACAGGATTAATACATTTCATACACGAGAATTATCATAAACTACTATGGACTTTAACAATTTGCAGACTGGAAAGAGTCCCAGAATTACATAATTCATTGAGTCAGTTCAGATTAATTAAGAAAAACAGGTTATACATCTTAATTTATTATTAAAATGTCCCCTGAAATTCAATAAGAGATAAATGTAGGGGGGGGGTTGTAAATTTTCAGTTTGTTTTGGAAATAGCTAGTGCTGCTTTGTGAGACTGTAGCTTTTTCCATAAACACAACTCTTGTCTCATAAGTATTTAAATGGAAAATTTCTTTGTGTCTTTCAGTAAAAGTTTTCGTCAAAAAGGCATTTAAGCAGCCATTTTGATGCAGTTGTAAAATGGGCAAATGTTCTGCCTTTACTTTTTGGAGCTGTTCAGGTGGCAGTGAAGGTCTGAGACATCAAATCAGGGATCACTAAGGGAGGAAACTGGAAGCTGGGCACCAGCAGCTGCAAGTGCTGTGTAAGAGTCCCAGTGGAGAGCAAATGATGGCAAAGAGCATCTCCCAGTACAGGAAAAAGGGAATATTGAAGGCTGCAAGAGCATTCTACTTGTGCCTGTTCCCACATTTACAGAATTAATTTCTCTTCTCTGCCATGATGCAGCTGCTGACAGCAGCAATGGAAGCTGGAGACTCCTTTTGTTCCATTCCTTGACTCTGTTCTCATTGGCAAAAGTCTAAGCAGGAAATACCTACATGTCTTCCTACCCCTCCTTTCATTTCTACCCTGAGAGCACTTCTCCGAGATGACCTGATGAGTAGGACAGCTGGAAAAAAGTTTGCATTCACATCTTCCCAGGATGTGCATCTGATTCCATCTTTATTCCCAGTTTGTAGCACAAATTTTTGATCTTAACCAGAAGCACATGACCCTGTGTTCAGGCCAAGTGAGTGTCACCCATTTCCAGTGAGGCAGGACTCAGACAAACCACGGCTCCTCTGGATCCTCACAGTCCTGATCTGTGCTTGTCACAACTTTAGTTCAGTGGAGAATTGCAATAGATATTTTATATCGTGTTCAGTAATTAAAATATTAAAGGAAAGTCTGGAGGACCTCTGGAGAACTCCTCTAGTGGCTTCTCTTCAGGGTGACACCTCCCTGCTGAGTGCAGTAGCTATCAGACCCCTTAGCTAAATCCCTCCCCACTTTACAGATGTTGCACTGATTCTCCATTTTATTCCCTCACTGGTGTCTTCCCATGTGACACCATGTCTAATACCCTAGCTAAATGCAGACAGATTTCATCTACTGCATTTCCTTTGTCTGTGTAATCAGTTCTGCTATCAAAGGGAGATATATGATCATTTAGCATTATCTAATCTTGGTAAACTATTTAGCATTTTATCTCATTTTCTGTTTACCTCATGTAACTAACAGTCCTCATTTTTATTTTTTTTAAACTTATTGAGTGTTGAAGCCAAAGCTTTGTGGCTGTATCTTATTCCAGTCATTTCCTTTCTCCCTTGCTTAGAGACAAACTGTTCTCAGGCACACTGACCTAAGCCCTTCTTTGCCATTTAGCACCTGACAGAACTCTTGGAGTCTGAGAAGAGAGCAGCCCAGCCTGTCCATCTGATTCTTTTCCTCAGACATGGAGCTTTCCTTTTCCACTGTCTCTCTTCATCCCTTTGTCCCATGCTTGGTGCCACCTTCCCAACAGAAAAGGAAGACGTTCTATTCCCAAGGGCCACAAGCAGCTCAGAGAAATGTTTATCTGCTCCTTACCAGGAGTGAAAGTTCTTTACAGCTCTCCCTGCAAGTGTAGAGGAACACTGTGCTATTTTTCTTTATGTAAACAGGCCATTCTTTACATCCAGTTAAAGTAATCTCAAACAGCATTTTGACTGCAAAAACACAGAGGACTTCCCAGACTTAGATGAAAGTAGTTCGTGGAGGTTTATGTAATTCTTGTTTGAATTCATTATACATGCATGGAATCATGAATCTTGCAAGAACTTTTCTAACTATGTATTTTGGTGCCTAAGGAATACTGTTCTGTGGAGATAAAAGCCCAAATCCAGCAGACCCTTGTACCAGAAGTTCTTATCCAATTTTCAACATTTATAGAAGGATAATTACCTTCCTCTTCTCACCCACCACTGTTTTAACAAGGAGTTGGATAAACTTTTTCTTGCAGGGGATATAGCAAAAGTCTGAGATGAAGTTAACCCTATCTGGTAATCCCAGTTCCTTCACTGACTCATGCTGGGATTCTTAACAGGTCATTTGCCTGAGCCTTTTCAAGGGTCTTTGACAGGCCAGATACTTTCACTGATTTCTGAGTGTCTACTGGGAGAAACCAGGGACTCAATTTCAGTGCTCCAGAGACATGTTACTGTGAGGTCAAAGAGTCAAGAGGATGCCAGGTCCTGGTTGCCAGCTTATGGTCACTGTGGGATGCACTGTCCAAAAAACCCTGGGTGAACACATGCACTAAATAACAGTAATAATAGAAGTGATGTATACACTGTGGACTGGAGCACTGCTATTTGACATGGGTCAGGTGAATGAAAGAAAGATAGGAAATGATTGCTCTGCAGGAGTCTGAATCAATCTCTCCCCATTCTCTATGAGACCTGGCAACATTTGGCTTTTGCAAATAATCTTTAACCAGATAGGTCACACTATTAAAGTCAATGGCTCCTTTTGTGAGTAAGGACTACTCAGCAGGCAAAACACTTGCTGGTCTGATTTCTAAGTCTTAAAAGGCTAAGAAGAAAACACAAAATGTTTTTAGTAATTTCTTGTTGATGCAATCCACATTTTACAACAGAGTAAAATTTTATTGTTAGTTGTCATTTATTAGGAAAAAAAAAAAGAGATAAATATGAGCAGGACCCAGATGGCATTGTGCTTTTTACATAATTGCAAAATACTTATGTTACAGGCAATTTTCATTATGTACTAATCAAACTTGTGTAATCCTGTCACTGCACTGTCAGTAAGATTATTGCATCTGTTTAACAAAAAAAGTTGAATAACAATAATAAAGAAAAGTAGATAAATTAATGGTTTTCTCAGCAGAGACGCAATGACAAAGATCCTGCCACAGATGATGTTCTCAGCATACAAGAAGTCAGGATGAATTGTAGCATCAGTGTGAAATACTCTGGAGAAAAGCAGGAGGTATGACAACAATCAGACAAGATTACAGGAGCAGTTAAGCCAGCTAGAAAAGATTTGTACCATGTCCCTCATGAACACGTGAAAGCTGCACTCAGAACCTGCTGTGGTTCTATTTTTTGTGCCAAGCAGACAACACTAGCACCTGAGAGCATCTTTGTTATATGTGGCTTGGTTGTGTAGAATTTCTGGGACATGAAGAAAGAATCAAAACATAACAGGAACAGAAAGAGAAAGACAGAGTGTTCTTGCAGCATCCCAGAAAAAGACATCACAAATTTAGCAGCACAGGCTGTGCAGGAAGGAAAGGAGACTCACAATTCAAACCTTGCTGTGGCTGAACAAACAGGCAGTGAAACTGCAAAGTGCTGCTCGAGGTTGGTGGGTATCAGCATGGAGACAGTGCCAATGGCCACAGAAGTGATGGTTATGATCACCACACAAAACTGCTGCAGCCACCCTCAAATCAAGAAAAACTGTGATGGCTACAACCTGTAAAAGCCTGTGTGAGGATCTGGCCTTGAATCTTTGTCCTACTTGGAGGACAGGTGTCTGCTAAGAAAGGCAGGGGCCTCTCTTTGAAGTGGAGAATATAAACCCACTCCCTCCAAATTATTATAATTTTGAAATTAAGGGGCTTTCACACAAAGATATGGGAGTAGGAATAACAGTTTTTTACTATGAAAATTAAAATAGAAACACAGTATTACAAGGAACAAACCCAAAACACTGACAGAGTCAGAGTACAACCTGACACCCCATCAGGCAGGATGTTGGCAGCAGTCCCATTCCATGGTGGCTGCATCCTCCTGCAGTGACAGATGTGATTCTGTTGAAGCAGAGCTCCTGTAGAAGGGTGCAGTTTTCCTCCAAAGGTCCAGTGATGATGTGACAAAGTCCAGTTTTCCTCTGGGATCCGGTGGAAAAAAGGGCTCCTTGGTGTCCCAAAATCTCAGTTTTTATCTTGGTAAGAAATGTTGGGCTCTTCCCCCTGGCTGGAGCATCTTCCAATGGGATGCAGTAATTTTATCAGTCACACAGTGGGACTCAATGGCCATTAGCAGAAGTTAACTCCCTGGAGGAAGGATGGGTTGTGATAACATTAAGAACAATGTCCCGCCTGGTTTCAATGGATGGTCCATTAGCAGAATATCTCCCATGGAGATAAGGATCATTGCCCCATCTGGTATCAATAGATTGTGATAGAATAGATACTTTTGGTCACATCCTGTACTGGAGCCCAATATGGTGACAGACTGTCTGCAGACCACCGTGACCTTTGCTGAACTCTGACATCTGGTAGGAGCGCTCCCTGTGAGGAGGAGTGCAGACTGTCCCTTTACTCACACAGGGCTTTGCCACAGCTGGTCACAACAGTCACCAACTTCAAATCTCCAGTTTTCAGACAATCTGTTGCAAAACCCTGAAGGAAGCACCTTGAGGGTGAGATCCTATATGTTCCTGAGATCTTGTGTCCCCTGGTAGCGGAGGAGGAGCAGGTCCTTGGAGCTCTCTGTGCAGCCATAGGAGCAATGCCAAGCTCCTCTGATGCCCTGAGACAACTGCAAACACAAAGCAGATCTCTCCTTGTTTTCAGCGAGCCACTGCCTATGAATCCTTCCAGGGAAGCAATTTTTCCTGGAATCAGTGTTAATCCCATCACTCCTTTGCATACTGCTGGCTTTCACACCCAGTCCACCTAAAGCACATCAACCCTACAAACCATGGGAGGTTTTACCTTGGTGAAAAATTACCTTGGTGGCCTTGGAACACTTTTCAAGCATTCAGAGACACATTCAGCTCTTGTAAAATGCTCAAGGCATCCAGCTCTGTCTGTTGACATTCACATGCTGTTTAGGTCCTTAGCTACAGAGGGAGACCTAAAGCAGGATCTTCAAAGGTTCTTCCTTCTGAGCACAGCTGAGATCTTATGGGACAAACACCTGGAGCCCAGCCAGTGTCTCCTTTCTAGTGTGGTCATGGCACTGATTTATCATGCAGGACGTGTGCATTCAGCCTTTTATTCTTCAGAGGTTTTGGAACCCCTGCTCCAGGCAAGGCTACTCAGTGCTTTGGTGCTAATTTAATGTCTTTTGGTTTGGTGTCATTCCTAACTTTTAGGAATGAGTATTTTTAGAGTGCAATTAAGTCATCTACTTCTTCGTGTGTAGATATGGGACTTGTTTGTTTTTTTCTGGGCCATGAAAGCTTTGGGTTTTATGGCAAGTCAAAAATGCCTGGATATTATATGGGGAGCTTTGATAACTTCCTGTTGAGGAATCCAATAACATCTTTCACTGATTTTTGCGAGAGTTTGAAAAGGTTTATGCTTCATGCAACAGCTGAAGACAGCAATTTTTTAAAATAAAATCAGAGTTGCTACTTACTATAGATAGTTCTGAAAATCTCCAATATGAGTTTTTTCAATGATGCCCAAACTTGAAATTTGTGTACAGGAAGAGACTTTGGCAATACAGAGAGACTGAAAAAAAAAAAAAATAAAATCCAATCTAAGAAAAAGACCATGAATTCTACATAAAGTACTTATAAATAAAGTCACAAAGAAATACCATGGCAACAAAGAAAGAAAAGAGATGAACTCTTCATTATAAAGGACAAATCATACGATATCTTTATTATAAGTTTGATAATCTCTATTTTGTCTTACAGTATCATAATACATAATCTTGGTTAAAGTACCATGGAACTGTTATTTCCCTCCATATAAAAATCCATCGATTTTCAGAGAAACTTCACTGAGAAAATGTCTTCTATATGTAAACAAAACAAAATATTGCTCTTTAAAACAGGGTATTTGGCATATAGACAAGCAAATAAAAAGCATTTAATCCACAAACAACCATAAAATAAACACTTAGAGCTAGGCACAAAAGTATCAAAGCAGAGAAAAATCACCAGAGGTCAATAGCAAGCAAAAAAAATTGAACAATTGTTGCAAAATATTAGCACTCCCTATAAATTCACTGTTTCCTTTTTCTCACCCCTGTGCTGATTTTGGCTGGGGTGGAGTTAATTTTCTTCCCAGTGGCTGGTATGGGGCTGTGTTTTGGATTTGTATTGATACAAATACAAATACAAATACAAATACAATACAGAGATGTTTTTGTTATTGCTGAGCAGGGCATACACAGAGCCAAGGCCATTTCTGCTTTTTGTATGGCCATGCTGGGGAGGAAATTAGGTGAGCAGGGGAGGTTGAGAAGAGAAAACAGCCAGAATAGGTGACCCAAACTGACCAAAGGGATATTCCAGACCATGGGACATCATGCTCAGTACATAAAGTGAGGGCAGGAAGGAAGAAGGCTGCTGGCTGGGGTTAAACAATGACATCCCTCTCGTGTTACAGCCATGTGCTAGTCCTGCTGTTTAGGGCATCTCTATTGCCTTTGCACTCAGAGCAACCTGTGATGTTAAACATCTTCAAGTTCTTCCACACATGTAAAAATGACTGTCGTGAAAATCATATTTATGTTTATATTTATGCTCTTTAAAATTCCTGGAAGTTCTGCCTCTCCTCACATATTTAGGTATATTGAGTTCCAATACCAGGTTACAAAATACAGTCCATGTGTTGGACCCCAGTTAATGAGGATTTCCAATCCTCTGGGACATTGTGCCTGGCTCTGTCTGACAATCCAAAAGACTTGGATCTCCCAAGGGTCCTTTCCTATATTTGGTACCTGAGGGAGATATCTGAGGTGGTGTGACACCTCTCAAAGTTTCATCAGCATCTTTGTTTCGGCAACAGAATCCCATTCCTACAGCGGGATCCATCTCCCCGAGTTCAGGTGTCAGTGATGTCAGCATCCTGTTGAAGCTTGCTGCCTGTTCAGTGGAGACTCATTGGATATTCAGTGACATTTGGAGCATGATTCAATGGACCAAATGTCAACACCAGTTAGAAAAACCAACAAACCATGGTCTAAACCTCTTTGATTATTACGGGAGCCCATGGTGAGTGGTACCTATGGACATTCTGGGTAAGGAGTGTGTATCCCACCCTGTCTCCAATGAGACTTTGTATTTCCATATAGGTCTAAGGCACTTAGTCCTTTTTATATCTCTCTCTCTTTTTCCCCCTGCCAACAGTGCTGGAAGCCACAGAGGAAGAGATGGTTACCCGCTTCTTTAGGATCACAAATGAGCCACCCTTGTGCCTGTGGACTGCAGGTCTCTGTTCCTTGTGAACCAAATGTGTCTGTGGCAGAGAAGGAGCAAGGAAGGAGAAGACACAATTAATATGTTCTGCCTAGTGATATAGAGCTCTTATTTGAACTTCATACTTGCTGTTGACTACCCAATTTTAAAAGAATTACAATGACAAAATGACCAGGCCATTTTCACATACTCTGGTTATTACCTTTACAAGTTAGAAGAGAGGCATATTGATAGGAGGTTTCATATTACAGTTAAGAAACTTATTTCTGCCTTTATTGTTTCTCTCTAGCTTTCTCACTTTTGTTTTTTGCAATTATTTTGATTAAATTTACCACATGATCTTATTTTTTCCTTGAAAACCTAATAGCAGTTCTAAAAATAATCACAGCTGATAGGGCAAAGAATTGTTGTAGGTTTACTGGTTTCTTTTCCTTCCCTTAAAAGTTATAGTTGGAGGACTTTAAATACTACATAAAACACCAAAATTACTCTGAAATGGTGTAAGAAAATGCTGCCCTAAATTAGAAATTTACATTTATTCTCGCCTCTATGTGTTGATCCATTTTTAAAGCACTTGCAAGATTTGTTGTTATTTTGAGGCTAGAAAATAGACTCCAGTTCTCTTGTGAAAGATATTGTATTCCTACTGTTTGATAAAAGCAAGAGAAAAGGAATTCAGTTCTGTCATAAAAGAAATAATAAAAATAATATCCTTTTGGTGAAACTGCAAGGTCAGTTCATTTCTTTACATTGATAGAAGTGGTCACTTCCTCCCTCTTTTCATCTTTCTGAAATATTTTCTTTTGTCTGATCTTGCTGTTGTGAGATGACTTTGTTAAATCCTTATTTGTCTTTGTAATGTGAATATCAGCTCTTCTCAGGGCTTGTATCTATGGGGAAGTGTCCATAAAACCTGTTTTGTTTTCTTTTATTTTCTTTTGGTTTTCAAAAAAGACATATTTATTCATAGTGCATTTATTACGTTTTTTTCCCCCCGATTATGTCGCAAGTGAGCTGAGACCCTCACTGAGGAACATTTCTCAGTGAAAGGTGTAGTAAATTTTCCTCATTAGCTATGTCTTATTTATGAAAAATACAAGTTGGTGTCGAGACATTAGAAAAGCCCAGGTAGAAGGTCACAAAGGAGCAGGAGGAAGGCTGCATGATCAGACTGAACACCTTTACATTTTGGACGGGAGTAAATTAATGTCAGATACACACAATGAGGCACCTACAAACAGCTGAAGATCTTTGTGTTCTGGCCAGTAATTTGTTTTAGGAAGCACAGGTGGAGGGGGGTGTTCTTGAAGAGACTTTAAAGAGGGACCTAAAAGAGGGATGAACCTTAGAGATTATTCCTGAGTTGTAGGTTAGACTTAGAGAATCTTGTTCAAAAGCACATAAAGGCTGCTATAAAAGAGTTGTGAACAGGAGGGACCTGGGAAGAGGGAGGTCATGAAAATGTACAAGGGCAAGTGCAACTATTTTTGTACAGATAAAGATGCAGAGGTAACCTCCATCTGATGTCAGTGACTCACAGAGGAATCGTGAAGGGACTCAAGAAAATAGGTGTAGTGCCTATAAAAAGCTAATAGCATATCAGAGAACAGATTTAAGAGCAGGGCAGCAATCAGGAGGCCAGGGGTGAAATCTAGACTAACATTCTTTCTGCATTGCACGTGGAAAGGATGGCTTGGATAAGAGGCCAAAGTCATTTTGTGGCAGCTGCATTTAGCTGTTAGCCAGGGCAGAAGCACCACGGACAAAGGTTGGTGGAAGAGACTTGCCAAGGGTTGAGAAGTGTGTTTGTATGCTCTAGTCAAAAGTGGTTGAGTAAAAATAATGGACAGTGCAGAGGCTGAGCTTCTGAGGACCTCATAGAAGTGAGAAGATAGAAAAATTATAGAATCTAAGAAATAAAAAGAATAAAAGCATGAGCAGAAAAGGGCAAGGAGGAAACTGGGGTTACAGGAAACCTATTTACAGAGAGCAGAAAAATTCTGATTTTAAGGAATAATGTGTCTGACTGTGTGAAGTGTCTGAGGGGTCATGGCAGATGAGTAGAAAATAGACACTAGGGGTTTATTTGACTGAGAGCTCTGAAGTCCTTGAAAAGCAGAGCAGAAAGGAGCCATAATAAATGGTCCAGAATCCAGAAAAAGCTCAACGCCTCCTGTAAACACAAATAGATCTGCCTACCACAAATTTTATTTATCCTGTGGAGTCTTAAAGCACAAGAATGGTATTTTAAAAACAGTGTTTCATGGCTGAGAAAAGCATCACTGTAGGTTCTTGCCTGAGAATGGAGCCAGACTCCCTGACATTTACCGGAGATCTCTGAAGGTCATTTGCAGCACTCAGAGACCGGGTGCTTTCAGTCTCTCTCTGCCTTTTGACTTCAGCTCCTGTTTCAGTGACATCCTCTGTTGGTTTGGGTAATGGTAAGTGGCAGACTGGCCAGGAGCTGCTGCCTCCCCCGTGCAGGGGACTCTGTGTGCTCGGTCTAATTGCGTGTTGGGGGCTGCTGCGCTGTCCCTTGGAGTGAGCACAGATCAGAAGTCAATTGTCCATTCTAATCAGATTTACCCTGAATATATGCTATGTGAAGTTTCAAGTGACTAGAATTAGCTTACACACAGCAAACATTTCAGGTCTAATCGGATCATTTTAAGTGAAAACTAGTGAGCTCTAACTGTGGGGAAGAAAAAGCCGTGTGATAATCGATAAACCAGGAATGATCTGAGAGAGGGGACCACTGTGTCCGATTAATCATCCTACCAGCTGACCAGATTTATGACATGAAGCACATTAATCACATACTTTCAGAAAAAAAAATGAGCTTTATACTCTACAAACATTACCCATAGCCTTTGCTGTGGTAATTTAATTTGTGAAGATTTCTTCTGAGACAGCAATGGGATATGCTACAGCTGAAACATATACAAATATTCACAATTCCTTTCAAACAGCTATTGTGTTAATGTCTTCCTGAGTACCTTTTCTTGAAGTGGCTGTCTCTTGTGACTTGGCTGTACATTCTGTTTCTCAGTGTTTACACCTGAGTGAGAAGATGTAACATGGACTCTTCACTAGAATTTAATTTCTCAACATGAATCTTGTTCTCATCACAATAATGAAAACAAGCTTTGTTTCCAGATTGATTTTTTCCTCCTTTCGTTTATTACCAGAACTCCCTGTATGCAGTTTTTAGAAGCATTTTTACAGAGAGATTGATTTTTTTTTTCTTACGTGAAGCCTCGGTTTTCATGATACAAGCCTGTTTTCTCTTCCCTCATTACACTGATACTTTCACTGAAGGGGAAAAGAAGGAAGGAAATGTCCTTTTCCACTAATTTTTTTTAAATCCCTAAGTGTGTACATGTTATTAAAGGTCTTTTAGGTTTGTTGTTAGAACAGATTTTACTTTTATGTGGGTCAAGCTCAATGTTTCACCTCCTAAAGAAAGGCCAGAGCTGCCCTCTGCTAGAGGGTGCATGCTAACAATTTAAGTCAAATTTACCTACATAGTAAGCATTTTGCAAAGGGAGTGTTTCAATAAACCCAAACAAAATTCTCAACAGGAATTTTAAAAAACCCAAAAATCTAAAAACCCCCAAAAATCTGCTGGAAACAATGTAGGTCTTTGTGTTCTAGTGCAGATAAGCAGAAGGTGTATTTTCCTTAACTAAACAACGTAAGTTAATGAATCAGAGAGAAGGAAGAACCAAGGAAACTGAATAATTTTTTATTACATCCATAAACATATCCAGTTCTCCGAATTTTCCCTCCTTGGGCATTTTGGCTTGTTAGTACACATTTGTCTGTGTTACCCTGCCAGGAGGGAAGTCAATAATCCCTTTCCTCCTGAATGCATTGTGAAAATCAAAACCCCCCAAAATGATAAATCAAAAAAACCAGTAGGGTTGCATCTCAGGCACTGGAGAAGTCCTAGCAGATAGCATCTACTTGAGTCCATGAGCTTTACTGCTTGAACATCCACATTACAAATAAAGTGATGTGTTGCCCTGATGTGGTGCAATACTGTGTTGATACTGTGGTTGTGCCAGTGCAGTGATTTTCTCACATAAAAAACTTGGGGATAAAGTTCCCATTCTCAAAGTGTTTTCTTCCTGTTTTCTCTGCTTTGTATCTTCTGCTTTTTTCAGCAGCTTTACATTTGTCAATAGCTTTTAAAAGTTATTATTATTTATTGCTTCAGTTTAAATCTAGGTTGGTTAAAAGGCCAAACTTGTACTAAATAAAGAATAAACCATGGTCAGAAAATTCTCAAAAAGGAACATCTCCTAACAACTAGAACAAATGTTTTTGTTCATCTTCTGCAGGGAAGGTGCTGAGATATAGGCAGATTAAGCGTTTTACCTAATATTGGAAAATAACTCCTCTATGACAGGCAAAACTGAACAAAAGAGAGGAGCTATCCCTTTTTCCTTTCTGTATTTCCTGGAACAAGCTCATCCATTCTTTAGTCCCCTGACATGGCATTCCCATACAACTTTGTCATGTCTAGCTCTTGCCTGTTCACCTTCTCCTGTACCAATTCAAATTACTGGTGTAAAAATCAAATTCCTGTTGTTGTGGCTCTTCTGATTTTCCACCCCATTTGAGTTTGCCCCTCTCCATGGCATCAAGCACACCTTCTGTCTTCCAAGCTCCTTCACAGCCCAGACTTTGCCCATGCTTTATCAAGATGGCAGTTCCCTCCTACCCAGCCCAAATGTGAGCTGTCCACACCCAGGGTTTATTTTGGAGTGCCTCCCTCTAAAAACTCCCAAAGCCATTTCATTTCCCTCCTTCAAATCCCACCTTAAGTTCCTCTGGTGTGCAGGACAAGCTGGGTGCTGCAGGGCTGCAGTTGTGCTGAGACCAGGGCCTGGTATTGATGCTCTGACTCCTTCTGCTTTTCCATCTGTCTGCATCCCTTGCTTTCCACTGGGAGCTCTTCCAGCACCGACCTCAACTCTGTCTCCTGGTGGCAAAGTCTTTGGAGCAAGGTGCACATGGTTCATGAGAGTGGCACCTATTTCTAAAACACTACAAATAGTAAATCAATGTCATAACACCAGCAATTAATTTGGTCAGTAACACCAGAACCAAGAGTAGTAAATCACTGCCACTGAACCTCAGTCCAAGCCAAGAATAGTAATAAAAACACTTTACATCTTGTGTATTTTGCACATCCATGAATTCAATCTGGTGCAGGTTTTTCCTATTTGCAGCAGAATTGCAGTATTTGTGTGTTTGATATCACATCCTTTCTAACCTCCAAATGCTACTGCTGTTGCAATCACTCACTTGAGGGATGATCTATTTGACTGCTGGATAGTTTAACAATAAGATAGCTTGTGGAAATAGAAGCCTGGCCAAAAGATTCCTCTTCTGACAGCATCCTCTGCCAATAAGCATCAGCAAAAGCTGTCCTAGCAGGGTAGATTCACCCATGTTGCTCTCAGATTCCAATAAACCTTAAATTAAGTTGCCAAACTCAGCACTGGAGTTCAAACTATCCATGAGGGTCAGTTCAATGGCAGGGGTGGCAGGGCACTACAGCACACAGGACCTGTCATTCTCCCATGAGTTGTTTCCACAAGTCAGGCATATAAAATCACTGACATTAATTTAATGAGTTAGTTTTCGGGAGATTAGTCTCACCATGAGTTGGATTACTCTGAACATATGGAGACCCAGTCTGGCTCTGAAGTATGTAAAAGAATTGCAGAGATTTGGGAATGCTGACTTTTTGAGCTGAGTGAATCTTGAATCTCGTGTTAAATAATTTAACTCTTCATACCACTATTGGGACTGGTTTGTTGTTGTCAGGTTTTGAGGTGGTTTTTTAATTTATAGCTATGTCAGTCACTGTAGACAACTCCAGTTTAGGTCTGTAACAAAGCACAGTGGAGTCCAGGGTTGTGTATGTTTATGAAAAACCAAATTTATAGCATAGAATAGAATGTGGGAGAAACCAGACCTTGGAACAAATGTAGACTAATGCTGAAGTTTAGTCATTTCTTCTTGCAATACAGAAAAATCTTGGTAACAAAAGAGAGTGCACATGAAATTCTCTGAGATCAAGGCTCACTGAATGCAAATTTGAGGTATAAAAATCTCAGCTACATCCAAATGAGTGAGAAGCCTCACGTTTTGTTGTTTGGGGAGCTCTTTGGGGTATTTTTGGGGTACGTTTCCTTGTTTGTTTGTTTTTTGATTGTGTGTGTAGGTGGTTTTTTTGGGGTTTTTTTTGGTTTTTTGTTATGATTTCTTTAGTATTTTAGAGCACACTCCATGGAAGGGATTAAAGGCCAAACTGCTGCATAACTGCAATCATAGAACTTAGGCTCAGCAGCTCCTCAGTTGGTAACCAAATTCTGAAGGACCAGAAAATCTCTTTTTTTTGGTAATAGCATTGTCCAAGATCAGTCATCATCTATATTGTGAATAATCAGTCTCTATCTCACCACTTTTCTCTGTTTAAATTCACAATAAAGACATTGTTGTACTATCCGCCCTGTTACCCCTGGGGCCCATCTGCAAAGACATTTTGGAGCATGAGGAGATTTGTACAGAACATTTTATCCTGTAATCCATTGATTAGAACAAATGCCAGACTTGGGAGATTCTGTGTCACCTTTGCCCTCTGAGATTTCTAACTCTTAGGAAAGAATCTGGACCACAACAGGAAGAAATTGTATTTGGAGGAAGCTGTTATAATATCTATATGTTCTGCTGGAGCTCATTCCCTTTTCAAGGAAAAGCTAAGTAATAGTTGAGGAGTAGTAGTAGTAGTAGTAGAAGTGGTTATTAATATCAGCAGTCATTAGCATTCAGTTTCTTTGTCTTCCTGACTGGTGACTCAGCCTCTGTGTTTGCAGAATAGTTCTTATGAGTTTTATCTCCTGGTGGTCTAATAAATATTCAAGGAATGTGACCAAAGTGAAAAAGCTTAAATGGGAGAACTTTAAAATCTTTTTCCCCAGGCTCCAGAGCTCCCCTTCAGATGCTTGCTCAAAAATTATAGGATTTTATGGCAAACAAGGGAATGAATGTCCACAGATGGAAGGGGCATATGAGGCTGGGGATTGCTTAGCCATGGAGAAGAAGAGGCTGACTCAGAATTTCCCAGGAAAATCAGGTTCAGGTGTGCAGTTCCCTAAAGCCTGGAGTTAATGGTGTGTTCAGTGCTGGTGGCATGCCTCACTCTAACCCTTTTCTTATGATTTTTGGTTGACTACAGGGGGGATAATGGGGCACGGGGGCCAATTCATGACTCTTTGGATCCTTTCAAACAATTGGTTCCCTGCCTGGTGAAAGCAGAGCCAGGGGCAGTGCAATGTTAAAGCTGTCTCACTTTGGACATATTTTCTGCATTGTATCAGTTTTGGATTAGTTCTACCTCTGTGTCAAATGGTTCAGTCACTGAAGTCACACTTCACTGACACTGAAGTAATCTGTGCTTTAAAGATGTTGGTCATAAAATATTCTGTTTCACAGGCTTGCAAATAGATGCAGTCCATTTTGTTCAATGGGCCACTTATTTTTATTTTTTTGACAAAAAGTTTGCCCCTTTTTAAACAGTGTTCAGGTATCACATACTTGTGGTACAAAACACATAGATGACATCACTGATTTTTGATCTTCCAAGATTACTCAATGCCTTTAAAATGAAATATAAATTATTCTTAAATAATATGATTTCCACCAGCAGAAAGTTTGGGGATTAGTTCAAGAGCTCAGGTGGGACAAGATTAAAAGTTTAAAATTATCTCTTCTAACTTCTTATTCCCTAAATCTATAGAAAACTGGTATTACTCAGCCTTAGTCCCAACCATAATATAAAATCAAAAAGGGATTTAATATATTTTATTTAACACAAGGAAAGCTTTTTCAAAAGAGGGGAAAGGATAAATCTTCTACAGGCTCACCACAGGCTCCCATTACAAGATAGTTAACCCATTATTTTTATTTCAGAATAGATCATAATTAATCACAGCTATTGTTCAGGTGTTCTGGCCATTTTCAGTGATTTTGAAAGACTTGAAAGAGGTTTCCTGCACAGCCCGCTCTCTGTTCAGTTTTACCAGCAAAAGCACCTGTTACCTGAAAGAGGAAGCTGTTGGGCCCTTCTCTGCTGTTTGTCAGGATAATTCAATTGATGTTCTACCTAGAACCCTGCAGGACCACAGCTGCTGCACTGGATAGACCTTCGTTAAGCCTTAAGTGACTTAACAAGCTGTGCTAATGAAACGGGGGTTTAATGAGGTGCTTTTAGCCAAGTTCAATGTATTTTTCTTCTTCATCTCAGCTCCATATTTCCTGAATTTTTTACAATATAGCTTTAAAAAATCCCTTCATTTTTCAGCTAGAGTAACCCTTGATATTTTGTTAATAGTTTAAGGTACAATATTCAGCTATTCCAATAAACTTTAGCAGTGACTGTTGCCTTTCTCCAAGCAGGAGCCACTAGCCAGGCTAAGGATGGTGATACTGGGCTGAAGGCCCTTTAGCCTGACTCGTGGCAGTTCACAAGTCCTTTGCTCTCAAATTAGATTTAAAATTATACCTTTGATATGTGATGTGTCTCATCTTTCACAGTGCCATGTCGTAGCATTTAGGAAGCTGTGTCACTTTTTTAATGACAAATATTAAAATCAAGCTCTTTGATTCCATGAATCAACATGTTTACTTACCAGCTCCTCCGTTTGATCCAGATTCACATAGTCATTAGCAGAGATAATGACAAATTGCCCCGTGTGACTGGGATGTGAGCTGAAGCCTCAAATAAAGCAGAAGTAGTACACAGATCACCCAGCATAACTACCTTACTTGAAAGCTACTCTAATTTTATAAAGCAAGTTGTCAAATCGATGTCTGTGCTGTCAAACAAAAATATATTTTTAAAAGAATGCCTCAAAAATCCATAGAGGAAATGTGAGTCCAGCGTGACATTTGTTTGATTTCATTCCTCAGGCGATGCCGTAAAAATTGATCAGACCACATTTAATGGAGAAATCATTGAAGTCTAATTCAACCAACTCCAGAAATATTTATGAAGAACAGTTTAAAACCACTGATATGATACAGGATGATGCTTGTTGTAGTATTATTAATAGCCAGGAGGATGCAGTTTCAACATAGGATTTCTACAAGGACTCTGTGATACATTTTCAGCAGCTTTTGTACAATGAATTTTTATTAAAACAGTGCAACCTTCCAAATTGCTGTTAGCTAAAGATGAGCTTTGTATGACTTGATATTTATCCATTTTGACCTTTAATACCTTTTACAGTAATTGTTGATCCAATAAAAATCTACTTTATCATTCTTGTCTGGGTAGAAATATGACTGGAAGCTTTTGCCAGTCAGCCCCATGGCAGTCTGCTACTTAAAGTCCTGATTTTGTTTAACTCCTTCTTCCCCATGTAAAATCACAGAATGGTTTGTGTTGAAGGGACCTTGAAGAACATTTCATCCCAACCCCCTCCCATGGTCAGGGACATCTTCCACTATCCCAGGTTGCTCCAAGCCCTATCCAACCTGGCCTTGAACACTTCCAGGGATGGGGCAGCCACAGCTTCTCTGGGCAACCTGTGCCAGGACCTCACCTCCCTTACAGTAAAATATTTATTCCTAAAATCTAATCTAAACCTATTCTCTTTCTGTTTAAACCCATTCCCCCTGTCCTGTTACTACATGGTCTTGTAAATTGTTTCTCTCCACATGTTGACCCTCCTTGATCTGTGAAGAATTGCTCTGAATGAGCTGCATGTAATTGTCCAACAGTAATTAATTTGCTGATAAAAATTATTGCCATTTGCTAATACTACAGGTCTGTGTGAAATCTCTGTAACCAGGATGCAAGCATATTAGTCAGTATGGGGGGGGGGGGTGGTTCTGATAAAGGCAATAGTGTTTTTAGATTGTTGAAAGGTGTCCTTGGAGCTCCTGATGTTTCAATTACAGTAATTTCACAATTACAAGCTGCACTGACTATAAGCCACATTGCCGGGTGTCGTCAACATTTCGTTCTTTGTCCATACATAAGCTGCACCTGAGTATAAACCGCTCTGTTGTTCGTAGCAAGGACCTGCATGCAACAAAGTTGCCAATTAGTAACAGAATCGCGGGATCGCGGGGTTTACGGGCTCGACTCGAGCCGTGTGGGCTCGGCCCGCTCAGGGCTGCCAACGGGGCCAGGTGGCCCAGCTCAGCACTGCCATTCTGTGGGGCCGCTTGGGGCTGGCTGCCGCTGGGTTCGCTTACCCTGGCCCGGCGCTGCTCTGCAGTGGCAGGTGGGGACGAAGCCCACCAGCACCCACAGTGGCAGCGGCAGGAGGGGAAGGAGCCCCCCTGCTTCCCACCCGGACCGCGGGGATGGCAGGAGGGAGCCCCTGCCTCTCCCCCGGGCTGCGCTGCCTGAAGGAGGGAGTCCCCACCTCTCCCCCCCAACCCTGAGCTGCCAGCACAGAGCCCACCTGCACCCGCCGTGAAACAGAGTAATCAATTTGTAACAATCGCGTAATCCTGGGTTTTACTGGCAGGCGCTTGGCTCGGCACCTCGGCTGCACTTCCGGGGTCAGAAATTTTTGAAAATTTTTCACATATTAGCCGCTCCTGAGTGTAAGCCGCATTTCCAGGGTGGGAGCAAAATTTTAATCAAAATGGTGCGGCTTACACTCCTTCCATTAAAATTTTTATACATCATTGCAGAAAAAAGAAAAAAACCCTCTAAACCCTAAACAAGTGAAACTGTCTTTTTCTCTCAAGGATTGAAATCCTCTAGGGCACCTTCCAGAATTGTGGTTCAGCAGAGCATCTCTTGAGGGAAGAGAATTCTCTGTAATTTGACACAGGCAACAATTCCTTCAGCATGAACTGGACCAACACAATGCACATTTCTTCTCCACAGTTGTGATAGCCAATGAGGCTGGAGAGGAAGACTCTTGAAGGGGGAGCCTTTTTCATACCTAAGCAGTGCCAGTAAATGCTCACAGGAGAGACAAAGGCTTGTTCTTAATTCAAGGACCACAGCTAAAAGAGAGTTATGTACATTGAAGCCTTTATACATGCACACACAGACAAAATAGAAATAACAAATAGTACAACCTGGAAAAATCAATTCTGGATTCCCAGTATCTCTGATGTATCTTCATGTTCTTCTTAGCAGACTCAGAACTGTAGCTTGTCTGAAAGATAAGTGGTATTGCATGGAAAAAAAATCTAAAATTTAACATTTTAAACTTAGTGATTTGATCTCTTGTCTCTGGCTCTATGCAATCAGGTAAACCCCTTGGTACTGGTAGGAAAAAATGGCTGTTAATTGACAGAAATTTTAAGTACATAATGATTTTTTATTTTGATTTTTTCAAGTACCTCCACATAAGTTTCTTTCAGCGGCCAGGGATGCCACACATCTAAGTGTGCAAAACATCCAGGTGTGCAGAACTGCACATTGACTTGCTTGGGACTGCACACAGTCCCTTATTGCTTTCTTGAAGTAAATCCCATCTCGGGGAGGCTTCACAGCCCTCTGGAGAACCTGCAGCCAGGTTCTGTAATGCTGGGTCCTGGGATAGTCCAGATGTCCTGGTCTTATATCCTTTATGTTAAGAGAAAAAAATCAAGAACAAGACACCAGACCTAAACTTGCAAGGTGGTTCATCAGTTCTTCTTTTTGGGGTCACAGAGATGCAATGGGATGGTCCAAGACCCAGAAGCACATTGGGAAGTGAGAATATAATGAGATAAAATATGTGTAGGCTGCATTAAAGCTGAAAGACAGAAGGAATTCCCTTTCCATGGGATGTGCACAGCATCACTTTAAAAGCAGGGTTGATAAAACTGTGAGGAGAGTAGAGAACCAAGAGCAGAATGTGAAAGGATGTTTGCTCACAGAAGGACAAATTGGGGACATGTAACTGCCATGTGTGACATTGTGGGGAGAAATATTCTTTCTTAGCCTTTCTATGCACGTACTGTTATTCAACCTTAGTTCTTTGTCCCCAGAATCTCTATCTGCTGCCCTCACTCTCTAAAACTAAATTTTCTCCTTGTCTTATTGGGAAATGTACCCATGGGAAGGGAATCAGGAATCAGGCAATGTGAAGTGGGTTTTTTTTGGCCATGTGTCATGGTGAGGGCTCCAAGTAATAATCTGTGAAGTTTACATCAAACCCTCTTATAACTCAGGCTGGCACTTTCTGCCACCAAGAATTCTTGTGTGTAAAAATATGCATAAACCCCACATTTATTTGACTGGGATAATTTGAAGGAAACCTCTGTTTCACGGAAGTGGGTTATGCAGGAGTTATCCACCTTGTGTTGACTGCTGTTTTCAGTGTAACTGGATGACTTTGTGCCTTTGGCAAGAGTTTCTGAGAATCTTTTTAATGCCGAAAATCACATTAATGTGTGAAGGGCTGAGCAGACAGATTTACCTGTTGCTTGCCCAGGAATACGTGAGAACAAGAGCAGCTTTGCACCTCTCTAATATGAAGGATTTTGAGTAGAAACTTCTCCTGAGAATTGGACGCAGTCACCTTCCAGCTGATCCTGCTGTAAATACTGGAGACATCTGTGAGCTTTTCTGTAGAACTGTGAAACGGTTAGGGGTGGATTAATGGACTGAATTAAATGTTGCCATGACTTGTAAAGTCAGTTTACTTAGGCTGTAATTATAATCTGCCTGAAATGATAGGAGCTGTGAGGTGTTTTTTGGGCCCTGGCTGGGAAAAGCAGGCTCAGGAGGGAGGGAAGGGATGCTGAGATCCTGGCAATGCCAACGCCCTGGTGGCTCCTGCACTGGGGGAAATTCTCCTGCAGCACAGCCAGAAAAGTGCATCTCACTGAAGCATGAAGATTTGCAGCTCTTCAGATGTTAATGCTGATGAACACAGAATAGAACCAGCAATTTGCTGGAAAATTGTGGTTTTCGTGAGAGAGAAAATAATTCTCAACTGCTTGTTGAATTTAGTATTTTTTTTTTTTTTAGGTGTGCTACATTGTAAAATGCTAACTTTTCCTTCCATACTTTTTCTAGCAATAATGATGTAAGGAGATAAGCAGTAAAATCTCATAAAGAATAAATCTTTTGTTTTACCAACAAGTGCATCTAGAAAAACACATTGTGCAGCGTATATGAACTGTTATATACAAAGTTTTAAATTTAAAGAAAATTATTTTTTATACCACTTTTGTTTTTCCAGGACTCAAGATGATCACATTTCTTTTTCATTTTGACTTAAATTACTTTTTACAATTATTAAATTCAACAACAAACCATAAATAAATATACTTCATCCAGCTCCATACCTACTGTTTGAGTTCCATTTTATTAATTCATAAATCACTGAAAACAGAATTTTAAGAGTACTTATTTCTAAACTTGCAGTGTGTTTTGTAAACAGTTGTAACCAAATAAAAAAGTCAGAGAATTAAAAGAATCTATACAGTAAAAATACCATTTGGAAAAAAGATATCTATACGCCAAGACAAGGAAAAATATTTCTATTATGTAAATTTCATTAAACAAACTCTAAAAAGTTATATTTCTACCATAAATGAAAATTCTCCCCCACAGCCTATTTTTCCAGACCAGACGGGTAAAAAAAAAATTATTCACTACAAAGGAATATTTTCAGTTTTGCTAATTAGTATCTGGTCTCAAGTCATTTAGATCTGTGCAGTTCCATGCTGACCAAGTTGGGTGGCTTTGTGTCATATTTCAGCAGGAATTTTCAGGATTAATTTTTTTTTTTTTTTTTTTTTAATTCACCAAGGTAAAGTTTTCAAAAATGCCTTCAGCTACTTTTGCCAGCTAAAGTTAATAATCCTGAATCATCAGCCCCTTAGGTTTGGATTTTTTTTCTTGAGCTTTTTTGTTATTTTTATGTTATTTTAAGAGAAATCAAATCAAGAAGTTTTGTTCCAACAGCCCAAATTAAGTTTCCTTCCACACAGGAGAGCTGAATCTCCACTTTTTCTTGTGAACTGAGAAAAATGTTTGATATTTTCTTTGATGATAAGAAAATATTTAATCAAATGTAAGTTGATTATACAGTCTAGCATGGTCTATTTAAAGTTACAAGCTTTATAATTTCTAAATTTATCAGTGCTACTAAAATTAGGATGTCTGTGTTATGACATTTCTCACTAGCTGTAACATTTCCCCCTCTCTTCCTGCATTCCCATAAGTTTGTTTGGAGCATCATGCCCTGGGAAACACAGGGAAATGAGAGTTGGAGCTGCTTCACAGTAAGGAGTGAAGTGACCACTGAAGTCTGAATGCCAAACAAAGTAAAACTGGATGTTACATAAGCATCAGCACAAATGCATTAATGGCATTGAATAATAATATATTTCAGCTTAATTTTATCAAAATGGAGACCAACTATGAACTAAGGCCATGTAATCAGACTCCAGATTTATGGATCAGTCGATTTTAGGGACAGTGACTCAAACTGTGACACTGGTACAGCTTTTCTTACCTACAAGTCAAGAATTCAGCCTCTGATCATTTTTATGTTTCCTACCCTGGAGCTGTGCAGCTGCATCTGTACAAACTCTTTATGGTTCAATGAAGGGATAGTGAGATTTGGAAGCAGTAATTTGTCATACAAGCATTCTCTAAATGTTTGTCTAAAAGAACATTACAATAACTCTTAAGGCCTTTAGCAATGCAGACACAAACTGAAACTGAGAGAACACATTGTCCTGCTGCTCTGTGTTCACTGTTAAATCCTCAAACCCTTACAGCTTCCTCAGTTTCCTTAGTTTTCTAAATGATGAGGATATTAATGGTTCTGATCTAGTCTAAATAAAATACTGCTAATCACAGGCAATGCATTAACTAAAAATTATAGAAAAATTGCTGTTTGTGGGAGCAGTAGAAGATGCTGCTTTTGTGCTCCTTTCTCATGAAGGGAAAGAGAATGACAAGTCACAGGATTTGGGAAAAGGGCTGAAAAATGCGCAGATGATTGAATCAAGGAGAGATCATGGATTAAAAACATACGTTGGGACTCTCCTCCCCTCTCTGAGTGTGAACACACAGCACATTGAGCTCAGCTGTGGAGAGGCAAGGAAAGCCTTCAGTTTCCAAACAAAACCTACCAGCTGTGGAGGCAGCAGAAAGCTGCACTGCAGTCCAGACATTTCCCTGGTGGAGTCATTGGGAGAGGTTTGGTGGGGTTTTACAGAGAGCATCTGCACTGCTGGTTCCAGTCTGCAGGTCCAAAGGACTCCCAAATTTTGTTGCTTTAGGGACAGGACAGGACCAGCTTAGGGGATAATCCAAGGAAATGTGGGAGGACGCTGAGCTCAGAGATGAATCCTCTATGACTTATGAATCTGTGGCAGAATATCACTTAGGGATGCAAAGTGCAAAAAGGCAGAATATCAGGAATGATTGGTAGCCCGTACTGAGAGCAAGAACTTCAAAAAATTTGGTCAATAATGTGCAATTTTAAAATTTTGTCCAGGATTATTGCTCCTCCTGTACACTTTGCATTTCCATCTGGGTAAAACATTTATCATATGCCTAATTTATGAAGGCATTTCACATTAGAAATATGTAATGTCCTTAAAAAACAAAGGAGAGTTTCAGGTAAGAAGTGCAAGGTCTCCAAGAGGTGACTCTGTAGAGCAGCTCTTCCAGGCAGATCTCTGCAGGCACCCGTTTCCTCTGTACTTATCAACCTGTAAAACAGCAATCTCAGCCCAATACCTGGAGGCAGGGCCACTGGTACAAACTCTTCTTCTGAAGAGAGGTGACTGCTCCATCCCATTATTTTTGTTTATAGACAGCTTGAGCCCACATGAATGTTGTTTGTTGGGTGTTTATAGCAGAGGTTTAGTACGTGGCTAAATATAGTCTAATAGTTCCTTCATCCCCACTCTGCATCATGACAGTGCAAGGCTTTTGAAGAGTAAGTAGGCCATCCAAAACAAAAGCAGAAAATTAAATTCAGCATCCTTAATGTGTGGTGTTTTCCAAAGCTTCTGTTACTTTCATGACATCTTGCCAGAGCTATTTATGTCTGTGGGGAGTTAGGAAAAAGAACACATATTGTACAGAGAGCAGAGTGTTAAATTTATGCAAAGTGAAGAAGAGTGCTATCTCAAAGAATATTTATTTCATAGTTTTTGCCTCAAGGATCGTGCTTTGTTGCATCTTTAAGGAAAGCAGTTCTATATTAGCATCAGGTTGAAAATTCTTATTAAGAACAGATTACATCTGGAACATTTATATAAAGCAGCACATCAAGCTTTTCATTTTGTATAGAAAGAAAACACCTTTACTGCACTGCTGTCTATTTGGCAGCCAGACTTAAAAACTAGAAACAAAAAATAGCTTAAAGGAAAGAGAGATGCTGAAAGGAAGCAGAAGGATGCTGCACTATCTCTTTTAGTACTTTCTTTGCTTTTGCTTGAAATACAATTCCTTTGTAAGGAACTTGAATAGTTACAGCAAAATTGTGGTAGTTCAGAGTGCAAAGGAAAATTGTCTGTATCTGCAGCAATAGGTTGCTGGTGTGCAAGCAACTCCTGGCTCCTCTTGCATTTAAAATACTCCCTGGCAAAGGAACTTTTGCAGAAACATTTAAGGACATCAAACAAAGAATTTCTGTGCTAAAAACTTACACGTTATAAAACAATCTTGTCTGCAAGGATGGCTAATTACAATGCATGTGTCATTTTAGCAGTGGCGTGGTTTGGTCCTAAGTAGCAGCTCTCTGCTCTTCAGGAAGGTTTTTAAGGGATCTCACAGCACCAGGCTGGCCTGAAGTGAGATGCTCTCCCCCAGTCCCCCCCTCAGCCGTATGGATGCCAATATTGTGAGCTGATTACTAAAAGTGAGAGTTGGTAGGTGTCAGAGCAGAACAATTTTATTTTTACAGCTCAGATCATATGCATGTAGGCATAATTTAACAAGAAGCAGCCAAAACAATTCCAAAACTATTAGTTGTCTAAAGTTCAGGGGGTGGGGTGGATTTTTAAAAAATTATTTTCAGGAATTTTCATTCTCTCATATGTTCCTCTGTACAACTTACATTGTCAGATAAATGCTTCCTGCACATTTTCTCTAGTTTCTTAAAGTGCTTTCTTAAAGTGAAGCAGAATTCTGTGTTGAAATCAGTTTTCACTATAACTTTCTTATTATGAGACACTGGAGGTTGGAGCCTGCCTCTCCAGGCATCATTCATGTGCAAGCATCTTCACCAAAAGGGTGCCAGGATGTAGCCTCTACCCTTAGAGGATGTTTGAAAGTATTAAACACTAATTAATTTGAATTTCCACTTGACTCAGGCCTACTCCATTTGTTCCTCTGTTAGTCACTTTTCTCTCAAAAGAAATATATTGTAGCAAAAAGAAATCCTTTCTCCTGTGATGAAATAAAAATTGTAGACCGTACATGTGCCTTTTCCAACAGACAGTTCTTTGTATTTTGTTCTTCAAAGGCAGGATGAGGGTTCCACACCTTTCTTGGCAGTGCGGAGCAGTGCCTGGCTGAAAGGTTACCACCAGCACAAGCTTTAAGACTTTTGTTATGATTCAGTCTACTCAGAAACTCCCCAAATTTTCAAGGCCAACCTGTAAAGCGATTGTCATTTCAGTTTTATACATGTACAAAGACTGTGAGATACTCAGCTGTCACACTCTGCTACTGGGATTTAATTCGTTGGACTCCTCTCACATTTTATTTATTTTATATATATATATGTTTGTTTGTTTTTCTTTTTTTTTTTTGGATTGGTAAAGACTGGGACATGGAGGAGGAACTCCACGACTCCATCCATTTTATTTTGTATACAGTGAAAGAGGAACTTAACTCATTTTCCCCTCCTCGTCCCTGGGCTAAGGATGTAACTCAGGAGTGCCCTCAAGTTCATGAGCTGACAATGGACCTTTTCTGGCTATTCCTCCACCCTGTAACCATTTTATCTTGACATTGCTCAGCCACAGAGAGCAGATTCATGCTTCATTCTTCAGCAGTTCATGGTGTTTGCTGTGTTTAAAAGTGGAACTACATTTTCCTGAGAGTAAGCAAAAGGCTTAAGAAATTTTTCTTCCATCTAGTGTGTTTCAAGTGTTGTTCTTTCTGTTCACTGTGAGAGCCAGTCACCTCACTTGAAACCATTTCAGCTCATCAGTCTTAATTTTTAAAGTGACATGTATTCCTACTCAATTATTTTGTTTTTGTGCATAAAATATAGAACCTCCTTTTTTTTTTTTCTTTTTTTTTTTTTTCTTTTTTAATCTCTCAGGAGAAGAGGAGAAGAGATACTCCTTTTAGGTTTCGTTTTAAGAATTTCAGTATCTCGGAAATGGGATGATGCTCCCTCCCTGTGTTTTGCCATGGTACCTTTTTAAAAGCCAAACCTTTAAGCAAAAGATCAGCAGCACTCCTAATGCGGATGCAGACCTTTAGGAAGCACATCAATGCAAGCCACTGCTCTCAGGGCTTGTAGAGCTGAACCCTGTCAGAGTTTATCTGCTGCCAGCTTCAAACTGTGGTTTGACATTTCTGGTCAAGAGGGGTGCCCTTGTGAGTCCCGGGAGGGGATGAATCCGAAAAGACAGAGAGGAGCATATTGTCTCCCTGCAGCAGAACACTGCCAGCCTCCACTGCAGAGGTACCTGCTACCAGCAAGACATTGCTTTGAGGGAGATCATCACAGCATGATCTTACTTGTGCCTGCAGTAGAGAGCCGTCAAAGCACAGCAAGAAAGAGAGAGATGGCAGGAGGCATCAAAGGGGAGCTGCTAAAGACTGAATAGGAATGAAGATAAAAGCTGCAGCCAGTGTAACTCCCTTCCCAAAGGGAGGGAGCAGAAGTGCAATGTAAGAAGGAGTGGTCACAGGAGACCTCAGGGCCAAGTCATTCCTCCTGTAACGCAGCTGTTACAATAGGCTGGGAATTCAAGTGAGAAAATCACGAGTAAATTGCTGTGGTGCACAAAAGATGTTTGTAAAACACTGCAGTCCCGTGTCTCAGGGCTGCTGGGGACTGAGATACTACACTGCTTTTTCTCCTGATTTAACAGATGAGCTGTGGACCTCAAACCCTTTAGCGCTGCAAAATCCACACCTGCTTTCATGCCTAATAGGATGAAGACTCTGTACAAAGCCCGGCTCATCAGGCCAGGCACATGGACCTGGAAAGGACAAGGAGATTGCTGGAAGTCCTGACCCAAGAGTTTTAAAATACTCAATTGCTTTCATTATCTGTAGAGAAAATATAAGGACCATTTCTCACTGGTATAACAATGCAACCATTTGTCTTCCTGTGGTTTAGGTATCCACAAGAAAGTCATTCCCAGGAGTAACTTATTTAATATTTTCAGTCTGTACAAAGTGAAAACCTGAATGATCAGATCTAACTCTTAAGCCAGTCAAGAACTCCCACTTACTTAGATCAGCCTTCAAGACACACATCCCTCTGACAAGGATAGAACTTCATTGGCATCATGATCAAGGCCTGGGACCAAAGTTTGGTAAATGCACTAAACATCCTCAGTTCTGGAAACTGAGACACAATCTATGGTCTGTTGTGCTAAAGAGCAAATCTCAGAAGATTTTCAGTTTATGAGTGCCACACCATAGATGACCACCCCCTCAGATTCCTGAGCCTAGCAGGAATTTGAGCAAAGATCAGAAAGCACACCTCTTTTTGCTTTGATTTCAGAAGACTCACAAAGAGAATTTGCTATCAACATTGGTGAGAAGCTCTCAAAATTTGCTATGGCAATTCTACTAGGCAGACTGAAGAGACTGCCTGCAGGGTTATAACAGATAATATAGATATAAATAACTCCCAGGAAAATAGATTAAAGGAGAGCGCTCAGTATGAGCACTTCAGAATCAGACGGAACCAAGGAATCACTGAGATATTAAAATAAGAAGCAAATAGAAATGTTTGGAAAATTTATGGAATAGCTAAAACTCCACGGATTTGTCAGAAATTGGGTCTAAATTCATTCAGAAAACAAGCTGGATGTGCCCCAAGGTGGAAGAAGGAGAAGTTCCTTTCACTTAAGCAGCCCTAATAAACAGATGCTGCTGTCATAACAATCTGCAGAAGGTCTCCTGCTGAAAGCCTTTGTGCACTAGCTCTGCAAGATGTTATTGCATATTTATTGAATGTGTTGCAAGAAGTCACTTGGGCTGGTGCTTGAGGGCTTAGGACTGTCCTTTGCCCTGAAGTTACAGAATGCTAAACAGGAGCTGGCTGGATCTGGCTCTGTTTACAAACATGCCTGGGAGCCCAGCTGGGATGTTGGTGTGGACAGACACACTAGGTCAGAGGCTGAACTTGCTGTTCAGAGGCTGAACCTCTAAAGATCTACTGCAAATTTACCACCATGATGTAATTCACTGATCATGGGGTCCCTGAGATAATGTTCAAACTCAGAACATACTAATTAAGTCTTAAGCACTTGCTTTATTTGAAGAGCATTGTATCACAATTGCAGAAGGACTTCGTAATATATCAGACTTCATCCTTTATCAAAAAATTTATATTCATAGGAGGAATAAACTTTTGGGACCACTTATGCAGCATTTACATCACACAACGTTGATGCTCTTTATCAGTAATGATAAAAATTTATTGTTGACTTCAGTGAATTCAGGGTGAGATGGTTGTCTTAGCTTGGACTTTGACTCAAGACTGCAAACCTTCTGTGAAATCACGTACAACTGTGCTAATATTTAAGTATACTTTTAAACTCAATTATAATCAATGGAGTTTAAGCACATCTTTGATGCAAGCACACACTTAGTGCCTTTAATAAGGGAAAAATTCTGTCCTCTTTTTATGAAGGAATTCAGCTTAACTCAGGACACTAGTGTATTCCCTTAGCCCAGTTGTCATTTTGACCTTTTAAAAATAAATCTGCAGAATTGCATCATCTGCTCTTGCAACATCTGCCACAAACCACACCGGATTATAAGCCGCACTTTTGTTCACAGTGAACTTTCATAAAGTTACCAGTTAGTAACAGAATCGCGGGATTGCGGGATTAGCACTGGCAGGTGCTAATCTTGGAAACATTATTTCCAAGCAAAAAAAGATACAGACAATAGCTGTGGCAGCGTACCCTGCAAGTTTTATTTACAAGCAGAAAAAGATACGAACAATAGTGTGGTCATTTCGCAAGCATTTCCAACGGATCCGCGTTGCCTTTAAACAGGTGCTCAGCCACACAGCCACTGCCGCTGCTGCCGCCGAGTGGAGCCGCACCGCTGCCCCGCGACAGAGTAACCAATTTGTAACAATCACGCAATCGCGGGTTTTACTGGTAGGTGCTCAATTTGTGAGCTCGGCTCAGCCCGCAGCTCGCACTTCCGGGTTGGGAAATTTCCAAACTTTGTTCATATATTGGCCACTCCTGAGTGTAAGCCGCACTTCTGGGTTGGGACCAAAATTTTAGTCAAAATGGTGCGGCTTATAATCGTGAAATTACTGTAAATCAGGACCACTTTTGGCGTGTTAACCCTGGCAGTCAAGCAGGTGAGGCAGCCCCTTTAGATGTCCCCCAAGAAGGCACCAACCTCAGGAAACAGTGTGAGCATGGGAGGTCATGGTCAGGCTGAGAGTAACCACCCCCAGCTGCACAATCCCTGCCTCAGATCTCTTGCAGTACCTTTTTTTCTGATCTCTGTCTTGAATCAGAACTCTGAGTTTTACACTTTCGCATTTATTAAACCTGAATATTAAATCAAAATGCACAGTCATTTGTAAAAGAAGATTCAGGTCCTGTTAGCTCTCATCAATCTTTTCAAACTGTCTTTTCTATTGAGAGCTCTCTGCAAAAGCCAGACATAGAAAAAGGTGAATGCAAAACTGCCTCCCAAGTGCTTTTATGGCTTTGAAATTATAGTTTATTTTTCCACCTCATTCTCCCACTTTGTGATAATCATTATTGTCTCTTTTTCCTGCATCTTTCTAACAGAATAATAGTTGAACAAGTTTTCTGCTACCTATTATTCCCTGCACTTTTTTAAAAACTCGAAGTGGCAACATCCATCTGTGGCTCTGTGGGGCTCAGGGATATAAACATGGACATTCCCCTTTGTTTTTCATGTTTAAGCATAATAAAACACAGCTCATTTATGTCATTGCACACTCTTCTTTTTCTTCAGTTGTCCTTTTTCTGGAGAGGAATACAGTGTAAAAACAAAACTGTTTGCCATAGAATTCAATCTTTCCTGTTCATCTTTCAGTATTGCACATGAATAACAAGGTGTGCATCAAGGTTTTTCTGAGGTTAGCTGTCACACTCATATTTGAATGACCTCTATATAGTTCAGAAATCTGGTAAGGGCTAATCTAGGTCAATCTACCCATCATGAGAAAGGCTGTGGTCTTATCACAGGGTTAAAACAACAGTGAGAAACAAAGAGAAACGAACAGCAATATAGACTTTTGTTTGCTTTGGCAGGATTCTCTGAGAGTTTTGTCATCACCTGCTATTGCTAGTTAAAAAGCAAATGTCCTTGTCTATACAGCTTTCTTAACTGGCATTAATAAACTGTAATGAGATCATCTTTATTTATTAGTTTATGTATAACAGGGTGTCCCACCTATGCCAGCTTTGTGATCAGGAATAAAGCTGAAGGTTATTGTGGAGAATTTATTTATTTTCTTTGTAATAAGCACAAGTCAGCTGGTGCCTTTGGGGGAATTGCCATGAGAGAGAAAAGTCAAACACATCAGTTTTCATTTTGCATGGAAAGAGACTCCAATGATCTTTACCCTCCCTGTAGCATCTCACAGCCCCAGTGTGACTCCTGGAGCCCATGGAGCTCCCTCCTGCTCAGTCAATAGACTCTTGTGCATTGCAAAACCCCAGAAGTACACAAGAAAAGCGACAACTTCACTGGAGGACAAAACCCAGCACATGAGATGTTGTAACCAGGAAAGAAGGTGCAGGAAAAAACAACTCTCTCCTAGCCAGGTCAGTGTGGTTGTGGGGAGGAAGGTCCTGAACACCTGTACAGGGACAGATTTAAAGAGGGGGATAATGTGATCTCCCCAAGCTGTTCACCTGGCAGAGCAGCTGCAGTGCTCACCAGCCCCTGAGCCTGCAGGGCACAGACTTTTACCCAAGGTGTTCAAGTTCAAAAGCTTCATGGCAAGCTCTGGTTTTCTGTGCTCCCTCCCCATCCTATCTTCAGTGAGACACTATTTTTTATAAATAAACTGCTGCATTTCTGTGTTATCTTTATACTGCAAGGATTTTTGCATTGATATATGTTGGAGGTGGTCTTTAAAGTAATAATAAAAAGTCTTGGCAACAGTGGTTCAGAAGCAACTGGATCTGCCTTGGCACACCTCTAGTTTGAAAGACACCTCACTGCAATTAATTAGCTGGAATCTGAGAGCTTCCAGAAGGAAAGTTTTATGAGTTGCTTCTTTCCTCTGGGAAGGCATCATTCAAGCCAAATCACTGTTAACTGACATATTCACTCTTGAATTCTTTCAACTCAGCATCCACCCAGACTGTTTTCTCTCTTCAGAGGAGAAGTGCCTGTGGAAAGTTATGCACTTTTATCTGCTTCATCTGATTCTCTTAATTTTATGAGGTTTTTTTCTGAAAAAAAAAGAGAAAAAAAGTACACCTTTTGTTAATGTCACTGCTCTTGACATCGAAGTTTTCCCTCTGCCTGCAGAACAGATGGAGAGCTACAATGCCAGCAGGGCAAACTTCCCTTGGTGCACAGTGAATCTTCTTTCTCTCATTGAAGCCAGGGGAAAGAGTTTCCTGAATACCAGATGCATAAATGGATGTGCTGGCACCACATGCATTTCCCCACTGCCCCTCCCCAGTGGGAAACTGTGCCCACACACACCTTCAGTGATATCAGCAGTACAGCAAGCTCCAACCATCAGGGCTGGTGCTGACTTTGAGCTGCCACCTCTACCAGGGAGTTGCCTCAGGCACAAACTTCTGCAGCCCTCCTTTGATGTTTCTGATTTGTGGGGCTGATTCTGAGAAGATGAGTTGGACTCCATGCCTGTCAATCCATCTTCTGCCCACTCGGAAAGAGGTGAATGTCCTGGGAAGGTCTCTTTGTCTCAGGACTGCTCTGCAAAGGCCCTGTGCAAGGCAGGTGAAGAACACTCACTGTGGTTTTTAACTCCAGCAGCAGCTGAGCCTACACAGCCATTCATTCCCTGGAGTCGGATAGGGAAAGAATCTGAGGAATAAAAGTGAGAAAACACCTGGGTTAAGTTCAACAGATAAAACAAAATCTGTGCACACAAGAAAAGCAACACAAGGAATTCCTTCACCACTTCCCATGGGCAGGCAGTTGCTCAACAGGGCTCCATTTCACTCAACCAGGGCTTGGGAAGACAAACACCATCACTGTGAGCATCCCCCTTTCCTCCTTGCCCCAGATGAACATGGTGCCATATGGTCTGGGGTGTCCCAGAAAATTGTCTCTATCCCTGCCAAAACCAGCAGAGACCACTGTTAGAAGGGCTGCAACCATCACCAAAACAAGGTCCTCTTCCCCAGGAAGAGTCATTCCTCCTTGGGACACCTGCATGTAGAGAATTGGAGGGGAAGCTGAGAGAGACCTTTCTTCTTTATTGACCTCTTATTTCTTCTGTGATTTATTGCAACAAGCACAAGCTGAACCATCATGGCCTGAATGGTAGTTACACGTTTTTCTCCTGACCCAGGAAAGCAAAGGCTGTGTTGCTTATGTGAAAATGTAACATTTCCTTTATCCTTCAAGGATCATTCAGGGTTCTTTAAGTTCAAGCCGTGTGAGCCATAGTTGCTGAGAGATTCATCTCTTGATAAATAGCTGTCCTCAACAGAATGATTAATCACAATGTTGGTATTGTCACTGGTTCTTTTTCATGTTGTACACTTGCAATTGTGTTACCATTTTGCTTTGGGTATAGGATGCCTCTTCATCAAACCACGCTTTTTCTTCTATACCCAGAGAGTACAAGATATCGTTGCATCATAAATTTTTTAATATACCCTGTTTGAAAGCAGACTGATTTCCTGTCTGCCTTGCTCATCTATTACCTAGAGAGGATGAAAGTGAAGTTCTTGCTTGTTATGCAACCCTACCCTGATCTGATTATTATGCATGGAACCACATTGCAAGCTCTTCAGTATGAAAAAAGCTTGGAATACTGCTATAGCAAACAAGGAGAAACTAAACCCATGGATTGGATTCCATCAGGAAATCTTAACTATAACATCCACAACACGTGGTCTGAAATGTCACACAATTAATTATCATTTAATTTATTCAGGAACTCATTATGGGTGTGAGTGGAGATGAGCAAACTGAACAGAATTAAGCAATTCCCTTGGTTATAGACTGTATTATCAAAGAGCTCTGGACATGAACCATAGCTCCAGAATTAAGCTGGGTTTTAAATTTCCCCAAACAACAGAGACATGGAATTTTTTATTCTTTATTTCACTCTTTTACTTTGAGTAACTCGAAAACTGTGAAGGGTCAACAGGTAAAGATAACATTTTCAAGCTGAAAATGAAAGATTTAATATCAAGAAAGACCGATTTTTCCCATACCCTTGTCACCATGCAGCCACTTATTTACCCCAGGGTTAATGAGTAAAAGCACTACTAGATGAGAGCTGGTGCTGCTCATGGCTTCTTTGCACCTTAACAGAGAGGAACAGAGAAGAAAGGATGAGCATGTCCAGCAAAAGCTGGTGTTGGCTCTTCTCAGCTTGGCTCTGTTCCTTGTCATTTGTCCCTAGGGAAAAAATAAGGTAGGAACGGGAATAACTTACACTTCTCAGGGCAGTACATAAATGTCCTGTATACAATTATTTTGGAATGATGTCTCAAACCAGGGCAAGCTCCACGTTTGATTTTAAAGTATGGAAATGTAATCAAGTGTAATCACCCACTCTGTTACAGGTCTGTAAATGCACTCAGATCTGTCTGAAGAGAAGGGTTTCTGTTCTGGTCTATAAACAGATGGGAGACTCGATTCAGCTTCCTTTAAATTCAAAAAGGAACATTTTATTCGCAAAATGAGGCTGGTTTTGGAACACACATTGATCAAACCAGGTCAAAGTATCTCCCAGCTGGTTTCATACTAGAGGTATTGATTCCATTTTCATTTTTTTGATGTCTGCAGTCAGTTAGTCACCCACTACAGATAGCTACATGTAGATGCCTGAAATTTGAGTTAGGGCCTGTCTCTGAGTTGATAACAGTTCTTATCCACATGGGAAAAACTAAAGCATTTTAGCCATAAACCAACCACTAACTGATAACAGGAGCACCTGCACCTGCAAAGAATGAGAACAGCAGTTAGGACATGAAACAATAATCAAACATTTCTAGCAAGATGTCTATTCCATCATTACAAACTATGATTTTTTTGTTTGTTTGTTTGTGGTTTTTTTTTCTTTGTTCAGGAGTACGATACAGAAATTGTAGCATCAATTGATTGAATTAAGAAATTATATTTTAATTATTTTTAATATTTTGTGGAATGGTTATTTCCAATTTCAATATTTGTCTCCTGATAAAATACAGTTAAATTTTGGATTTTTATTGTGGATTTTGAAAGGGAAACCTTCCTCCACATATCAGTGAGCATGCACCTGCCTTTAAATATATTGTGCCAAATATTATGATTATACAGATTTTAAAAACCACCAAAACAAGTGTGCCAAATCTGGATAATTTTAAAATAGAAGATAATACTGAAAAAAGAAAAACAAAAAGGTTAAAAAAGAGAGATGAAAATGACTTCATAGTCAGAGCATACAAGTATCTCTAGCTCTTGTGTGGGTAAGATTGATTCCCAAAGATTACTTCTTCACCCTAAGAAGAACAGAGCAACAGGGAATGGAGGTTGCAGTCTGTTCATCACACATTATTTCTGCTGCTTCTTCCTTCTCACTCACTTCCCCTTCTTCAGATAAAACAACTTCCAATTCAGAAACCTACAGTCCAGGTACCATTAAAATTAGAAGTTTCCATCCAATACTTCTTCAAAAAGAAAATAATTTTTTATAAAGAAATGGGAATTTTAGAAAGTCAAATCAAATTGGGTTTGCTTCTTGCATTGGCTTTGCCAACATCTATTCAGGAATAATCATTTTACAACAAAGCAACTTTTTTTAACCTCTCTTTAAAATGTGCTGTAATCAATTATTGTTGGTTTTTTTTAATGTTTTATAATCAACAAATCAAAAATGCAGATTAGCAGCAACCTTCATATTTCACTCAAATTTCATATGGAATCATTGATAGGACAAAAATCTCTGAAAAAAATCATCTGCTAGACTGTGGATTGCATCACAATTATTGACAATGACTTCCCAAGCAGTTTTTCTTTCCACTAGAATTTTGGTTTCTTACTCACAGTTTTTATATTGCTGTGAGCTGAATCTAAGGACGAAGGAACTCATCATTTTGCTGTGTAATCCACATTAGGATTTTCCACTTGTGCTCTTTATTTCTTTCTTCTGATGTTTTCTGTCTGTCTTATTGAATTAGGGTTGGGTGAGACCTTCTCACTGGAGCACAGACTCATGCAAAAGTACTCCTAAGTCTGTTCTAGGAACAAGGAGAAGGATTTGTCTGTGAGTGGGAGTTTTGAAGACCCTTATTGGACTCTGAAAGAATAACAAAATCTTGGTAAGCCTTAAGGGAAGCTGAGAAACACCTTAGAAAGAGCACTGATTTAATCTTTTAGCTTGGTACCTATCTGGAAAAGTTCCAAAGCTGAATTTTGTGATTTTTTGATGTGTCTGCATCACTAGGTTAAGAGCTGAGGAAGGAAGAAGGGTTCAATTCTCAGTCTGTCCCAGAATTCCTGTGTGGTTTAGGATTAGCCATTTGGTGTCTGTGTCCCAGGCCCTCAGCCATGAAGCAGAAATACTATTATCTTGTTATTGTGTAATTTTATTGTCAGTGCCATGAGATCAGAACGTTTGTACTGAAGTTTCTACAGCTCATAGCAGACCAAATGCACAGCACATTAATTTCCTTGGTCTTTCCCAAGATGTTTACAAATAGCTGGTAAACACAGAGAGGAAGGAGGTTTGACACCTCTTGTAAACTGAAATTCGGGGTTCAGATGTTGAGCTGAGTACCTGGAGCACAAGCCTTTAGCAAGTTTTCAGGTCTGCTCTGCACTTTCTGTCTCTTTAATTTAAACTCTAATCCAAGCCCTGACTGATGCAAAGATAGGTAGAATCTAAGGACATCTGGTTAACAGCTTCAGCATAAGAGACAAAGATAACAGACAATGATAAGAAGCAGGAAAAATAATAAATTAAACACCTAAATACACAAGCCCCAAGGAAAACAAGATAACAGACACCAGGAAAAGCCTGAGCCATCAGGTCATTAGCTGAGAGGCCTTTAGAGGGCTCAACCAGAATTTTGTGGCTGGTCAAGAAGGGAGGAAATCAGTTTCTCACCATAGGAAAAAGAAAACTGGTTATGGGATGGTGGATGAGACTTGTAGGACTGGGCAAAGCTGCTTATAGAATGCTTTAAGGGAATGTTGTGGACACATGAAAAATATTATGGGATATTTAGAGGAAGGGCTAAATGTGAGAAAGGAAGGGATCAAAGTGTATTGGGGTGGAACAAGCATGGAAACTTGAGAACTGCAGTCTGTGCTTTCTTTTTATTAAATCCCATTCCCATTTTCATACAATCACAGAATAGTTTGGGTTGGAAGAGGCCTGTAAAAACCAGCTAGTCCAACCCTCCTGCCACAGACTGGCACACTTTCCACCAGAGCAGGTTGCTAAAAACCCTGTTAAACCTGGCCTTGAATGTTTCTAGGGATACATCTCTTGGCAATCTGATCTAGTGTTTTAACAGCCTCATTGTAAAAAATTTCTTCTTATAACTAGTCTGAGTCTGCTCTTTTTTTAGTTTAAAGCCTTTATCCCTCATTTTACCACACAGACCCTGCTAAAAACTCTGCCCCCATCTTTTTTATAATCCCCTTTAGGCACTGGAAGGTACAACAAGGTGTCCCCAGAGACCTCAGACAATCTCCCTATGGGCGGTGTTCCCCTTTTGATCACCCCATGTTGCTCCTCCTGGCTGTCTCATGAGCTGTGAACCCCAGAGCTGGATGCAGCTCTGCAGGTGGGGTCTGAGCAGAGCAGAGGAGAGGGGTAGGATCCACCCCTGCACTGCTGGCCACAGTGCTCTGGGTTTGTTTATGGGCATTGAGTGTACACTGCCAGCTCGTGCCCAGCCTGTTGTCACCAACATCCCCAGTTCCTTCTGGGCAGGGCTGCTCTTCATCTGTTCATCCCCCAGCCTGGACTGATACTGGGGGTTCCTGAACGCAGGCACAGCACCTTGCACTTGGTCTGGTTAAACCTCGGGAAGTTCTCATAGAGTCACTTCCCCAGCTTGTCCAGGTCCCTCTGGATGGCATCCTGTCCCTCAGGTGTGTCAATGGTACCTGTCAGCTTGGTGGCATCTACAAATTTGCTGAGGTTGTGACCTCGCTTTCCATGTGACTCACATGTGGATGTCAAGCTGAAGTGAGCACTAACACCTGAAAAAACCCAAGCTTAAGTTGGTGGCTGAATAAGGAGCCTGAGTTTACCAGAGATTTAAAAGTGTGTGTCTATTAGTGAATCTCAGACTTGGTCATCTGAAAAGGAGAAACAGGATAAAGACCTCTGTGTTCATCATGCCTGTGTGAGTGCTGCTGGTTTCTGTGTGGATACAGGTTAAAATCCTGCTCTTTGTTATCATGCCTGACCTCTTATCTGTTCAGTGTATGTTGACATCTTTGACACCTGCTCATCCTTGTTACATCCTGGACCTGCAGACTGCAAGGGAAGTAGCCTCAGCTATGGATGGCCAAGTCAGAAATCCCTGGATCCCTCAGTCCAACAGCTGTGGCATTCCCATCACAAGACAAATCCAGAGTGCAAGGGTTGCTGTTACCCTAACAAGAAGTTATGCCATCAGCCTTTATTTCAAATGTGGTTTTCAGTAGGGAAGAGCCTGTGCTTGGGAATCTGGATCTGGCCCTGAAGCAGACAGGGTTGTGCCCCAGGGTCACTGTCTGACAACAGAGATGAAGTACAGGTCTGTCTCCCCTTGAAGGGAGAGGAGTCAAGAGTGAAGAATCAAAACTGAGCAGGGGCTTGTGGTTTCTCACTGTCAAAAATTATTTAAACTTGAAATAAAATAAATTTATTTTTCCCAAGTCATGTCTGTTCTTCCCATGATGGTAACTGCTGAGGGATATTCCTGCCTTTATCTCTACCCAAGACTTTTTCCATAGCATTTTCTTCATCTGGCCTGTTGAGGAGGGGGAGTGAGAGAGTGTCTGGGTGGGCAGCTGGCAGCTGGCCATGCTCAGCCTACCACAGCTGTGTTATGCTATAGTATTACAGAGATCTCTGGTTAGAGAGTAATGGCTTGCACAAGATTCTGTAACTGTGTGATCTTAGGTACATTATTTCCTGCCCACAGATATGTATTTCTGCATCTAGAAGAGGTCCTGGTAGACCTGAACTACTTTAGGTAGTGTTTGAAGATATACTGCTGAAAATGGTTATGTAAAAATAGGATACTAAGGATATTAGTTCCTTAACAGCACAGATTTTGGTTCTGGCTGAGAGCAGAATGATGGAGACGTGAAAAATGAAGAGGTGTTGTTCTGAACTTTCATGTTTCTGAGTGCTGAATTCAGGGCAGCGTTTAGATCAGGGCCTGTTTCATATGAGTGTCACATGCCCTTGTCCAGTGAAATGAGTTAAACCAAACAAAGCTCATTGTGCATGAGTGATTGCACCTCAGTAGGCTCAAAGTCTCACATCCTGACACAAGGTGGTTTCCAGAGCCAGTGGAATGGGAGTCACCTTGAGGTCATCTTGTTGCTTTAGAGGAAATGCATTATTAGTGATGCTCTTTGACTATATGTACTGAGTATTTCCTCCTAAAGGGATGGAATACTCATGCAGAGCTGAAAGGATGGCATAGTTCATATTTTCAGGAGAATGAGACTGGCAATGTCTTATTTTAATAAAAGAGCAGAGAAATAGAAAGCATATTTTCCTAGCACCAGGTGTCATAGAAAGTTTGGCACAAAATTGTCTTTGTTGGCACTATGTTTAACATTGCAGTACTGGAATTATGTGTTTGGTTAATGGTGCAAACATCATGCTGATCATTTCCAGACTGTTATAGTAATCATTTGAAAGCATTAAAAAAAAGTTCTGTTTGCCTTTTTTTAATTTTGTTTTTATTACTGCTTTCTCCTCCAGCTAATTACAGTCTCTTCCTTGCCTACACATACTTTCAGGCTCCAGCCCCTTGCTAACAATCCTACATTTTAAAATTAGATGGAGCATTCTTTTCTGTGCACAAAAGATGAGTCTTTTTGATTTGAGATGACCTTGTTTCTGTTTCATTAATTTCATACATCAAATTAGAAGGCAATACATGCAGTTGGATGAACCCTGGTCAGGTGCAATACAATAAATTTTATAGACTTTTTCTAGCTATAACTTGACTTTTGGAAACACATACATCCTCACAGAGTAAACAGAAAAGTCAAATTATTTACTCTGCTGCAAACATGTTCCATCACCTTGAATTTCCTATTGCATTTCACTCTCCCTGATTTTTTGAGTAAGTAAAATGTTTATGGCTCTTACTGGGTCTACCTTATAGAAAAGTATGAATAAGATTCTTTGAGATAATTTAAATTCAGAAACATTAGGAAATCATCATTATAGAATAGTCTGAACAATTTCTGCACAGAAAATTTGTTAAGTGCAATCAAACAAATCCCTGGATGTGAGAATATAGGCTGTAAATAGTACACATCTTAATGACAGTAAAGAGTGAATCCAAAAATTTTGGGTTCACAGGTTTTATAGATCTTTAATTCGTCTTCCTGTCGTTCTCCTGGAATTGCCCTTACTAGAGCTCACATTGAGTGTTTCCTCAAACAATCTTATCATAGTGAGACCAGATGCTGGAGGATGCTCCCCTCTCCCAGCATCCTGCTTTGGAGCAGCAGTGAGTGATCTGTGGTTTAATCTCACAGGACTTAGCTCCCCAACCTCTTCCTTAACAGAGAAACCCCTTTCAGATACGAAGCAATTAAAAAAAAATAAAAAATCCAGAAGTTGTGTTTAAAAGCTTTCACTAAAACTTAATAAAGATAGAAAAGTGCATTCTCAGAGCTTTCAGCTTTCTGCTCCCCAAGAGGGACACTCCCATTCTTTCTAATTTAAATGGAAATCGTCAAAAAGTTCAGGAGCTGAGTGCAGAGGACTGGCTGAGATCTGCAACAGGAAAACAAATTAAAAGTGTCCACACAGACCATAGGAGAGGAACCTCAGAAAAGAGCAGAAACACTTTCACCAGGGAATTTGGAGAAGATCTCATGCTATGTTCTCTTTGTTGACACTCTTGTCTGAAACCTTTTTTTTTTTTTTTTTTTAAAGCCAGAAGACAAGCAGGCAGACAATCTTTCACCTTCATGGCAGCTTAGGGCATTTAAAGTCACAACCATTCCAGTGCAAGCCTCAAGAAATCAGCAAAGTTTAACTGCCTCACAGACCAGCAAACAACAGCCTTAAGGCCTTCTCCACTAAGAGATATTAGTCAGTGTGGTTTTTCCTCTTTTTTATTCCTAAGGTAGCAGACCCTTTGCCCAGGAAACAGCAGGCACCTGAATACGTGCTTCTGTCAGTAGGCTAGGATGGCCTGAAGGTAGACTGGGACTTTATTTTCTTACAGAGCAAACAGCTTTGAGAGGTTTTTAAGGAAGTCATAATTCCCTCCTAATCTGGAAAAAAATGCTTTGCAGGGTAAGAGATGGAATTTCCCCAGATCACTGAGATTGAAGGGACCTGCAGACAGCCTGTAGCTCAAGCTCACCTTTCTCAAACCAGGGTCAGCACACACAGCATTGCTTGGACTTATGTCCAGATGTGTTTCAAGTGTCTCCAAGGGTGCAGACTCCATAACACTCTGAGAAACCTGTTCCAGAGTGTGATCACTCTCAATGAAAAAGTGTTTGCTTTCTCATGTTTAAATGGTATTTCCTGCCTTTCGTTTCAGTTTGTGCCCATTGCCTCATCACTGGGCGCTGCTGAAAAGGATATGGGTTGCTCATATCTATACCCATGGATAATTTTCCATGTGTATAAATGGACATTGTCTGGACCTCTCCAGTGTTTCCATACCCCTCCTCTACTGGGCAGCCTAGCAGAGGACACAGCATTCCTGATGGGCTGAGTAGAAGGAAAGAATCATCTCCCTTGCCTTGCTTGGGCTTGAAGCACTTCACATTTCCCTTTGTTGTACTTGATGAGTTCCTGGCTGTATCTTCAGCTCACTGGATCCATCTGAAGGCAGTGCAACCCTCTGGACTATCAGCCTCTCTTCCCACATTTGTACCATCTCCAAACTTGCAAAGGGTGCATTCTGTCCCATCATCCAGGTAATTAATACAAATTTTGAACTCTACTGGCCTCTGTATCAACCCCTCAGGCTATGTCAGTAGTGACTGGCCTCCAGCTTGATTTTGTGCCACTGGCCACAGCACTTTGCGCACAGCAGTTCAGCCAGTTTTCAGTCCACCTCCCTGTCTATTTATCTACTCCTTACTTGAATCAATTTGTATATGAGGAGGTTACAAAAGACAGCATTCAAACCTTTGCTAAAGTCAAGGTAAACAACATCCACTGCTCTCCCCCCATCCACTGAACCAGCCATCTCATTATAGAAAGATATGAGCTTGATTATATGACTTCCCCTTCAAAAATCCATGCTGACTACTCACAATCACAATGTGCTTCATATGTTTGGATATAATTACCAGGAGAATTTTCTCCATCACCTTCCCAAGGATTGCTTTAGCAGTACTTGGGACTTGTAGCGGTCAGACAGGGAGTGATGGTTTTAAACTAAAAGAGGGTAAATTTAAATTCTGACACTCTGGGCACAGTTCTCTGACTGCTCCTCACACCATGAAGAGTACAACCCCAGACCCAAAAGAAACTGCCTGTGTGGAAACACTTTGAATGGCAGCATTTTCATGGGAAAATGGAGGGATAGGGGAGTGGGAAAGCTCTGAGAAGCTTCACTGCTGTAGGTTTTCATTTTGTGTCCTGCACCATCAGCCATATTCAGTGGGGTTTTTTATATTTAATGATCAGTCATAATAAAGCACTATTTCCTCATCTGCTCATGTTTGTGTTGTTTCATACACTGTTCATGGCATGTACTTCACAGTAACTAGCACGACTCTTCGCTCCAAACTGGAAATACCTAAACCAAAAATCTGTCACAGTATGCTCAGGACCCAGTACCACAACAGGGGCATGTAATTAGGATTATTGCAAAGAGAGAGAAAGGGTGTCTGGTGCTTTGTAGCATGAAACACTGGTCAAAATTAAAGAGTAATTCAATTTCCATTTACAGAAATGCAGGAGCAAGCTGGGAAATGTTCAGCCACAGTTATGAGACACTCAGGGGCGTAGCAGCCTCACCATTACCCATCAGCAGGTCCAAATCAACACATTAAGTGAGACAAAGAAAAAACTGAAAGGACAGAAAAAAAATGGTGATAGGAGAACTGTGGTATGGGATGTAGTAGCTGATGAAGGATGATGATGAGGAAGAGAGAGGAAGCAGATTCTGGATTCTTTCTGTTTTTCATCACAGTATGATCAAATAGAAACACAGGGAGCTGGGCCTATTAAGGATTGAGAACTGGTAAAATTGTGAATAAAACATGGGAGGAGGATTTATGAGGGAATAATTCTGTTGGATCTGTGTCAGTGGGGAAGGCAAAATAGATCAGTTTTCTTTTCTTGTTGCAGTGGGCTTCATATTAATTAAAAAAGGGGAGGGAAAAAAAGAAAAGAAAACCCAGATGACTAACAAAGCAAATGATCTGGACAAAGGAATCTGACAAAGATACTTCTATCAAAAACCTCCTATTACACCTAAAAGACATCACAATCCAGCTCCACAGGAAAAAAGAAAATGGAATTCACCTAGAAAACTAGAGAAAGAACATAAAAATCCACACTACTTATTGCACAAAACCTTTTGGCATTTTACAACCTTCTCAGGAATTAACCAATCTGTACTTTTTGTGAGGTGATTTCATCTGATTTCATTGTGGAAAAGTAGATCTAATACTAGGATGTTTCCAAGGACTTTTAGAGTGGAAATCATAGTCTAGCTCCTGTGAAGTTGGAGAGTATGTTGTGGAAACTGCTCCTGTCTTTGAGCTTTTTCCCGATTTTTTAAAATTGTCTCTAAATCAATTTTTTGCAATTTTTTTCTTTATACCTCTTGCATATTTAATTATTTCTTAATGCCTTATATACAGCTTTCCTGTTTTTCAAAGTTGCCATTATTCTATGCTTTGACCAGCTGAAACTTCATGGCAGAATAAATGGGTTCTAAGGACTGACCTGCTTGCAAAGGCGAGAGCAGCACCATGTAGTGCCAGGGAAGAGCTCAGATGTTGGGGAACAGCTGGAGATAATAAATCTCTGCTCCAAAAGCAGATGGTTCTTCACATCTCAGTTAGAAGTAAATCCACTGGACTAACAGCTCCTGGCTGAATTTTTGCTTTCAACTTTTTCATCCAAACTGAACAGTCCAAACATCTGTCTGTCACATCAGCATCCTGAGCTGGAAGATGAGAGCAGGGTAATGATCAGAAGCTTTTATGCTGTGCCTGATTGAAGTAGGAAAACTAGATAAGCAGAAAGGCTGAGGTTCATCCTCATGTTTGATCAGTGGAGTTGACTGCTCACCTTTTGAAATATCTAGATACAAAATAGGTATATATGTCAGTAAGAAATTGATCATACTGGTTACAAATATAATTAATCAGATGAACATATCTATATTTTATTTGTTGAACACTATTGAAAATAGTTAGATGTTATAAAAAATTCCCATTAAATTATCAAAAGTTTTCTGGGAAGTACCATGGCATTTTTTAAGGAGACATCTGATTAGTCTTTTCAGGGAAACAGCTGCACTTAACAGTACTGCAAACATTTAAAATACATCTATTACATCCCCAGATAGCCCACTTCTGCTATAGGAGGACAAATACCTCCACACTGAATCCATGCTTCTGGTTTATGAAAGTTTCATATCCAAGGATTGGTCAGACATGAAGGGAAACCATCAGGAATGTTTGGCTCAAATGATGTAACAGCAGGTACATGAAAAGCTTAATAGGATTAAGAAATGTGGACAAAGATGGGACAGAGGAGGAGAAATACCATAAGAAAGACAAATGGTAGAGTCATTCCTCACTCTGAGACAGCTAGGTTGATCATCAGTTCAGTCCCTTTCCCTGCTGAGACATTTAAATAGGATGTTAACTCCAGCCTCACAAAGCTGTGGCTGCTGTCAGGGAAGCCCAGCTGGCTGCAACCACCTGAGCTTCCTGCCCCTGGCTGCACTGATTTTAGTTCATTGTTCGCCTGGTTTTTACATTAGCCCTTGGATTCATGCAGTGTCCTCAGGTGGAAGCTGGAGGGTCTCTGGATAAGGGCAGACAAAGACTGAGCCTTCAAGCTCTGCTGACTGGTGGTGGAGCTGGGAGGGTGGTGCTGCTCAGCCTTGCTTGGCTTGATCCATAGTGCAGATAGTGACAGTGACCACAGTGCAATAAAGTGGAAAACTTTCCATGGGGCCTAGGGAGTGCAGTATCTGTCTTGGTCCTGAAACCACCTGGGACTGATTTGGTTCTGAGTGTACTTATGTAAGAAATTATGAGGAGCTGTATATTCCGGTTGTGATAGAAATGCCACAAAAATGTTTACTGGAAATTTTTCGAAAACTTTCTTTTCCATAGCTACATTTTTTTTTTTCTTTTTAATTCTGGTCAGAAATATCTTGGTTCATCAGCTTGAAGGAGTATGCAAGACCTTCCCTTATTGCTTGAAATCTGCCAAAAGATGGAGTAAAATGTTACCTGTAACTGAAAGACAGCTGTTATGGGAAAGAAAAATTACCTGAAGCTCAATAGAGCTTGGTTGAAATGAAAAGAAAAAATTAAATAACTTGCTTCAGACTGATGAAAACATTGATAACGTTGTGGTGAGATGAACATGCAAATACCTACCAGGTGATCTGTGACACCTAGGCAGGAAATCGCTGACATAGACATGAATGATGGTAGATCAGTTTTTCTGGGCAAAAAAAAAATACAGGATAAATCCCCAAGAAGGGAAGGGAAGGGAAGGGAAGGGAAGGGAAGGGAAGGGAAGGGAAGGGAAGGGAAGGGAAGGGAAGGGAAGGGAAGGGAAGGGAAGGGAAGGGAAGGGAAGGGAAGGGAAGGGAAGGGAAGGGAAGGGAAGGGAAGGGAAGGGAAGGGAAGGGAAGGGAAGGGAAGGGAAGGGAAGGGAAGGGAAGGGAAGGGAAGGGAAGGGAAGGGAAGGGAAGGGAAGGGAAGGGAAGGGAAGGGAAGGGAAGGGAAGGGAAGGGAAGGGAAGGGAAGGGAAGGGAAGGGAAGGGAAGGGAAGGGAAGGGAAGGGAAGGGAAGGGAAGGGAAGGGAAGGGAAGGGAAGGCTCCCTAGTTGCTGGGAACATGACTTCCCTGGTGTTGCCACACCAGGAGGCTGAGGGACAGTGGTGGTTCTGTCATCACAGGGCAGCTGGTGTGCAAATGTGCCAGCAGGGCTTGTGCTGGAACTGCACACATTCTCGTGATGTACATGGCAGGTGGGATACTATTTGTGTTGTTACAAGGTTATAATAAGTCATAATGAGATTATAGGTAATGGTTGGAACATTGTTTTATGTAATAAAGAATCGTCTAACTCAATAAATACTCCTTGTGTTTGTCATCATCTGATTCAATCATTGGTTTGTGGAAATTGAACCTTCACTCCCTGTAACCATCAGGAAGCATGAGCAGGTATAGGGTAAAAATTCATGATCAAAGTTAGACAGTGACTCAGGACAACAAAGAACAACAGTGCAAAAATCCCTTAGACCAGGCAAGAGTTTGTTTCAGGCACAACTATCTGGAAGAATATATTCTCCAGGAAACATAATTAGTCCCTTTGTAGTCTTGCTTTAATATTTCATTTTTATATAATGTGAGACAACTCAAACCAGGACACTGCCTGTTGCCTTCCAGACAACAAAGCTTGGAGATGAGCTATTATCTGGGAGATCAAACCCAAGCCATTCAGAGAAGGCATTATAACCATTATTCTTGCTGTGGATTCTTAAAACCACCTGTCAGGGCCATTTAACCCTGTTAGTCCTCTCCAGGTCTGGGCACCAGCTATGGAAATTCTCTTGGTGTATATTTTTACCAACAATGTCTGGGAAGCCTCCTCTAGAACAAGAAAGAGAAATTTCAGAAGCTGATAATTCTCAAAAAACTTTGTTCTTGCTTCCCAGCCAGCCTTATCTGTGAGGCTGCCAACTGACCAGCTTAACACAGCAGCTCAGCTGATTTGGGCCTTCCTGCTGGCATGAACAGCCCTCCAGAGAACGAGGGTGCTCAATCTTATCAGCAACTTCTGGCCAAAATGGCAACCTTACACTTTTCCCTGCAGTTCCTCTCCAGCAGAACTGTCAAAATGCTTCTTGGAAGTGCTGCTTCATCTTCTGGAAGTTTTCACTGTGATAATTCTCCTTCGTGAGATGTATTTCCACTTTCATTTCCTTGTCTTAAGCAATTACAGACACCAGGTCTGACAAATGCCTTGGCTGTTTATCAAGGTACCTCCTGTAATTGTTTTGCTTGTTGATTGTGGGGTTTAGATTTGCTGTGCCCCCACCTCAGCACAAGGCTACAGGAGGGTTAAGGACTGTGCAGGAGGCAAGCAGCACACACTTCACTCAGGCTACATTCACAGTGAAGCAAAGTGCTCATAAACACAATTTCTAGTATTACACTGTCTAAAACTTGTCCATGGTGCTTTTCAATGTAGTTAGCTATTACATTGTCAGTATGGGAATGAAGACAAGGTCAAAATTTCTTCCATTCTATGTTTTCAGTTGGGTTAAGTGCAGTCCAGCTGGGGAATGTATGAATAAGTATGCAAAGCAGCTAAAATTACAAGGGAAAGAAATTCTAAGATTTAGGTTCTTGTGTATCTCACACGTTGTCAGGAATGAATATCCTAGAAGGTGTCAGGCAAGTATGTTTCCTGTTGAGTCTGGAATATTTTTCCTTTACTAAACACTTGGAATCTGGCCCTGAAACATTCCCCATTGTGCTTACATGGCAAATAGAATCCAAATAAACTGCCTTGACTACTTTAAAATTAGACACTGCTCCAGGGGTTCTGCAGCTGCTTGGGAAATTTTACATTACAGACATTTTGCTTTTAGATTTGGGCCATAAAAATCCCAATCCACTGGAGTGAACAGGAAATTCCACAAAGGTTGAAGACATGCCATGCATGACTCCATTGCTGATTTTCACCATTTAGTGCATAAGGTACCAAGGAGGTGGAGCAAGAAGTGATCAGCTCTTCTGTTAGGGGAGGGGAAGACTTTGGGAAGAATTGATCAAATATGGAGGAAAACCCAACAGGCATCTTTTCCATCTTGGGGTGGGGGGCAGAAACCCTGAAAAAGCATTGAAGCACAAAGCTGACTTTTGCTAAGGCCATTTTATTCTAGTTTTTCTGCAGTATCCTCCAACTCATTGCTGCAGGCTCCTTCCCTGGGTAATGGATATACAGTAATTTCACGAATACAAGCCGCACCAATTTGACCAAAATTTTGGTGGAAACCCGGAAGTGCGGCTAATATTCCGGGGCGGCTAATCTATTAACAAAATTCTAAAAGCTGCCAACACGGAAGTGAGAGCCCGCGGCAGCCCCAAGCCAAGCTGGAGCCCGGCCGGCCCCGGCAGAGGTGGGAAAGCCTGGCAGAGGCGGGGCCAGCAGTGTGGGGGCGGGCGGCAGAGCCTGAGCCAGCAGGGCGGGGCAGGGAGGGCGGCAGAGCCTGAGCCAGCATGGCGGGGGAGCCCGGGAGAACTGGGGCTAGCAGTGCAGGGGAGCATGGCAGAAGCAGGAAGGCCGGCGGGTGGGGCTGCCTGGCAGCGGGGGAAGCCCAGCAGAATTGGGGCCAGCAGCGTGGGGGAGCCCGGCGGTGCGGGGGCCTGCAGTGCCGGCCAGGGCGAGGAAACGCGGCGGCGGTGCAGACGGGAGGGGGCGGCCGGCGAGCCTGGTGGCGGCGGCGGCAGCCCTGCCGGCGGGGCGAGCGAAAGCGGCGCTCGCGAAAGCGCCGCCGCGAGCCGCCGCTCGTGAAAGCGCCGCCGCGAGCCGCCACCGCTCGCGAAAGCGCCGCCGCGAGCCGCCGCTGCTCGCGAAAGCGCCGCCGCGAGCCGCCGCCGCGAGCCGCCGCCGCGAGCCGCCGCCGCTCGCGAAAGTGCCGCCGCTCGCGAAAGCGCCGCCGCTCGCGAAAGCGGCCGCGGGGCGAGCGAAAGCGGCAGCGGGGCGAGCGAAAGCGGCAGCGGGGCGGGCGGCGAGCCCGGCGGCGGCAGCCCTGCCAGCCGGGCGAGCGAACGCGGCAGCGGGGCGGTGCTGATGGGAGAGGGGGGCCAGCGAGCCCAGCGGCGGCGGCGGCAGCACCACCCGGCCAGCCCCGCCGAGCCGTGGCGCTGAGCTGGGCCACCCGGCCCCGTCGGCAACCATGAGCGGGCCGAGCCTTCCTGGCCCCGCCCCGAGCCAGTAAAGCCCGCTATGCCGCGATCCTGTTACTAATTGGCCAATTTGTGAAAGCTGCGCACGGATTCTCGCGACGAACGAAAGTGCGGCTAATATTCGGGGTGCGGCTTATCTATTGACAAAGACAGCAACATTGTCGAGGCACCGGGGGTGCGGCTTATAATCCGTGCGGCTTGTATTCGTGAAACTACTGTAATTTTTATCTATGATCCAAAGGCTTTGTGAAGATTAACACATTAAATTTTCAAGCCTACAGTGGCTGAGGAGCTGATGTTGTGATGCACATCAAGCCACCAGTGACTAGGTTAATAGGGCTCTGAGCATGCCCATGGGGAACTGGCTGTTTCCAAAACCTGCAGACTCACTGGCCATGATGTATTCCTGGATGATGCATCTACAGTCTTGGAATATTCTCACTCTGATTTCAGACCTTTGTATTCAGAAATAGTTTCACAGAAAAATATATACCCACTGGGCACTTTGTTTCCTTTTAAAATGATTTTTTTCAGAATTCAGAGGCAATCATGTTCTTTTCTCAGTAGGTTTCTCCCAACACAAGGAAACAGTAATCTGGGGTATTTGTGCTGACAGACTTGGCAGCCTTCTCATGTTTACATGGCTGTAAGAAGTCCTTTCCACTTGAGGCTTCATTCCTTATTAGATGAAAATTTAAATGTTCTCTGGAGAAGGATGGTTTGGGAATCTACTCAGCCCCTGCAGTATGACACCATGACCAACCACTATGTCCTGCTGAAAGGCTTTGCCTTCACTGAGTAGGAGAAATTTGCCTTGGGTAGAACATAGGACTGCCCCAGATATTCAGGTGCAAGGCTGCTCCTGGTTTGTGTGGCTGCCTTGAGGGGGAGAGGACAGGACAGGACAGTACAGCAAAAAGGAGTAGAGCTCATATGCATACTTTCCTCTTTCAAAGGAGATTATTTCACTGTACATCTGAATTATCCCTACAAAGTTCCTTGGTTTTGCCGCTACTGAAAGTCTGAAGTAACCCCATAAATAGCAAAGGGCCCAGGATTTCTGCTGCTTTTTGTCTTGCAGGTAATCATCTTCTACCCTGCAAGGTGCATGAAGAATTGCTCCAGAGCAGGGCTACAGCAGCTAGCACTCATTTCTTTCAGGAATAATTCAGTGTGCAAAATGCAATCCAGAAGAAGCCTTCCCAGAGGAGTTGTTCAGGTGTAAAACTGGTCCAAGAAAAAACTGGCTCAAGCCATACAGATTTAAATTAGCATGAAAGGGTTATGAATACTAAATGACTTTTCAAATGAATGGTTCAGAAAATCTCACCTTCCATAAGGTTTACTCATCCTTTATCCTTAGGGAATAGATTTTATTATTTCTGATAATAATCCCTCTGTTAAGGGAGATGGCGAGGTAGACAGGGAAAAGGGAATTTAAAAAGGGAAGAAGAAGATAATTGTTTTCTTGTTCTCTTGCCTGAAGAAAACTTTTTCATTTTGTTTTTCTACTACAGACAATGGAAAGGCTGGAGAAATCAGACACTGGTTTTAGTGTTTTGTTTTATTTTTTTTTCCTTCTACACCAGACCTTATAGCATAATTGGAGAAAAACTAAATTAGCAGTTTTTCATTAATAAGATCTATGGTTGCATTTAATAGTTTGACTAAATTGTGTTTCACGAAAGGAATGCTAAATTTACTGACAGGAAAACAACACAACTTTGATCTCAGAGACTTTCTTCTTCAAAGGTCATTGATCTTTTTGACTGTATTTCCTTTGTGCTGTGTCTTCAGAGACAGATAACATGGGGGGCAAGGGCAGGAGCCAACATTCTTGTCAACTTTGCAAAATTTTGTTACAATATTTATTTTACTGAAGGTGACTTCTTGCTTCTTTAACTAAGAGACTTAATTCCATGAAAAATCCCTCAGACATTTATGGATCTTAGTAGCAACCACAGGAAATGTCTGCTCTTTTTTCTTTGTAAATCAATGCAAAGAGAAGAAAAAGAGACTTAGATTTGGATATTAACCATTCTTAAAAGTCTAATCACTTAATTTTAATTACTGCTTGAGATAAGCACTTTCCTGAAAACAAAAGCCAGATAACTGATTAACAGAAAAGTAGGCCTAGGTTATTGATAAAGCTGCAGAAGTAAATATAAGTTATCCTAAATTTCTCTTGCCTTGCATCTTCCTGGAGGCTCCCAGATGTGCACATTTTGGAATGCCTCAGACCACGGCATCACATGTCTGTGTCCTGGACACTTCAAAGTAGGTAAGTCCATGTCCATGATATCAATTGTTGTTTTGTGGATCAGATAGAAGATCAGGCCTGTTCTCCAGGAACAGCAGTTTTCCTCACCTGTCTTTGGTCAAATTATCATTCCTCTTGGTCTTCCACAGAGTGCCTTGTATATTTGGGAGTTACTCCTCAGGCAGTGGCTAAATTGCCATGGTGCTGTATTTATCTGGTAGGCATTTGGGAACCCTGAGAAATTACCAGTTCTCTCTTTGCAGATTACCACTATTGCTTTGGGTTTGATTAGTTGGTTGGTTTGGTTTTGTTTGTTTGTTTTTTTTTTTTAAATAGACATCCTTGTTCATGCACAATATTTTTAGTATTAGTTATTTTCCCTCTTTTCTCCTTCAGACCATGGAGAGGTGCTCCTTTTTGATGTTCAAGATTGAATACAGAATAGGTTTTGCACACATAATTAAGTTATTTCTCTGTGATTCACTTTTTACTTCAAATTTTGTTTTGAAAATACTAGTTGTAGTTCATGGGTTTTGGTGTGGATTTTTTTTTTTGTATGGTTGGTTGGATTTTTTTGGTTTGGTGCTTTTGTTTTTGTGTTTGCGTTTGTCTTGGTTTTGGATTTTTCTTTGGCTGTTGGGTTTTTTTTGGTTGTTTTTTGTTGTTGTTGTTGTTGTTGTTGTCAGGATATACCAAGCAGGCCATTTATTCTAAATTATACTGATCTTATCTTCAAAGATTTCCTCTTGTGAAAGCCCTTTTCCCCACCACAGACAGGAATTACACTGGTGACTTCACAGAGACCTGTAACATACCCTGAGGAAGAGGCTGATTGCCTCATTCTGCTAATTCAACAGCCCCAAGTCTCTAGGCAAGTCTGCACAGTAAGCAGCAACAGTTTTGGCACAGGGAGAATTGTAAATGCAGAATACAGTACATGGCATCACCTCATTCACCCTGGTCTGCCTTCCCACCCAGGAATGGCAGGTGACACAGTATGTGACATTAATTCTGCTGCTCATGGAGAGACTCCTTCTTCACATTTTGGGCTCTATGAGGAACTGAGGATGGACTAATCTTTCATCAACCATTGCAGCCATCTCTTGTCATTACTCAGTTAATCCTCTTCACTCTGAAAAACTAAACAGAGGTTCAGTTCTTCACACAACCATTCAATATATCAAAGATTTCTTGAAGATAATTCACATGTTTTCCAACAGAAACATCTACAAGGTAATCACCTGCATCTGGACAAGCAATCAGACTTCCATGTAGAGAGAAGCAGGCAAGAGGTGATTCATCTCCTAGAGAGCTAAAATAGACCAGATGATTCAGATCCCCCATGTACTGCTCTTGATTGTGCCTGGAGCTAGTTCAGACAGAGGCACACACACATGGCAATGTATAAATGTGGTCTCCCCAAAAGGATTTCAAATAGGGGTGGGATTGGCTCTTATCACTGGCACATTAGCTATATTTTAGATAAATTTCCTGAGTTTGAGTGTAGTCTATCATCATTTGGGTCATCTAGCTTTCTTATAAATCTAATACATTTGCTAGTTATGGAAAGTTTAGATCTTCCTCTCTAGGTAAACAGCAACAATTCAAGTTTCCTTTTATTCAGAGGCTGCACCCTGTGGGACAGAGCTGCATGTTTCTGACTAAATACCTTTCCAGGGGATTGAAGCATCCAGTAGGCTAGACAGCCATTTGTGTAGACAAAATTTACACATTATTGGTTCTTGTCTCCTCTTTGGCTGAAAACTCTTTTGTAGCAGAGATGTTGGATATTTTATTTGCACACTTAAGTTCTCTTGTCTTACATGTACTTGTGTTCACACTTGTGCTCCTGCTTCTTCTAACCAGTCAAATTCCAAGGCTTCTGTTTTGGCTAGCTGGTTTCTCCAGTTAGCCTTTTCTTGGTACTGTCTCTATCACAATTGTCATTATTTCACTTACAAATTATAAGAATATAATCAGCTGTGTAGCTTCTCCATTTCAAGGATTCACATCACCTGGCACCCAGTTAACTGAAGGGTATTTCCTGCACCAGCTGGTTCAGGGGCTTTTCTGGATATACCTTCTGAAAGAACATGGAGTAGCAGAGCAGAGATCAGACTCTGTTACCTGTCCTTTTGTGGTTCATTCTCACTTCCTAACACCTGCCCTTTGTGAAGGACACAATCCAGCTTCTCTTCCAGCTAGAAGCTGTGTTTGGTGAGGTGGTGCTGATTTGGGCCCTCCTGGAGCACTTTGAAGTGCACATGCTCTGATAAGACATCTTTCTCAAGGAGACTTTGGTAGGAAAAGCACAAGGATCCCTCCAAGGGCAGCTCAACAATAAGACCATTAAATCTAAAGTATTACATCTAGGTCATGGGGAATAAGGTCAGAGATGCAAGGCTCTTGTGTGGCACGATGAATGTCAATGAGAGCTGAGGGGCTGCAGACCCTGGCTGTAAAAGCAGGTTATCAGAACTAGTTTGTTACACAAACTAGCTGACACATCTCCAGGGTCAGTGTGGATATTTCAAGCATGAAAACTTGCTGAGTGGACAGTACACTGGTGAAATAGTACAAGGCTGAAAAAGATGCTTAATGATGGTTGAATAGTGTGTGCTCTCTTTATGTATGGTTGGAGATCTCAGTATGGAAGATCTACAGAGACATACTCACATCATAGTCACACAAGGGAAAAAAAAAACAAAGGGAAAAAAAAAGCAAGCCCTCCTGCTATCATTGTAAGCCACAAAATGCACTGGCAAAATTTTCTCTGCAATTCAAAGCCTTTATTTAAACTGCTCAGAGGCAGAGGAGGAGATGGAAGGGGGTAGAGAAGCAGATCATGTTCTTGTTAGCTTAATGATTTATGTCTACGTTTGTTTGTCTTTGGTGTGATTAATTGCTTCCAATTATCTGCTTCCATACAGTCAGTTCTGTACAGAAAAGATGCATGCTTGTGGGTAGGATTTCTTATGTTTGGATGAATCAACCCTGAAAATACCCCAGTGACCTTGTGTCTGACAGAAGGGACAGATTATTAGAAACTAAATCTGGGAGGGGAGAGAAGCAATCTGGGAAGAAGAGAGACACAGGAGGCCAGCCAGATTTAAATATTTTTTTCAGAATATTCTAATTTTGTGTGTGGTCCTAATGCTTGTATACCTTTTCCTGCTCCCCACTCCTTGTTTTATTTATTGCACATGCCAAAAGCACAGCTGCCTTGTATCCAGATTACAAACATGGCAAAGGGAAAGGGCAGCTGGCTGACTGGAGTAAACTGGAGCCTGGTCTAGAACCAGGGTACACACAAGCTGTGCTGTCACCCTCCTTGCATGGGAGAGCCTCTTAGTGCTGAGCTCTGGGGTCTAGGAGAAACAGGCAGGATGTGGGAAGTTAGATGAGTGACTTGCCATCCTTCTGTGCATGGCATTTAATGGAATCTCAGAACCACAGAATCACTGAGGTTGGAAAAACCTCCAAGATCATCAAATTCAGCCTTTGACAAACACCACATCAGCTAAACCATAGCACCAAGTGCCACACCCAGCTGTTTCTTGAACACTTTCTATTCACACAGCAAGGCCAGACCACTGTCTTGCTTGGGTTTGTTCTTCAGTGGACAGGAAAGAATTGTTGGTGAAATTCCAAAGTGGGGGGTTGCTTCAGAAATTTGAGACTTTGTAGTCGTAACGAGGTGAGTTTGCAAAATGACTTCTTGGTTTCTCATGCCCCGCTGAAGGAGGGGGAAAGAACTGATGAAGCTTTGCTGATTTCTGGATTTTACACCTGCCTTGAGTATGTCCTGAGATGTGATGAAGATTAAGAACTGTTGCAGTTGTTGTCCTGTTTCTTCTGGATTTTTCTCAGTATTTTACTGCTGCTTCTGGCTTTTCCAGTGAGCTACATTTACCTTTGCTTTTGCCCTTCTGCTAGGAATGTACCAATGCTTCCCTGGATGCCTTGTCTCCCTCACCCATCCAAGGTGCTCTTCATTCACTTGTATTTTATCAGATACTATTAACCACAAAAATTCACCATGAAATGGGGGGTTTTCACTTCCTTTATATCAGGGAGGTGCATCTGTAACCTAACAGGATTGTATGTCAGGTCTGATAAGGAGACCAGAACTTCTCTGTTTCAATTCCAAATTCTAACTCTGATAGAAAAACACTTGAATGTAACTCAGAGTAAAATTTAGCCTGTAGCATAACCTTCCTGTCAGAGACAGCAATTTACCACCTAGTTTGTGGATAGCATGAAATTAAGCAGAACCACTATCCTAAACTGTAATAAAATCTATTGACATCCAAACTATGTATTATGCATATGTAGTCTGTTATCCCGAGGCAAAAATGCACAGAGGTTTGACAGCGACCTAATGAAGGTATGCAAAAGAAATAGGATTTAAATAAAAATCTGCAAAAGGACAGAAAATGTACCTGATAGCCAAAGGGCTGCTTCTCTTTAAGATCTTTTTCAAGCAAGTGCAATTCTGGGAGCAGAAGAGGAGTTATAGGAGTGTGATGAGGAAGATTAAGGGGAAATGAATGCGGGTGATTGAGAAGGATGAAGAATTTTGTTAGGAAATGGATGCCAGGGCTGCAGGAGATGATGCTGCAGAAGCAGTCAACACAAAATGAGCCCATTGATAGGGTGGGGAGAAGGGAAGAGCTGCTGATCTCCCACACTGGGGACAGCAGGGAGGGGATGAAGGGAGTCAATGCTCGTGGTGAGTAGGAAAGGCTTGGTTTAAGGAAATCCTGTTTGGTAATTTTACCAGTTGTGACCACAAGGAACCACTGCAACAGTTCTTCATTTGGCAGCCAGCTGGCTTTGTAGATGGACATTGAGCTGACACAAAGGCTACATTAAAGAGTAGAAACAGCGCCTGTTGAGAGGTATTGGCAATGAGAGATTGATCAGCTCCCACCAGAACAAGGGCAGAAACAAGCATCCACATCCTGTGGATCTCTCAGAAGATGTAGTTGCAGGTCCTCTCCAGAATGCAGCCTGCCATCTTAAGTTTGTTTCTTTTTTTTTTTTTTTTTCATTTTTCTCTTTGAACTCTTAGCAATCTCTTAGCAATAGAGGAAAGGAAAAAGTGTTGAGATCCCACCTTGAAGAAATAAGACTATCAGTCTAGTCTCAAGGAATGTGGGTTTTCCTCCATTAAAGAAAAAAACAAAACAGTTCTTGCTAATCAATTTTTAGCCACCCAACTTACTTATTTAAAAGTTAGCAAAAATCAAAATTACCATCCTTAATCTAAAATGTGTCAACATGCTGAAACCTACTGGGATTTTGCAATTTATTTTTAATGTGTAAATTGTCTTCAAGAATTAAGGATACTATGATGTTCATAAAAAGCATGTTTTTACTATCACTGGAGAAATAGAGCTAAATAATAAATTAAAGCCTTTCTACAAAACCATTATTTTTTTGCATACATTTGTTTGTAAAGCTCCCTTATTTGTAAGCAGTGATAAAAACTATTCTGCACACTTTCTTTTTTGATAGTGAGATGAGAAAAACGTAATAGGAAAGTAAAATTAAATTATATTTCATTACTGATGACAACCTGAATAAAACATGGAAAGAGCATTACCAGGCTTTAAAAACTTCTGGCACCTTGACAACAAACAGAACAAATCTATATCCACTTAAAAGCTCCCACACATTAAAGTACCCCAAAATAATAACCTCTCTTTCTGTAGCTGCAAACTAGATGAACTGGCAGTGAACAAAAGGAAAGCATTGCCTCTTGAATTTTTCATATGAGCTGTGTTTCAAAAGAAGCATATCACATAGCCTTCCCTACTTCATACCAGGGCACGCCCAGTGCTGCACTCAAAATGCTTGGAAACCTCTCATGGGTAAAGAGTCCCTGGGCATCCAATTTCCATCACATGCAGTGTTCATCAAGACTGATCTAGCTCAGGAGTAAGCAACATGCAAAGACAGGGCATTCTTACTGACACATGAGCCTTTGTTTGCTCTGAAAGCAACACAGGATGCAATGCAGCAGAGAGACAGAAGTTGGATAGCCCTCCAGGCAGCTCAATACTTTGATGTGGCCTTCACTGTTCTCCCAATAAAGCTTTCCACTTATTTAGACACAGTTTTAAGGGATGGATGCAGGATCCTTCCACTCTGCTCACTACTGATGCTACAAATTGAGAGTGCTGCCCAGTGCTGAGCTCCCCAGGACAAGAGAGTTTTGTATGTCCTGAAGCAAGTCCAGTGAGGGGTTACAAATATAATTAAGGGACTGGAGCATTTGACACAGAAGAAGAGGTTATAAGAGATGGATGGCTCAGAGGGAACCAGAGAAGAGGAGGCTCAGAGGGCACAAGTGATACACAGGAAAGAAAAAGCATTTTTAGCGTGAGGATGACTAGGAACTCAATTATTCCCAGAGATGTGGAGTCTCAGTCCTTGGATATATTTAATACCCAGCTGGGCATAGCCCTGAACAACTGCTTTAGCTTACCCTGATTTGAGCAGGGTATGGGCTGGATAATCTCCCAAGTAGCAAAGACTGTAATAGCTGTTTTCCTGTAGAATGAGGCTCAGCATCCAGAGAAACTGCTCTGGGAGTGCAGCAGCTCTGAGAAATACACCTTACCCCAAGAGCTGCTGGACTCAGTACAGTGGTAGTCATGAGAACTCTGCTGCTTTCTAGAATTTCCAGAAGTGCTTCAGAAGGTTGTAAAATCCTCTGAGCAGAGATTCTGCTTTGCTTTGTAGACTCTGCCTATTTTTCAGGGTCATCAGGGCACATGTTGTGCTGCAGTATATAATGTATAGATAGTCGATAGCCAAAGAAGAACTAGAGTCACAGAGCTAATCTAGAAGTTTTCCTCATGTCCAACAGAGCCAATGCCACCTGTCTCCAGGATGGATTTGCCACTGGCCAAGGGTGAGCCCATCAGGAATGAGAGTAACACCTCTGTGATAACGTTTAAGAAGAAAAAAATGTTATTGCTCAGTTTGCAATTACAGCCAGGGAAGAGCAGAATAAGAACACAAGAGAAGAACATTTAGTTAGTTTAGGAAGGACATTGAGACACTTGAGTGTGTCCAGAGAAGGCAACGAGGCTGGGAAGGGGCTGGGAACACAAACCCTGTGAGGAACAGCTGAGGGAGCTGGGGCTGTTCAGCCTGAAGAAAAGGAGACTTGGGGTGACCTTATCACTCTCTACAGCTCCCTGAAAGGTGATTGTGCTCAGGTGGGGCAGCACTGACAGAACCAGAGGACACAGTCTCAAGCTGTGCCAGAGGAGATACAGGTTGGATATTAGAAAAAAGTTTTTCATGGAAAGAGTGATAAAGTACTGGAATGATCTGCCCAGGGAGGTGGTGGAGTCACCACCCCTGGATGTATTTAAAAAAGGACTGGATGTGGCACTTGGTGCCATGGTGTAGTTGAGCTGTTAGGGCATGCGTTGGACTCAATGACCTGTAAGGTCTCTTCCAACCCAGTGATTCTGTGAATTCTGTGAACATCTCTGCACACACCCAGGTCAGTGGAGAAGGTGGGGCAGGAGATGCTCGAGGCACTGCAGCAGAGGATCCCCTGCAACCCCTGGTGCAGCCCATGGAGGGGCAGCTGTGCCTGCAGCCCATGGGGTCCATGGGGGAGCAGAGATCACCTGCAGCCTCTGCAGGACCCCACAGCAGAGCAGGGGATGCCTGAAGGATGCTGTGACCCCGTGGGGAGCCTGTGCTGAAGCAGGGTCCTGCCACCCTGGTCCCCTGGCAGGGACCTGTGGCCCCGTGGAGAAAAGAGCCCAGGCAGGAACAGCCTGTCCATAAAAGACTGACCCTGTGGAAGAGTTGTCCAGGTTGAAGCAGTGTGGGGAGGACTGCTGCCCATGAAATGCACCCAGTTTGGAGCATTTCTTGGAGTATTGTATCCCATGGGAGGGACCCCACTGTGCAGCAGGGGAATGACTCCTCTCCCGAGCAGGGGCAGGAGCAATGGATGATGAACTGACCCCATCCCGTTTCCCTGCATGCTGGGGAAGGAGATGGGGCTGGGAAGGAGTGAGAGGTGGGGAGAAGCTGTTTTTGCTGATTTTGTTAGTTATAAATTCCATTGATATCCCCAAGCTGACCCTGTTTTTCCAGTGATGGTATTTGGTGGGTGATCTATCCTGGTCCTTTATCTCAACCCATGAACCTTTTCTTTTATTTTCTCTCTCCTGCCCAGCTGTGGAAGGGAGTGATAGAGAGGCTTTGGTGGGTGCCTGGTGTCCAGACAGGGTCAGTCTGCTGCAGGGGACAGTCTCCCATGAGAGGGACAGCACACTGGAGCAGGGGAAGAGTGTCAGGAGTCCTGATCCCAAGGAGGAACTAAGGCAACACACAATGAACTGACTGCTGCCTCCATTCCCCATCCCCCAGTACCTCTGATGGGGAGAAGGTAAAGAACTTGAGATCAGAGTTGAGCCTGAAGTGAGGGGTAGAGGAAAAATGTTTTAAGATTTGGATTGCATTTCTTTTTATGCTGATCTGATTTGTTGGTAATAAACTAAGCTAATTTCCCCAAGTGAAGTCCACAACTGGTGAGTGATCTGTCCTTATCTCACCCCATCAGAGATTTCTTTGTTTTCTCTCACCTGTCTAGTTGGGGAGAGGAGTGACAGAGCAGCTTTCCTGCACATCTGATATCCAGCCAGGGTCAACCAACCTCATTTGTTATGAGCCTGCAATGCATCTCCTTTAAGGAATGGCCTTTTGTGTGCCAAACTTAGCACAGGAGAAGCCTGACAAAGCAATAAATAAAATGTGAACATCAGAGAAAATGTGAAAATGGATCATAATTAGCTGTGTTAGGAGACCTGGAAAACAAGTGAGGCCACACCTCAAGTACTGAGTCCAGTTCTGTGCTGCTCACAACAACAAGAGGGACATTGAGGGGCTGGAGTGTGTCCAGGGAAGGGCAGCAGAGCTGGGGAAGGGTCTGGAGCACAAGGCTGATGAGGAGCACCTGAGGGAGCTGGGGGTGTTCAGCCTGGAGAAAAGGAGGCTCAGGAAGGACCTTATCACCCTTTATAACTCCTGAAAAGAGGTAGTGGACAGGTGGGGGTCAGTGTCTTCTCCCAAGTAACAAGTGACAGGACAAGAGGAACTGGCAAAAATGGATATTAGGGAAAATTTCTTCACCAAAAGGGTTGTCAAGCATTGGAACAGGCTTCTTAGGGAAGTGGTGGAGTACCATTGCTGGAGGTATTTAAAAGACATGTAAATGTAGTGCTGAGGGGCATGGTTTAGGGGTGAACATGGTTTAGGGGTGAACATGGGGTTGCTCAGTTGGGTTGAAGTGTTGGGTTAATGTTCAGATTTTATGATCTTAGGGGGTTTTTCCAACATAATGATTCTATGATTCTATCAAAATAGAACAAAACAGGATCTGCAAATTCACAAAATCAATAAGATAACTATCAATACTGCATGAGACAAGAACAACTCAGAAAGGCCAATTCCAAGAAAGATAACAAAAATTGTGCAGTTGCTTGCAAGGAGATATGGCAGAAAAATAAGCCAGTGTTGTTATAAACATCATTCTCCATACCTTGCATTTAAATGTGAAAAAAAATACCATCAAAAGATTTATCCAAAAGCATATGTTAAAATTCTTAAGTAATAAATGAACAGTAAGAATGATGACTAAAACCAGAAATTCATTTCTTGGTATGCAATAGTGAGAGGAATAAGCAACAAGAGGATGAGAATGATTTAGAATATCACTTAAGAGTATAAGTAATGGGATGAAAGTAAGCTCAAGGTAGTATAAAATGACAGTAATTCAAACAAATACTGATGATTTGATATTTTGAAGAACCATCTTCCCAGAGGAACGGTGAAACCATGTGAAAATTTTCAGAACATAAATAAATGTACAACAGGGAACTCCTGTACTGTTGGAGAGATAAATATATTTATTTGTCCATGCCATCTAGTTATTACAGTGCTTTGGCTGAAGAAACAAGAGGCAAGTCTTTCTTTCCTCATGTGGCAAAAGCAGGTGCTGCTGTAAACAGCATTAGACTGCCACTGGCAGCTTAGCACTTGAGACATGTAGCCCAACAGGAGGACAGAAATGATGGATCTAGCAAGTGATTGATTTTTGAACCAATGTGTGCTGCAAAACCTGCTAGGAATAATATAAGCAGATATGTGGTCATGACCAATGACAGGAGAAGGATCAGTAAATAATAAATTGAGCTCCCAGGATCAAGCAATAAAGGTGTTAAACAGCCTGGCAGGCTTTCCCAGGGCAATACATCACAATGAGAGTTTAGGCAGAGTTTTGGAGGTTGACAATTTTGTATTTTGCTTCCTTTTTGTTTTACTTGAAAATGTAACATACAAGTCCATGATATTTTTTTCCCAGAGAAATCTCTGTGTACATTTCAAAATATAAATTCTCTGACAAAAAAAATAGACAAAAGAACTGAAGGGCAGAGTGGCTGTTAAGTACCTGTTCCCATATCATGAATTTGATCACATTTTGTAATGACAAGGAATATTTAACATTGTCCACAGAGCCCCTCAGCTCTGATCCTCCCCTTCTACCCAGGTTCTCTTTGGTGGCTATCAAGAGACTGTCAGTGACTTCACCCATTTTGGGGTAAAACTTGTATTAAGAAATACATTTTGTATGGAGACAGCCAGCTCTGATTGTTGGTGTTTGATCATACTGTGGTCTGGCCCCTTTCAGGAATGCTCCTGTTCCCCAAGTTTGTGTTCTGTGGATTTCTCAATAAAATTCCAATTTCTGCCAGTGTTGGTTTCTAGATAAGAACCAGTAACAGTGGTTGTTGCTTTGATTTATTGAAGCAGTGGAAGAGATTGTGTCTTCAAAGAGATTTATGGTCAATGAAAACCTGTGTACTGTTCTTCCTTTGGGATTTCTCCTCTAGGTGGATACTGAAGTTGAGAGCCACTGGCACAAGGTAAAGAACAGTAACTCACAGGACAGCTCATCTGGCCTTTCACAGCTGCTTGAATTGCAATACATCCAGCGACCTCCAGTTCCGGTGAAACAGGAATTTGAGCCCCACTAAATCCAGAAGTTCCTTTCAGTGTTGAGATTCTTCATGGGTCAGCACACTTGATGGGTGAGGCAGAGTTGATGAAAATCAGTACCTTTCTCCCATTTTTCAGCTGATAACTGGAGGATTAAGAAGATCATCACCATCTTCTTTCCTACTTCTTTGCTGAGTCTGACCCATGCCTAATCTCAGCCTCTGTCATTACATGCTGCTAAGTCTTTGGATCTTTGTGAGACAAATAAAGACTTAAATTTGGGTATAGGTACTCATAGATTTAAAAGCCCAATAAAACAACTGAAAGTTTGGGCTTAATTTTCTTAGGGGACTGACAATCCCAGTGACAGTAAAATGGGAGGAACTATTTTAATTAACCCTGTATGGACAATTCAGGAAATTATTTGATAGCACTCACACCATGAAGATGGCCCATCTTACCCAGTCCATATTAAATAGTACAGTATTATACTGCCTATATTAAATAGTACAGTGTTTGTGGAAGGTCATTCTTGCCATAAGGACATTCCATTCTTTGAACCTCTGAGTCCATCTTCAACAAATATCCATCAGGAATAGAGTAAACAGAATTGATACTTCCACAGAGCGGAGGAAATAAATAGATATGTTCTGGAGGTTTTTCTTCTATCTTGCTTTTTTTTTATTATAAACCCAAAAAAACATACCTGAAAACCAGACAATTCAGCTGCTCCAAAGAAAGGCAAACCAGAAGCAGAGATCATTCATGGAATTTAGGGACTGGAAGCTAATATTTTAAGAAGTAAGAGGAAACAAGCATTAGGGGATCAGAAAATAAAGCTACACACATTGTGATATAACCACTGGTGTCTGGGCCTATATTAAATTTTTCAGCTATCTCCATTAGATGTTTTCTTAAGTGTCATTTAAGGCCCTTCAAAACTTAATTACAGTAAATTCACGAATACAAGCCGCACTGACTATAAGCCGCATCTCTGGGTGTTGGCAAATATTTTGGTTTTTGTCCATAGATAAGCCGCACCCGAATATAAGCCGCTTTGTCGTTCGCAGCGAGGACCCGCGTGCAATTACTAACAGAACCGCGGCAGGGCGGGGTTTACTGGCTGAGCTAAGGCTGTGCAGGCTCGGCCCGCTAGGGGCCGCTGACGGGGCCAGGTGGTCCAGCACGGTGCTGCCGCTCGGGGCCACCCGCCGCTGCCACTGGGCTCGGTCACCCCGGGTCGGCGCTGCCCCGCGGTGGCAGGCAGGGACGGAGCTTCCCCTGCTCCTACAGCAGCGGCGGCGGGTGGGGACGGAGCTTTCCCGCGCCCGTGGCGCCGGCGGCGGGCAGGGACGGAGTTTCCCCGCTCCTGCCGCGGCGGCGGCGGGCGGGGACAAAGCACCCCGTCGGCTCCCCGGGCCACGGCAATGGCTGCGCGGGGCTCCCGTCGGCTCCCCGGGCCACAGCAATGGCAGCGCGGGGCTCCCGTCGGCTCCCCGGGCAACAGCAATGGCGGCGCGCGCTTCCCCCCCCTCCCCGGGCCGCAGCAATGGCGGCGCGGGCTTCCACCCCCCTCCCCGGGCCGCGGTAGGGCCGGCCCGGGTCCCCCCTCTCCTCCCCGGGCCGCAGCAATGGCGGCGCCGGGCCCCCCCCCCCGTCTCTCCCCTGGGCTGTGGCAGAGGAGGAAAGAGAGCTCTCCCGCCTCTCTCCCCGCCCCCCGTGCTGCCTACAGGGAGCCAGGCTCCACCCGCAGTGCAACAAAGTAGCGATTTGTAACAATCGCAAAATGCCGACTTTGCAGCTGCTCGGCTCAGCACTCTGGCAGGCACTTCTGAGGTTGTATTAGCCGCTCCTGATTATTAGCCGCATTTCCGGTTTAGGAGCAAAATCTTAGTCAAATTGGTGCGGCTTGTATTCGTGAAATTACTGTACTACCAAGTTAATGATGGTGGTACATGGTCAGTGCTAAAGCTTATCAATAACAAGGTGAGATAAAGGCAGTCAAATGTTACTCATCTTTAGGGTTTGTTAGGACCAAAGGCAAATATGTTGATCCTAATTCATGTTCAAAGTGAAAGTGGAAACAGCACAAATAGCATTAAAAATCCCTTTGCTACGAGGCAAAGCACAAAGACCAAAGATGAATTTTAGCTATTTTCCATCTTTTCCTGGCCAAGGTGGAGGTAATTGACAGGCGTTTCTGAAAAAGCTTTTCTTCACTTGATTTTGTAAAAGGGAACTTCAACCTTAAGGGCTGTCAGTTTGGCACCTGTAATGAGCATAATATTCATTTCAAAAGGAAAACTACCAGAAAAAGCTAAATGACAGGCTAAACTGCATCTCTACAAGCAGAACTGCTGATCTCCCAAGATAGTGTTTCCAGCCCACACACCCCTCACACTACCAGGTGCTGCTGCTTCTTTTCTTTTTCCCCAGTCTTCCTCATTACATTTCCTTGGCAGAAATTCCACTGTGGATGCTAGCAATAGAATTGCCTTGATGTTGCTCATCACAATCCCCGGTGGCAGCTTATTATTATCTCATTATCAACATTAATAATAAACGTGCGTTTCTCTGAATTTGCAATGTGAGAACCAAATATATATATATATGTGTGTGTGTGTGTGTGTGTATATATATATACACACACATATATATGACTTTCCACTGCATTTATTTGAATGTGTAATGGCTGTATAAATGCAGACTCAAAGCACTTTGAGGGAAGGACACAATTGACATTCAGAACCAGGCCTGGTTGAGTGCTGTGACAGAGAGTTCTTGTGTGCCTGTGGGTAAGTCGTTTGACCCCATGCACACCCTTTTCCTCATTCCTGAAATCCCTCTTGCACCTTTAAGGAATGATTTAGGTTTGGTGTGCTACATACTGCAATGTTTTAATGCAAGGTCTTAGTTTTGATGTGAACAACCACAAACTGGTAAGTACAGGAATAAGCAATCTGATATTTGTGTTTCTGAAGACGTATTTAAGAATAACTAATGGCTTATTTTTCCCTTTCACGCTGTCTAATAATAAATGCGACTTTCCGAAGAAAATCAACTTTTATTTTCATCCCAACATGTTTTATTTTTTAATTTGAAAGTTCCTGGTTTTGAATGAATGAAAGTATTTTCGTATAACTTCAGTATCAAAGGTTGACACACTATCAAAGCCAATTTCATAGATGAAATTAAAAAAAGAAGAATATTCTCATCATAAAATAAAAACTGGGCATACTAGTAGGTCTTAAAAAACCTAATTTCTCATTTAAATTTCTGAGAATATTTTTGTCACTATTTCAACTTCAAGTAGCTAGAGCTGTAAAGCTTTTAAAACTGCCTATAAAAAAATAGTGGTCAAAAGGAGGACTCCTTTAATGGGTACTGGAGACTAGAGATCATTTGGCCATAGTGGGATGCAAGACATGATGGTGGAAATAAATGCATATTTGTAGTAGGGGATGGTGGAACCCCTCAAACAGTGTTATTGAGGAAAACTTCATCCTTGCCACAGATATACTCGAGTCCAAGGATGGGAAACAGTGTTAACAAAACCCCACCTACTTGGGAGAGTAGCCAGCAATGTTCTTACACCTCAGGCTAAATTTCACAAGAAAGAACCAAATTAACAAAATCTGCAGCAGGCCAGAATATCTGAAAACAGTTCAATTTCCTTTCTAATGGAGATTGATTGCAGATGCATTAATCTTAGCAACTGTATTGTGACCTCAGTCTATCCTGGCTGTCAAATATTATGCAGAGAACATGAATATATATTAAAAAAAAAATCTAAACTCATGGATAATGTCTAGAAAACATTACAATTAAGATGAGAAAATGTCACTCTGACAGCTTTGTGTGTCCTAAAGCATTTCCCAAAACAACTTCTTGTATGGAATAACTCTTGCATAAGCTTAAAAAAATGAGACAATTGAGTGTACTGTGTAGAAAGGAGTCTAATCTAGAAAGAAAGGTCTGTGTGTGCTTAAAATATTATGGATCATCAAAATGGAATGGCAGACATTCAAAACAGAGAATGCACACATGGAATGCCAGCACCAAGTGTTTTATCTGTTCCCCTATGGGAAAATAAAAAGCAACAAGTGCTTCAAAGTAGAGCAGAAACACTTTTTAAAGCATAAATGCTGTGTGGTTTAGTTCCTTCACTGAAACATAAACTCAGCAACTCCTATTTAATTTGAAAGATGACAAAAACAATAGAAGTAGTTCGATTTACTGTGTTAAAAAGTCAGGAAGGCAAAACTCTTTTCCTCAGCCCAGATCTCTTCTCCACCCCTCTGCCACCTTTTTGAATTCACTCTAATTTTGAAGCCAACGTCATTCTTTGAAACTGAATCAACATGAAAGTTAAACAAGCTCAAATGAATCTCATGAAGAAAGGACTGAATATAAACAAAACATTACTTTGAAGTTTCTGTTTTTCTTGCTGAAGAACATTCCTCCTCTAAACTGTAACTCAGCTCTCAAACTGTTTTCAGAACAGAAGTGTCTTCAGAAATATGCTGGAATCAAGACTGTGCCACTTGTAAAAAAAATATACATTAATTTGTCAGGAATATGGTCAAGCAGCTGTAATTAGGAAGCTGTCAAATGAAGACATATCTTGAAAAATCTTGGTCTAAGGAATTTGATCATTTTGGAAGAGGTCTTCAAGCAAAGGGATTAGAGGAAAAGTAACAAAGATTGTTGGCTTGGACTTGCTCTCCAATGCCATGTACAAGCCTCTGCTTCCCTTTAACTTCCTAAATATTAAAAAAACCTGAAATTTGTCCTTGCACGACAGTTTGTATGGAAGTGTCCCTTTTATGGGATATTTAAAGCAGCTTTAGCTGTTAAAACTAACTTGGCATCCCAGGTGTAGGTGCATCCAGGGCAGCTACCCAAAGCAGATACTTGATGTCCTACAGAAGCACTCTCCTCTGGCACATAACCAACTCCCACAATGTGTGACCTTCTCTCTTCTCTTGTTTTAGAGAACTGGAGGATTCCCAAGAATATTTCCTGCATATTTGTCTCCTTCCTTCTGCTCCTTTCTAAGATCATTTGAAGACTGGTTTTGAACTTACTGTCAGTGTCCTCCCACCAATGTCAAAATCATGTTCATTCATGTGATGATTTGTCTGTGTCCTCACACCTGGAAAGCCTCAGAATGAAACTCAGACTGGCTGAAAGTTGTGTACTTTCTTTAATCTTCATTACTTCCCTTAAACTTTCTTTAAATGAGACTTTTCAACACCTTGCTTAGACAGTAAGATCAGGACTGCAGAGCTTAAATTTGCTGAAAAAAACTAAGCAGAAAAACTACTGCAGTATAAACTTAGTTAGATTGCCTGAGTATCACTCTATTATGAATATTAAATAACAAAGATAATAACCCTATTTTGCCAATTTCTGTTCTGCTTCATTCAGCCCAGGCAGAGTGTATTGAAATCTTCATCCATCCATGAAACCCTGGAATGTCTTGCTGGCTGGTATTACTATTAACAAATGAAAAACTTCAAAAAATGCAATTCTTGCTAAGGGACATTTTGTAAAAAAAAAAAAAAAAAAACTAATTTAAAATTTTTCACTCCCTTGCCCAAGGATGACAATTTCTTGATCTGTGTCTCTGTCTATCCAGCTGTCTGTCTAAAGTTTCTTTCTTACAAGAAATAAGAAGGTCCTGCACCTGGGTTGGGACAATCCCAAGCACAAATACAGGCTGGGGGATGAAGAGATTGAGATCTGCCCTGAGGAGAAAGACTTGAGGGTGCTGATGGACAAGAAGTTCAACAAGCAAGGGGCCTTTGTAGCCCAGAAAGCCAAACCTGAGCTGCATTAAAAGCCCTGTGGGCAGCAGGTGTGGGAGGGGATTCGCTCCTTCTGCTCTGCCCTGGTGAGATCCCACCTGGAGCTGCATCCAGCTCTGGGGTCCACAACACTGGGAGAACCTGGACCTTGGGATGAGTCCAGAGGAGATCACAAAGATAATCAGAGGTGGGAACGCCTCTCCCATGCAGGCAGGCTGAGAGATTTGGAGTTGTTTGGCCTTGAGAAGGCTCCAGGGTGACCTTAGAGCATCTTCCAGTACCCAGAGGGGCTACAAGAGAACTGGAGAGGGACTTTTCACAAGTGGTGACTGAACAAGGAGCAGTGGCTTCAAAGTGGAAGAGTAGGTTTAGATTAGTTATTAGGAGGAGATTCTTTATTGTGAGGCTGGTGAGACACTGGCACAGGTTTCCCAGAGCAGTTGTGGATGTCCCATCCCTGGAAGTGTTCAAGGCCAGGTTGGATGGGGCCCTGAGCAGCCTGGGATAAAGGAAGTGTTGGAACAAGATCATCATTCCTTCCAACCCAAGCCATTCTATGATTCTCTTATTTAGTTCATCTTAAAACCATTATCTAAACCATTAGAGAAAGTAATTTCTGTTTTTAATTGGCACCTCACCCAGTTGTATTTTAATTGTGGTTACAGAGTAAATGCACTCATCATGCTTCCTCTGCTGGCCTGACTTTTCTTGGATCCCCATGGATCCATAAATGCAGCTCTTATTCATCAGTCCTCCACACAAACAGTTCTATGCAGCAGAACCCAGCCTTCAAGAAAAAATGTAAATTATATTGAAATTGCCTTGCTTTGGTCTAACAGTTAATTAGACAAGTCCTCTCTGTAGCCAGCAGTACCCTTACAAAGATCTGATATTCTCTTTTAGCTATAGGAAGTACATTTTAGTACAAAGTCCCATATTAACAGCTCTGGATTATGTGTCTTCATTCACCTGACAGAGGACTATTGAGTCAGCAGAGCAAATTTTCTTGCAATAATTTCTTCTGCAGTGAAAGTTTCTGTCTCTTTCTCCTATTTTCTGTGGCCCAGTCAAGCCACACATTGCCCTTCTGTGGCAGAAGGAACACCTGCTCTGACTTTTGTTCTGTTGAAATTTGATAATTTAAATCCAAGACTAATTTATGCATTTTGCATGAAAAAAACCTCAATATTCCTTAGAAAATAATGGCTTCTGATAATTGAGGACCTCAGTGTCCTAATCTGCAACTTCTGAGACAGGAAGTTCTTGAAGAGACATAAGATCATCTGATCTAGGCACCAATCCTAATTCACATACAGAATACCTAACAGAAACTAACCTACTCACAAACACCAGCTCAAGATTTATTCTTTCTTTTGAACTGATGGAAGTGATTTTTTGTCATCTACCCTGGGATGCAGCTCTAGCAGGATTTCCACGGTTACCAATCTCACCCATTCCAAGTCAGCTACTATTAATTGATCCCTCTGAACTTGCTCTGTTTGGGAGTCTACTTCAGGCATTGATTTGTTTTTTGCCTTCATCACCATTATTTCAACACTGAGTTTTTCTTCTAGATAATAAAGTGCTTACAAGTTTTAAAGTCAATTATAGCCTCATGCATGGAACAGTTAATATCAACAAAAAGAACTCCAGATAATTTACAGGGTAGCTCTGAATCTAATTTACAACATAAGTCCCATATTTAGATTGACTGCATCTGGGGATGCTTGAATTTGAAACAGATGGTCAGGTGATTTGAAAATCACTCAAGGAAATCTCAAAATTAGCTCACAGCAACATGAAGGAATATTTGCTAGATTGAAAGGGGAAAAAAATTGCGCTGTTGATTGGGCTGAAGAATAAATGAGACTACAATAGATGTTTAGTTCTGTAGCCTGGGAAGAATAATTTTCTGGGTTATGAATATGATATTCACCATGATACATACTTAGTAAGAGAGAGACACATTCTGACAGGCAAATGCTTAGTTTCAGACAGTTTAAAATCAGTGCCAATATAGAAACAGGAAATTTATCTTATAAATAAACATGACTAAATATATGAAGACTCCAGGAATTTGAAGTGACAGTTAAAGTGGCACCTTGTGGTTCATCATATTTGATCCCACTGTGTCAATGTCACCGTGGCAGCTGGTATTGAAAATTGCTAGTGGGGAAGAGGATAATAAGCTCCTCTCCTCATCCTTGCCACCTTTCCTAACCAAGTTATTTATATTTATGGTGGATGGAAACTGGGACGGTGGTTTTGAAAGTAGAAAAAAGAAGGGATGTCTAGGTTCACTATACTCAGATCATGCCTTCAAATAAAAAAAAGTTAACACATTTTAGCAGCAGGTAGGGCAGAAAACAATATTTATCTTCTATAGTAATGCCATTTTTCTCCCAAGTCCTGACCTATGATCATCTGTCCAGCCATGTGCTAAATTCACCCTGTTTTGTGTTGTAAGATTTAATTGTCTGCTCTGTGTAACAGAGAATGTGTCTTCAAGTCCCTTCAATGGAGTCAAATCTCACTTTAGCTAAATGACCTCCCCAGATCTTGAGTTATTGGATGAGGAAAGAGCACAGCAATGCCTTCACCTTCTCTCATTAGGTATCTGAGTCTTCCCAGGAAATGTGTGGTTCTCCTGATATACCTTACATGGATGCTGAATGCTCCCATGACTGGCCACCCTGAAAGTCAGGTGCTGTAATATTTGACAGCAGAAGAATTGTTCCTCCTGCCCTCTTCACAGTCTCACACTTGGGACTGACATTCAGCATTTGGTAGCTCTGTGATTCCAGCAGTGTTACAGCTGGAGAAGGCAGCTGTGGCACAACTGACAAGGAACTACCCACCAGTACTGATGAACCTGTCCAGCCAGCTCCTCTAGATGAACCAGCATTGATTCCTCTGCTATTAGACTTTATTTTGCCCAAGAAGAGCCTCCCATCTTCCCATTTCAGCCTATGCATACTTTCCTCTATGCCCCGAAGTGAAACTCCCATGCAGAAATGTTGTGAACACAATTCAGTGTTCACTACTAGCTTATGAAAAGCTTAGGTTGTGCACATGACTTTCAGGAGACATGGAACACCAATGACCCAGGATACCATGGAACTTTTTAAAAACTTCTCATGAATCAGCAAAAGTCCTGTAAAGAGGAGCTAGGCTGAGAGGACAGGGCTTCCCAACAATATCTGGAGACCAGGACTTCTAAACATGACATCTCCATCACTGCAGAAACATCCACACAGGGCATAAACCTGGGTCTGGTTGGAAGATGCTTCTCTCCTTAAAGATGGTAGCTTTAACATTTGCAGCCTGACACCCTTAGCACAAACTATCTAATGCCCTCTCTCGTTAATCCTGTATTTATATTAAAAGTTGGGCTGCAGCTTTTGGAAATGTGTAAGTCAACTTTTCATCCTCTCCAAAATTTATTCATTTCATTGTAATATATATATGGCATTTCCACATCCATCAGTATTTGAAATCCAGTCTTTAAATTGTCCTATATATGCACATATATTTATAAGTTAATAAAAAGATGCCATTCCCACAATTTTCTCTCCAATGAAATAGCCTGTGAGCAAATTACATTTTCTTTTTACTGTTTACTCAGCACAGTGAAAGAATTGACTGCTAAGTTTCTATGACTTTTTCTTAAGCATGAGAAAATGGACTCTCACTCTTATTAATTTCAGATATATTCCTTGTTGTTCCATAAATTGTCACTGCAGCTCTGACCTCTTTGCAGATTTACAGGTAGAAAGAATTAAGACACCTATTTATTTATTGCCATTTCCAAAATAGCTGTGTATCCACATGCTCTTCACAAAGTTTTATGCACTGTGGGTGTTTCAATTATAAAACCATGTGGCTGGCATATAAAAAACAAAACCACTTCAAGAGCTGAATTTCTTAATTAGACGACTGGAGCCATTATAATTGCCTGTGATCTAGATATTGCTTCTATTAATCTTTTCCTTACTCTTCTTTAGTAACATGAGTTGTGCCACTAACTTAATTAAAACTGTACATATGAAAAGGGTACCATGTCACATTTTTCTCATTTTGTTTCTGTAACTGCCTGCTGCTGGTATGGTGAAGATCCTAGACAATCTGTCATTTTGTTAACGAGGAAATGGTGTCATCCTGGAAGCAGCCTGGTTCACCCTGCACTGTGAAATCCCAGGTTCTGACCTGGGTCCTTGGGCACAGAAGCTGATCAGATGAAGCTCCCTGGAGGAATTTGATAAGCAAGACTGAGGGTTGGGTTCTCTGCCTCTGACTCTGCTGCATGGATCACATGCTCTGCAACACCCATGAGAACGCTCTGGGGAAATCATTTAAGTGATGGATGTTTGCAAAGGGCAGCAACTGCTGTGTAGCAGAGACATTTGTATCATCACTATAACCTTCACACCTGTTTTTCTTGTAGGAATGGATGTCATAAACTCTTGCTTTCTCACAACACAAATTGTACCCTGTTTCACATAAAGATCTAAATTCAATGCTGATGCAACTACAGTCATTTAGGAGGAGTCATGGAAAGATCTTGGTCAAGGCAAACTGTTGCAGTTTTCAAATTCAGCTTCCTTAGCTTCCTCAGCCTCATGCAAATACTTTAGGCCCTGAGACAGGAGAAGGAAACCTCTGTCTAGATTTGTTTTCTCATAATTTCTTAGGTCTGTTATGGTCTAATTAATGTCACCAAGCATAAAGATGCCATTTATATGAATTTACAAGACATAATTTAATTAAAATATTGTAAATAACCTCATTATTGGAACAAAGAGAAAACATAACAACAAAGAAATAACAAAATCAAGCAAGAGCATTGCTGTCTTACAGCATGGCAGAGAGCTATCTGCTGCTGTTAAAATTAAAATGGAAAATAAATGGACGAGGGATAATTCAGATCTCACACAACAGACAGCTCAGAGCTTAACACTTGCATGATTTCCAGAGCCAACAGGCACTGGATACAAACAGGTGGCCCTGATCAATAAGAGATAAAACTAATGCCAATCAATATAAAAAGTGTGGGTAGCAAATCATCCACAGCTGGCAAAATTCTCAAGATGGTCTTTGCCACTGAGGACTGCTGATAATATGAGAATTTTATCAGTTTTACCCTTTCCACACTGGCAATATCAAGGCTACTCTCCTCTCTCTGCATTAACATCTTGCCAAACCAAATAACATTTGATTTTTGAGCACTTGTTTCATATGATCTAGTCTGTATTGCAATGCTGACACACTGTTATTGACACTTGCAGCCTGTTGGCTAGTGCCACCAAGGATGCCACCTGGCTTGTCAGGAAGGACACATCACTCTTGGGCAAACCCATTTTTTACTGCACCAGACAGGATGAGCAGAACTGGTGTGTGGACTCACAGCTGGTCACAACCCCCAACACAGCCCAGCAGTACTCAGGGAATTACATGGGATTAACTTCATGCCTAAAAGACTGTGTAGGGGCAATGGTCTGGAGAAACAACCCTCCAAAGGTGACTCCTGCTTTTGCTGGAGCTGCCACGACCATGCCATGGCTGACACAAGCACACAGAAACAGTGCACTGAATGAACAAGGGCTTCTCAAGCAGGCACCTCACTCACTGCTGGGGAGAGCAGGAAAGGGCAGACTCCGAATGTCAGGAGCTGGCCAGGTCACTTAATGTACTCCTGGAGCCACTTGTGGTGAGGAATCAGGATCAAGAGAGCAGAATACGGGCTGAGGACATGGGGTGATACTGTGCTGTGCACTGTGCTCCTCTCAAGGGCATCATTGCCTGTCAGACACTTTCAAAATATCAGGAAAAAATGGCAAATACATTTTTTTGTGAACTTGAATTGTTTCAACATAATGAAAAGGTGATAAAAATTAGAATAAGGACCATACCTGATTTACAAGAATGCCTAAATTATTTCAGATGGGAACGTATTAACCCATGCTTTTTAATCCAGTGTAGAAAACAGATGAAAAACATCTTTTTAATAGCCTAATTCTTTAATGAATTTTTCCACTAAGCCAAAGCTGTATTTGGGTAAAATGCTCATTCTGGAGATTTCTGCTTTCCTGGCAATTAAGCAAGAAAATAATAATTATTGTTGCAGTTGACAATTACTGCTACTGTTAATAATTATCATAATGCTCTATCAGAGAAAATTATTTTGAGTTAGGCAGAAGCATGAAATTGTCAACAACAAAAAATTTCTGTAAATGAAATGAGTTTTATAAAAAATTCTATTTGCTCATCAACCAATGAAATGGAAGGAGAGTAAACGCCAAACTGATGATTAGGCTAAAAAGAATTGACAATAACTAATTCATATGTAATAGCAAGCATTTATTTTTAAGGCTGCAAAGCCTGAAAAGTTCATAGTGTTACAGACTGGATACTTGAGAGTGAACATAAGGCTGTCTGGATTGCATTGTCCTTTTAGTAACATGATTAAATCAAGCTACAGATAGCAAATAAAGCTTTTATTACTGGAAAATTATTCCATCTAGCACATAAAATTGCTGGAAGAGTTCTTGCTTAATTACAATTTTTTCTTTGGTACTATCATGCAAATGTTTCCTTAGAAGAACAAGTGCTGCCAAACTAAATTAGACAAAAAGTCAGGGGTTTATGAGCTTTACAAAAAGGTTAAAGCAGTTTCCAGCAATGTATTCTACGTATAAGCCAGGGAAAAGAAGTGAAAGATCACAGACTAAGATATGCCAGATAGGTATCGTTTGCTTTAGTGTAAAATGGTGTTCTGGTTGAAAATTGAACTGGCTCACATAAGGGGCCATGCTCTCTGAAAGTTGATTTATAGGTCTTGGAGGTAAAAAACAGCCTACCTTGGTGGAAATGCCACTCTCCTTTAAGGAAAGTTATGAGATACTTTGCTGCTTTGATTAAATACAAATATTAAATAAATTTGGAGTAAATTAGAATTGGACAATATATGGATATTAAATCAGACATATTTTCTCAGCACTGTTGAACAAAGGTAAGTTTTGTCTTCTCTGTTATAGAGCTGAAGTTACTCTCCTAGATAGAATTAATCTGTTCACAACTGGCAAAAGTGAATTAAAGAAAAGGACTTTCTTGACACCTCGTAATATCTTGGGGAACAAATTAGAAGTGTAACAGTTCCCATGAGGTCTTGATATACTGGAGTTACTTTAAAAAGGAGGGAGATACCCTTTTCATTATCCCTCAATTTTTTGCTCTTGTCAACTGATGTTTTACAGAGGTCTTCTGGCAGTAATACTGACTTGTGCCCAGTTTTGTCATCTCCATTTTTATCTAGTTTTGTCACACTTTTAGTTTGTAAGATTTATAGAAAAGATCCTTCTGTCCACACCTTTTTTGACAACACCTTCCTTGAGCTTCCCTATGAATAAAAATAAGCCCAATTGACATCAAGCCATAATTTGCATGAGCTAGTTTTGCCAAATCCTGCAGAATTTGCTTGGGATGAGTTCCAACACATGAGGAGTTGAGAGAAAACATCTCGAGGTCACACAAAGGAGGGTGTAAGTGAGAGAGGTGTGACCACACTCATCTCCAACGTGCCTCATGCTGATGAGAAGAACAAAACTCAGCCCCTAGAAGGGCTCTGTTGTATAACTCAGCCTGGGTGGCCAGTCCAGAAATACACATTTGTTCACATGGCTGGCTCGTGTCCTCACACCTGCTGCTGCTGTCTCTGCCTTTGCAACCCAAGGTGTTTGCAGGCTGCAGGTTTGTGTACTCTGCACAGCTCTTGCCTGTTGCCACCAAAGGCACTCTGGAAAGTTTCCCTGCATGATGTGCTACAGCTGACAGGGTGTGCAGCCATTGCTCCTTGCAAGACTGTTCCTTCCCTGTGCTTGTGTCAAGAAGGGTTTTGCAAGTGTCCTGTGCCAAGCAGTGAAATGAAATATTTCTACTCCATTTGAAGACTTCTATGATGACAGGATTCCATTGACCATATTGAGTCTTGGAGCACAAAAGCAGCTGCCATTCATAAATTTCTCTTCCTGGCATTGGTGGTAACTTGAAAAACATGACAACACACCCTCATTGCATTTCAGAGAAACAGATCACATGGCATCCAAGTTAGAAGCACACAATTGTCCTTACCTCCATCCCAGGAGCAGTGCTTCTGCTACCTCACCTTGGAACTGCAAGTGTTATTGCTGGGTTGGCCATGATGCAATCAGGCACCCAACACAGCCTCATCTTCCATTCCCTTCCTCCTAGCTCTGTTTTATGTTTTCTTGCATCTGCAGACAAAATCCACCAAAATTCATTATATAAAAATAAAATGCTCTGTCTGTATCACAGGAGCACGTTGGCTTGTTGTGGTTTGGTTTGAGGTTCTTTCAGTAGCTTGCTATTTGTGATGTACCTCTAGGCTTGTGTTTTCAATCATGCTTCTTCTAGTGTGTAAAGAGAATTTCTGGCAGCTCCTTTGCCCTGATAAACCTCCATGGCCAGGGCTCCCAGGAAAGTGTCTCATCTAATGCACCAAAACCAGAGCTCCAGAGCCAGATCTGCCCCTGCTGAAGGACAGAGAGTGTGCTTAGTTATGGTCCAAGCTGTAAATCTGGTCAAAAAGGGTCAAGTGGAAATTCAAAGAACAGTTTCATTTTACATAAAGCACTACAGATCTCATTTAGTATGTGGTTCTGGTGTTTTCCAAAACATTGCTTTCGGGTTTTTGCCTTATTCTTAATCTGGTATTAATTTTATTAGCAAAATTTTGATTCATTTTGACAAAAAAAAATATTCTTTGATTTACTTCATCCTGGAGGTGATGCCAGAAAGGAAGCAGTGCTGTGTGATAAGGGCAGTTCTCAAGCAAAACCAGGGTGATTTTAAGAATCAAATGATCTTTCCAAACCCCAGTTTCCTTTTTATGAATTATTTCCATACTGTTTTCATTCAGACAATTTTCTTAGCCTTTATCATGATATTTTGAATTACAAAATGGACTTCAGGGGGAAGTTGCAGGAGCACAAGTGAGTCAAAAGAAAGCATCAGCTACAGAATTTGATGAGGAAAGGTAGAAAAGCACACCATTAAGTGACTTGGTGATGGTGAGCAAAGTTTAAAAGGGAATCCCTCTCCTTGTTTTTTTTTCTCTGTCCAAGTAATTAATATATTATTGGCCTCAAAAAAAGGATTGCACAACCTTATCTCTTACTCAGAGCAACCTTGTAGTAGTTATCTTGCCTTGAAAAAAGCTAACACTATATCTCTAGAGCTTTCCACCACAAAAGCACATAGTTGGCAGTCCTTATTGCAACCTATAGGAAGAGCAAAACCCCTATGCACCTTTGAAGGACAAATGTTTTGGCTGGGACATAGCAGTTAATTAATATTTTTCTTGTTCACAGCACTGCAGTGTCCCAACCAAGGTCAAGGCTGCATTGTGTGAGGCATTACATAGATCATGGAAGGAGCAAGCTGCTGCTCAAAGCTCAGAAGAAAGCAGCAATAAAAGTCAGAGGACAGAATGGGAGTGCATTCAAAACAAATGCTAAAGAGAGTGCTCATCACATGAGTTTTAGGTTTGGGTTCTGCCCAAATTGTTGTGCTGCCTCATAGCACAAAAAAACCACCATGTAATAAAAATTCAGGGATTTTAAGGTTTTCTCTAAAGAGGAGAGGTGCAACTGCAACTAAATTACCCTCCTGAAACAGGGATTGATAGTTATGGTCACAAATCAGTTGGAGCTTTCAAGTGGGCAAAGTGACCATAAATGGCCTTTGCTTAATTCAATGCAACATCTTTTATTCACAGCAGAACAATCCAAGTTGTGTGTGGAGGAATTGCATGATTTCCTCAGACCTAACACTCTTGTGCTGAAACCCTGGCTCTGAATCAAAATGAGGTTTGCAAGCAATATTGAAATGGAGATTCTTATATAATGTATATCTCTGGGAATCTGGGTATACATGGGTAATGAATGTAATACAATTTTAATGAGAATTTCATTTTATGACTCAGGATACAAGTAGACATAACTTGTCCTAATATAATTACCTTTGATTAATCTGTGGGAGTTATTAATTTCAGACAAAAGTTTTGCTTTTCTGAATGTCCAGACTAATGAAATTACTCTTATTAGTTTGACAGTAGATGATGACACAGATACAATAGGCACTGAAACAGATGTATTGGGCAGCTTACTGGAAATTGAAATTGCAGCAAATGAATATTGCACATTGACCCATGAGCACAGTGGCCACTTTTTCAACAAGAATTCTTTTATTTCCCCTCTGTTTGCACTTTAACATACACACAGCACAATCTGCTTCAAGCTATCACCAAGCACCTCTCAGAAACACAAAACAGGAATGAGAAGGAAGCACTATTGAAGGAATATTTAAGTATTCCACCCAGGCATATTATTAACATTATAATTTATATTCTGTTATGATAGTGGCCAAGGGAGTGAAAGAAAACTGGTCTTGATTATGTAAGGAGTTGTTCTGACTCGCCAGAAAATAAAATCTGAGCTCACAAGAATTCAGAATCTTATTTCCAGCAAAGCAAAAAAATAAATATTAGAAGCTGTGGCAGGGAATTCAAAGAGGTCTGACAAGGGAGACAGTACTAAGGAAGGACATAATGATGGATTGTGCCACTCTTTAATCTCCTTTCTTGCAGTCTGATCTATTTTATTCCATGTACTATTCTGCTGAAAAGGGGTGCAGGAAGGAAAGCTGCTCACCTGCCTAAGGTGACAGATACTCCCTGCATGAAGTGGAGCTCTCTGGGTTGAGAGGAATTTGTGCCCTTCCTGAGAACAGCCTGAGTGAAGCAGCTGGAGTGCAGAGACTGATGAGGGCAGCAGCAAATCTGTAACAAAGACTGAGACTGGTAAACTAGAGAACAAGTGAAAAGAATTCCAAGAACCAAATGCAACCTACTAAAGTGGAGATTGTTACAGCCCAGAAAGGTTCTGAAAACCACTGGACTGAAACTAACATTTTGAGAAAGAAGAACAGAGGAATATGATTGCAAATCCTTTAATTTCTAATGTGCTTTACCCAAAGGATTTTAGATCTGAAGTACCATTTTCAATTTCACTTTCAAAGTTACTTCTTTCTGGTGTTTCCAAAGGCACATCTGTGATGATGGAGAGCATGCTTGGTGTTTGTGGTGTGCTCTGAGTCCACCTCAGAACTCTGACTTATTAAGCTCCTCTTATAACCCATGCAAAATTGAGGGGCAACAAATAATGAAATACAGAGTTTTAGATTTTTTGCACCTTGCTTGCACATAATGCATGTAGAAATCAGATTAATTTTAAATATTTCATATATAAAGGACCAAAGAATCTGGTTAGAGGATGAAAGACCAAATGAACATGTGACTAAATTAATTAGTCTCTGAAATAAGCTAAATTCTAACATCCTCCCTTAGACAAAGCTTGCACTAAATTTTAACAAGTTTGCCTATAAAGGGCTGAGAGAAAATCAAATATTATTTTATTTGATTTAGCAGTGGATGAATATTTCTCATTCTGTCACAATAAGATTATTTACTCACAAAGAGGTACTAAAATAAAATATTATGAAAGGTAAATGCTTATATATAAATGGCAAATACTTTCCCTATATATTTTTACTTTGGGGCACAAACATTACAAATGTGTCTTCTGTTTTAAGCATTGTTTTTCCTGCAATGCTTTCACCATTATCTTCCCATATTTATCATTTCAAGAAAAATCCCTGCCCAATTACATTTGTATTCCTGGATGCCTGACTTCCTCCTGAGGTGAAGATAACAGTAGAATCAGGTACTTATTTTCTTTTTGCATTTCACAGTGGAAACCTTCTTTTGGGGTCTAAAACCAAATCACCAAATGATATTTTCTGCAGCGACCATTAATTTGTACTGCTACATGCTTCCTCTCAGTACCTACAATGAAAGGTAAAACTAACCATCCTACTTGGAAAAATGCAGAGATCTTTCATTTCTACCATTTCCCTAATAAATATCTCACTGGCACTTTCCCTCCTGAATTTTAATTATGGGTCTTTTTAAGTTCATAAGCATTAAACAGATATAATTTCTGCCTTAGGAAATACCATTACAAGTGATTCACATGTACCTCACAACTTTGTGATTAGAGCAATTGTGAATTTTCCTTGTCAGACTTGAAATAAGCATTGTATAGAACAGTCCTACTCTGTTTTCCAAATTACAGTGCAATAATTGCCTCGTGGTTCCAAGTCACGACTGAGTTTCTGTATCTCCTACATTGTTTTCTCCTCTCTTTCATTTCCATATCTACATCTTTGTTTTAAGTTAAGAGCTGAAAAATTATTCAGCAGCAAAAACCAGCAATTTCTGTTCACTGTAAAACTTTTTTGGACATTTAAACACAGTATTAAAGATGCTGAAAAGTGTGCATTAAAGACTCTGTGTACAGAAAAATAAATCTTAAATCTATTTTGCAGACTTTATGTCTGTTTTTCTACCCCAATAAACAACTGAATGGCAGCATTTGATTCCTGAATACAGATGGCCAAAATGCGACAAGTAGAATTAGCTGCAGACAATGTAGATATTAGAATAGTTAAAAGCATAAGAAAATATGCTACCTTTAAGATATCACACTGATTAGGATGGCCCTAAGGCTAACTAAAGATGATCTCCAATTATAAAAAAAGCACTGCTATGTATAAGCAATTTTAATGAGCAATGAAATTAGACAGGGAAGCTCAAAAGAAAATGATGATATATATGCACAAATCTCATTACTCTTGTGGTATGGAAAATTCAACATAGAAACATCTGAAAGTAAGAAGGTAATAATTTATCTCTAAATTTTCCCTTCAAATTAAGAGTTTGTCACATACTGATTTTTTAAGACATCCTGAAATGCATAATTGGCATCATATCATCAAATGTGTAATGCCACTTGTTATAATAGGTATATAATTTTGTGTCCCACAGTGTCGCTCTGCATCATAAAATTAGCCAAGGATTTTGTCTTTCATAGCAAAGGACTGAGCTCCAGCATACCAAAGCCATCTGCTGAAAGAATCAGACAGAAACTGCCACAATCACCAAACCTGAGATGCTGCCAGCTTTACCTAAAAGGAAACACAACATGTCACACTCGTCTGACATTCCCTGTTGTCAGAGAACAGGACTTGCATACTGATCCAGCAAGCATCTGAGCAGCTTCGGGCACAGAAATTATTTAGACTGATTTTATCTGATTTAGACTGATTTTAAATAGAAGAAAAGGAGAAGGAGCTAGGATCAAAGTGTTCCAGCACCAGATTGTGGAGTTACTATTCTCGGCAAAGGCCATTCATCTTGCATGCCTTGGTTCAGGCAAAGGTCCCAAAAATGAAACTCTAAAATAAGTTACAAATTCATCACCTTTGAAAAAAATTAAATTTTATTCTGTTGTAACACAGTCACCAAAGAGAGTCTGAAGGAAAAGCACTGCACTGAAAAGAAATTGTCTGGCTTATTATGAGAGGTTTACAGATTTGTTCTTTCAGTTTTGTCTATACTATGGACTACTCAAGACATGGAAACAAAGCTGGTCCATGCTCATCCACACTTTTTAATGTTGTAGTATTCCTGTGCCAGCTAGCAGATTTTCATTGCTCAGCTTGGTGTTAGCATCAGTCATGGTCTCTTCTTGTTTCTCAGTACAGTCATCCTATTTGAGAGGAGAAAGAGAAGGGCTTTATCCAGGCAGGTATGACCTGTGCCAAGCTATCTGTCCACTCAGCCAAAACCAGGCCCTTCTTTAGCAGTAGGTGTGTAGTCTTTCTGTCACAAAGAGAGGAGTTGAACACATGGTTCTACATCACATAAATGGTATCCATGTGTTTCCAGGGACAGAGCATCCACCACCTCCCTGGGCCACCTCTTTCAGTGTTTCTCCACCCTCACCACTCAAATTTGTTCCTTATATTTAGTTCAAATCTACCCTCTTTTAGTTTGAAACAGTCTACCTCTTGTCCTACAGCAACATACTCTGCCAAAAACATTTTCCCTGTCTTTCTTGTTGGCCTCCTTTAGTATTGAAGGACTGCAGTGAGACGTCCCCAGAGCTTCCTTCTCCTCTCCAGGCTGAACAACCCCAACTATCTCAGCTATGCCCCATAGGACAGTTGCTCTCTGGTCATTTTTGTGCCCCTCATCTGGACTTGCTCCAGCAGTTTAAAGTCTCTCTTGTGTTGGGTACCCCAGAGCTGGATGCAGCCCTGCAGGTGAGGTCTCATCAGAACAGAGCAGAGAGGCAGAATTCCCTCACTCACCTACTGCCCACAGGGTTTTGGGTGGAGCCCAGGACATGGGGGGGTTCTGGGCTGTCAGAGCACATTGCTGGGTCATGTCCAGCCTCTCATCCACCAGGTCCTTCTGGGAAGGGCTGCTCCCAGTCCCTTCACCCCCAGCCTGCCCTGATAATGGGTTTCTCCAACCCAGGTGTGAGCCTTGCCCTTGGTCTTGTTAAACCTCATGAGATACTCATGGGTTTCTTCTCAAGCTTGTCCAGGTCCTTCTGGATGGCATCCTGTCCTTCAGGTGTGTCAACAGCAGCTTGATATTGTCTGCAAATTTGCTGAGGGTGCCCTCAATGTCCTTGTCTGTCACTGATGAAGGCATTAATTAGCACTGGTCCCCTTATGGACCCCTGAGGGACACCACTGTCACCAACCTCCATCTGGACAGTGAGCCACTGCCCTCTGGATATGAACACCCAACCAGTTGATCATCCAAAGAGCCCACCCATCAAATCCTCTCACCCTCCAGCATAGAGTAAAGATGTTGTACAGGACCTTGAATGTCTCAGACAATATCACTGACTTAAAGAAAGTTTGTGCCCAGAGTTTTCAATTTAGAAAACAAAACAAACAAAATTCCTTACATTTCCAGGAGAAAATATTTTTATCTGCAAATTAGTAAAAAACTAAAGATTTTTCCATTCCTTATGTATTGTTTCAGTGACATTGCTATATGTTCTTTGGAAAACAGTGACAAAATGACTGAACAGTGAAAAATGGCTTTGTAAGAACATTGTTTTTCATCTGCAGCACGTAAGTTGAACATCTTGTGCCTAATAGGGTGCTGGACTATGTCTTCTGTCCTGTGAACAACTGTTTTTCCCCAAGAAAAGAAAAAGATAAGAAAAAGGAAATAACCTGTTGAGAAGCACCATTAAAAGACACCAAGCACTCCAAACCAGGGCATTATTGAATTTCATACATATCTGTAGCTCTCCATGGACCAGTTTTGTACCCTTAGAACTCCTTGACAACACATCACGTGTCTTGATTTTCTTCTTTCCATACTCCAAGTTGTCTTTTCTGCAGTAATTCCTCTTATCATATCAATGAAATAAAAGCATGGAGCTGCTGCCACGTGCTGCAGTGCTGTCTGTGCTGCCAGCACTCTCTTCTCTCTCTTGCATAAAGCTCTTAGCCTCACCCACATCTGTGTTTGAACTGCAAGCTCTTTGGGGCAAAGATCTTCTACTACTATGTGTTTGTAGAGTGCTTAACATAAGGAAACCGTATCATTTATTGGCTCTTAGGCATGACTGTAATAAACATAATAAATAATAATAACCTTTTTAGCAGTCCACCAATTACCAGAGATCAGAGTAAAACCTTGCAGGAAATGGGAGAGCTGCTTGCCCTGGGGTACTTTCTGTGCCATGCTTAGCACAAATTATGACCAAAAAGAAAATTGTTCATAATGAGATCTAGATGCAAGTCTTCACAGGGAGGGAATAATTATACCAGAAACTTGGGGAGAGGGCTCCTTCTGGCCTCATGTTTGCTATGGGCAAATAGTCTTGGCCTAATTACAATTTTTTCTCTTAGAATTTGTCAGTAATTGTGGCAAAGAGCAGTCTAAATGGGATATTGTTAGTAGTGAGCTCTTCTCCCCTTTGCCCAATTTGTTTGAAATAGGGTTGTCTTCTTTTTTCCCCTCTGTGTTTTCTCATTCTCTCCACCTCTCCAAACAGCTCTTGCAGTGTTCCTTCCCCTTCCCTCCTTGCTCTACTTCTTCCTCACCTCAGTCTCTCACTCTGCACCCCAAAATCATCACTCACACCTCCACATGACACACAGCCTCCTTCCCCTCTGCTTTTTCTCACAAAAGCTTTCCCCTGCTCTGTGTGGTGTTCCCAGGTGGTGATTAATGAGAGCTCTAGCTGGAGCTCAAAGCTGCCATGAATGTCAATATAATAACAAACATTAGTGCAGGTGAGGGAGGCAGAAGCACAGGTTTCTCTTCCCCAGGCTGCCAACACAGTTACTATTCCACAGCAACTGGTTTGAAATACTGAGTTCCTGGGCCTCATTCCAGACAAAGACGCCTAAAGGTTCTGAAAATTTCTGAGGTGCGGGAGAAGATCCAGACCCACATCACATTTTAGGAGATCTACATTTCCCTAGATTGGTTATCATGTTAATTCTGCAACAGCAAAGGGATTTTCTTACTGTTCAAATGCCATCAAAAGAAAAGCAGGAGAAGTTTCTACCTCTGATGGTGTGGTTTAAATCCAGCTGGGAACTAAGCCCCACAAAGCAGCTCACTCACTCCCCACTGGATGGGATAGGGAAGAGAACAAGAAGGGTAAAAATGAGTAAATTTTTGGGCTGTGATACAGACATTTTAATAGGCAAAGCAAAAACCATTCATGGAAGAAAAAGAAAACGAAAAATTCATTCATGGCTTCCCATGGGCAGGCAGGTGTTCAGCCACAACACATCCTAATACTGAATGCTGTGAATAAAATTAACTTCATCCCATTCAAACCCAGCACAGATAACAGTCCAAGGAGAACATCCCTCTTTCCATGTGATGCTGCATGGGGCCGTGTTCCAGGGGTCTCTGCTGTGGCAGAGCTGCCTTGACCTGCCTCAAACACTCTCCTAGTCTTCTCCCAGTGTTCTCATTCAGTGAGCATGCCTGCATTTCAGACAGAAACCAGCTAGGTCCTATCATGATGGGCTCTGAGGAAAACGGAGAAGTGTGCAAACAGAACAAGTGACATTTAATCTCAACTTCTGCACCTTGACAACATACTGGGATTGGATAACAATTCAGGGAAAAATATTGGAGGGACAAAGTGCAAATAAATATGTGAAAAGCCAAAGTAAGAACTGTGTTTTAAAGTAGGTATCCATTAGGGCTTATTTTATGCTGAGCTGGGAAGGAAATTTTTAAACTGTTATGATACAGCCACAAAGCAACAGCTGAGTTTCTGTATTCACAATTTTCCTATGGTTGCACTGATAATGCTGAATCAAAGTAAAAGTCAAGATGAGAAAAGGTTATTTTGATATAGATATTGAAACATTTAATAGGACAAAAATGATACAAAGGCCAGAAAAGGCTTGGATCTATAAAATATTTTAGGTTTGAACAGAGTTATAGGATATCCTATGTTAAAATGGACCCACAAGAACTATGGAATCCAACTCCTGGCCCAAGACAGCCCTAGAATCCCATCATGTACCTGAGAGCATTGTCCAGACACTTCTTGATTTCTGTCAGGCTTGGAGCTGCGGTGACTTCTTTAGGGAGCCTGTTCCAATTCCCTGTTCCACCCTCTGAGGGAAGAACCTTTCCCTAATACCTAAACTAAATCTGCCCTGATGCAGCTTTAATTCATTTCCTTGGTCTTGCCACTGGTCCCCACACATATGTAGGTGCCATCAGGACTAAGGCCAGGCTGCACTAAAGCTGTTCCAGGGCCCAGTACAGAGACCTGGGTGAGTGGCCACTGCCCTGCCTCATATTCCATCCAGCCTCTGCCCAAATGAAGACAGGATGTGAGTCCAAGCACTAACCATTGCTCTGGAGTGCTTTAATTTGACCACATTAGATCCTCTCACATAATTTCTAATCTTGTTTTCCTGTATATATAGTTAGAGCAATTTCATGATTATAAGCCGCACCTGATTATAAGCCGCACGTTACAATACAGAGTGTGATAAAAGGTATCTATTCTATCATTATCTGTTGAGGGTGGGGCAGTGATCCTTATCTCCATGGCAGATATCCTGCTAATGGGCCATCCATTGAAACCAGGCAGGGCATTGTTCTTTATCTTTTCACACCCCATCCTTCCTCCAGCCAGTCATTTTCTGCTAATGGCCATTGAGTCCCACTGTGGGACTGATAAAATTACTGCATCCCATTGGGAGTTGCTCCAGCCAGGGGGAAGAGCCCAACATTTCTTACCAAGATAAAAACAGAGGTTTTGGGACACTAAGGGAGCCCCTTTCTCCACTGGACTCCAGAGGAAAACCGGATTTCTCCACATCACCACTGGACCTCTGGAGGGAAACTGCACCTTGTACAGGAGCACTGCTCCAACTGAATCACATCTGTCACTGCAGGAGGATGCAGCCACCATTTAATGGGACTGCTACCAACACCCTGCCTGACGGGGTGTCAGGTTGTACTCTGACTTTGTCAGGGTTTGGAGTTTGTTTCTTTGTAGTACTGTATTTCTATTTTAATTTCCCTAGTAAAGAATTGTTATTCCTAATTCCCATATCTTTGCCTGAAAGCCTCTTGATTTCAAAATTATAATAATTTGGAGGGAGGGGATTTACATTCTCCATTTCAAAGAGAAGTTCCTGCCTTTCTCAGCAGACACCTGTCCTCCAAACTAAAACAGCAACTTTTTGTTCTTTGTCCATATATAAGCTGCACCTGATTATAAGCTGCACTTTGGGTTCGGACCAAAATTTTAGTCAAAATGGTGCGGCTTATAATTGTGAAATTACTGTATATGTGTTATTGGCCTCTTTGCAGTTTGGTCTAACCCTTATGCCTCCTTTTCTTCCCTCACTTGCACTCACACTGACTTTGGAACATGGATTTGAGATAAATGAGAGCTGAGCAGAGATCAGAATCTATTGTACTCATTAAAGAAACTTTCTGGCTGCTCTGCTCTTCAAGTAAATAGTGTGTAACAAGTTGTCTGCCAAAAGATGAAGGTCTTGGGATAATGGAAGACCTTGTGCAGTTGTGAGAACAGTCAGCAAGATGAGTCATTGTCCCAGCCTGATACCAAGGGACACACAGTTTAGTCTTAGTCCTTATGTCACAAATCACAAACTCTCATGGCTGTCCCCAGGCTGATCCTTAGGACAGAGTAAGAGCCAGATTATCTCCAGCTTAAGGAAAGGTGTGATGGGGTCACTGCAAACCTGGTGTTATTATCCTGAGTACTGCAACATTTATTCTCCCTTGCAGATGTATCTGGGTCGATTCTGATTGCATTTTGCTTTCCTGCTCCTAAATAACCCCCTTAGGAGATGACTGCAAAAGGACACCTGGGTGTTTGGGGCTCAGACTCCTACTCTACATGTGCTGGGTGTCATAGCTGTGAGGGTCTGGGATGGCTGAAGAATTTCTCTGCTTTCTGCTCTAGAACTACCTGAGTCTTGCTACTCTTTAAAAAAGTCCCTTCCTATGTCCCTCTCTTCAGCCTGCTAGCAGAGGGACACTGAGAGGAGAGGTCAGGAAGAGAGGAAAATGGGTTAGGCATTACCAGAGGAAAAAACTGCTGTAGCCTCCCTGAGGAAGACATGGCCTGACTTGAGTCTTAAGGGAGGCAGGGAAAGGGAAATTTGGGAACATCAGGGCCTATCTGGAGAACTGTGCAGGATTTCCTTTCCTAATATCAAGATTTTTCCATCCATTTAAAGCTCAAAATTACTGAGAACAGTCCCCACCTCAATTAAAATGTTTTATTCCCAATTGTGGAATTGTATCTCCAGTTCAGGAGAATAATTTCTATCCAAGCCTCAGAAGTATGGCCTTTTTGCAAATCCCATGCCAAGGGTTGTACTGTCTCAGAATTATTTTCTCTTCATATCATTTGACAGATACTCTGGTGCCTAAAAAAATATTTCCATGATTTTATTTAGACACATCTCAATTTAAAATCTGACTCCGATAGAAACATTCTCTTCATGGCAGATATGTCCAAAGCACAGCTTCAGTCCAGCTGGATAATTCAGTTTTTCCCCACTGAGTTATATGATCTTTTAATTGGAAATCCCATCTCCACCTTAATTATTCCAGTACAAGGAGAAGATGTTATAATATCCATGACAGCAAGTAAAAATTTACTAGGTTCAATAGATGGGAATATCTATTTTCTGAGATGATTGACCTCTGTGATAGAGGTTCTTGACAACATCCAGTTCTGGAATTTTTAACAGTGAAAAATAAATAGAGAAGAAAAGCCTTATTTAAGCATCTGGTTTTGGAGAATTCAATCAAAGATGATATAGTGTCTTGGTATTTGTCAGAATTGGGCACTAAAACTCTGCAAACTTTTCCTTGTGGCTTGAACCTATTTTTGTAAATTCTTTTTATTCCATTGTATATCCATAGAGAATAAATATCTGCTTTTACACATCTCAGAGCCTAAATTCTGTCTCTTTTTGTTTATTATGCCCTGTTTTGCTTAAAGACAATGGCAGATGTTACTTATACTATTAATTTTATAAATAAATAGTATCCTTTGTATCTGTATCCTTTGAACATTGCTGATTTTTTTTCCTTATGTCTGACATATTTTTTTCCTTCCAGTACTTTAAGCTCAGTGTTTCTAATCACATCCTTTATCTTTCAGATTCTTACATTGCAATTAGCCTTCCCCTCAATCCTATAAAGATGTAACAATACTGGTTCACTCTGTCCTTCCTCATGGACTATTCATTCTGGACTTCCTGCAAAAGCAGCCTGAAGCAGCTGACAAAATTGCCCCTTAATGAAACTGCCCTATGAAATTACTCTAGAATAAGCTCCACAGTCATAGGAGAATTCAAGCTTTATGAGTGTTTTGCATTAAATTTATTTTTAATGTGAGCATTTTAAATAAATCATTAAAAAGAGAGTAGAGTATGGGAAGTGGAAGCTGCATAAAGGCTCTACACTAATAGAGTCATCCTACCATAGTAAAAGAAAATCAGTTCCTACTCTCTGTGCAGCTTTATTAATCAGTTATTTGAATAACCTATATCAAAAGCAGCATATTGAATCTTTACTAAAAAGGTACCACAGACAAGCACATTATATTAAATGACATAGAAGATTCTCATAGATAAACAAATATTAAAATTCAATGGAGATAAAATACTACTTTTCACATATATACAATCTATACTTATTTATCTTCAGTATACAAGCTCTGCAAACAGGAGAGTGAGTTTAGACTGGACACTGTCTATATGGCTAGGTTCCAGTTTACTCTTTCAGCTTTCTTAGTTGGTAATTATTCAGACTTGTTCCATTTCAGGATAACAGCCATTCTTCCTACTGGAGAAAACACAGATCCTTAAGAGGGAACTTGTAAACCTTGTGTTGACTTCTCTCAGCCACCTTTCATGACAGTTATTTGGGAGTAATCCATCAAACCATCAGGTTTCTCAGACCACAGGTTTAACTCTGTGTGCAGACATAGTCTAATGAAATGGCTCAGCTAACCTAGATAGTCGTTTGTAATTGGTTGAAACTAAACCATTAGCACTTAGGAAAAAATGTTAGTAATGGCTGTTTTTATTATTATTATTCAGTGGTTTTTTTGGTTTGGAGTTTTGGTTTTTTGTTGTTTATTCTTCCTACCTGCTCTTCTTTCCAAACTTCACCTTAAGTCTCACCTCATACAAAGAGACAAGCAAGTAAGAGATCCTTCCTGTTATCCTGTTTGCTTTGCACTTTTAACAACACTTCACCTTGTGTTTGTACTGCAAGGGCACATCAGGTCACCCATCTATCACCTACTGTGCTGAAAAAAAAAAGGAAAAATAAATCCTGCCCCAGATTTAGCACAGGTACAACACAAATTACACCAGGTGTGTGGTCTGGAAAGACAAAGTAGGCAACAGAAAAATGGAAAAGCAGAATAATGAATAGGTTGTACCCTGTACCTTCTTCTGGCTATTTGATTTCCCCTCTTCTCTGTGCAGGTCTCCAAGCATTTCTAAAGAATAAGAAAATAAGATTACAAAAACCTGCAGAGGTTGACTACAGATTTTCTGAAGACCTGTAAAAGCCTAAAATACACATACAAAGAGCATGGGTCAGGCACATAAATATGAATGTGAAAGACCACGTGCATCTTTAGACAGGATTTTCAGAGCATCCCTCAGCCATGTGCACACACTGCTGCACCTTTGTGTGTATTTACCAGAGGGAGAAACAGATAAAGAAAGTTCTCACAGAAAGGTATTTCAGTAGCCTGGTTTCTGTAGGTATTTCTGTGCCTGCACCCCCAATTTATCCTGCAATGCAGTCAAAGCTGTACCACCAGCTCTGTGTTATCATCTGCTTACTGGTGAGTAACACACAGACACACTCTTCTGGCTGTTCTTATACCCCCTGGACTGGAATATCAGACCTGCATGTTTCTGCTTGAAATGCTTGAAATGCTGACAAATTGAATCATTATGAACCACCCTCAGGAATTTCATTGCCTGAGTCCTGACAACTGCTGGTGACATGCAAGCATTAACACTAGCAAGAGGTGTTTAAATGGTTTTAAATCTCCAGTTCTCCCTCCTTCTCAGTTGAAATAGAAATGGTCAGCTGAACTTTAGTGCAGACATAATCAATAGGAAACGAGCAGAAAGGAGGAGCGGTGTCAGGGTGGATGGACACTTCAAAAGGAGCTGTGTCAATATGCTTATCTTTTCCTCACGCTGCACAAAGACCCATCTCCCCCATGGATAATGAGTATTCTCCATCAGGAATTACTGTCTCTTATGGTGTGGTTCAGCACCTTTTTGCTAGTGCTGTGATAGTGTTTGCAGTCATGCTTGTTTAGCCTTTGAAAATAAGGAGCATGTACGTGCTTTGCAACACTCCGAGTTTCCTGAAAGTACTCAGCTGAAGCTTCAGGTGCTCTCACTGCAAATAGAAATCTCCAAAACTGTGGACAGTTTTGAAGTGTGGACTGCATAAAAAATCCAGATGAGCCAGTCTTGCTCTTTAGTTGTCAAAGGGTGCAAAATTTCTCTGTCTATATCCATATATTTATTTCTACCCATCAAAATAATATAAAGAGATTAATCTGTGAGAGCTATTAACACGAAAACTTTCTCCCATGTTCCAGTTTGACTTCCATTGAAAATGAGGTGTGTTTGGCATATGAACAGAGGTAAGAAAGAGTACCCTTCAGTGGTTACTGCAGGGCAAAGATGTTTCTGCACTAAAGGCATCATCCAAAGCAGCTCACCCGTACATCAGGGTGCACAAAACCACTGCAGACCAGAAGAGAAAGATGAGAGATTTACCATGTTTGGGATGATCCATTTTTTCTCATCTGCTAACTGACCAGGCAGAATATTTTTTTATCAAAAATTCTTTCCTCTTGCTGTGGGAGCAGACTACAGGTACTCTTAGCTTTCCAAAGGCTGCTTAAATATGAATTATCTTTACACTTCTCCCTTCCATGGTGCCAGAACTTAAAAGTTTAGAATTCTGGAAGGCAAAGATGAAATGCTGCTAAATAAGACCCAAATCTAGCCCAAAATTGTCTACATATTAGTTTCAAATTTGTTTTCCTGGTACCAGAGTTGTACATATAAGCTGATGCCTTATATTTTTCAAACTCTGTGCTGCATTAGTGCGTGATTCTAAACGCCCTATGAAGTGTTAGTTAACTTCACATTTTGGTTGGACAAAATAATCCCTCTAGGGCTGAGATCCAAGGACACCCTCTGCCTTGGGCCCTGAAAAGCATGAACAAAAGAGAATTGGGGGGAAGCAAACTGGGGGCATGTGACTTCATCACCTGAAACTGTAATTGGAGGATTAACCCCTGATGTGCTAATAGACCAAACTCCTATCTGTCTGAAAAACTCGTGACCATTGTCCACCTTGGGTTTCCCCTCTCAGAGGCTTTGACTGCCCAAGGTGTTTCTATTGAAGGCCTTTAATAAATACTCACTTTATTCTCTACATCTTGTTGCTTGTCTTTTCTAGGTAGCCACTCCAGGGCATCAAAGTGTTCCTTGCCTTATCTTATGTTTGGAAGCAGACAAATTCTGCAGGGCTGTGCAATTCTGCTTTTTCTTGGAAATTCAGATATGCACTGTGAACCATTTATAAAGGGGATAAAAGATCAAGAACAGAGAAAAATCAGCTTCAAAAGAAAGGGTCATACAGACATCAAAACCATGTCCTTAGTGCAAGTTGGTAGAATGCAAAGTGAAGAGGGGGAATAATGGTGTTGTCATGGCTTCCAGTTTTAGCCCAGCATGGTTACCTGGAGTTTTCAATTTATACTTAGACATCCCACCATAACTGGCTAGGCAAGTAGTGAAGTTCATAAAATTGCCAGTATAAATATGAATTGTTTTTCCTCTCCTCATAAAGTCTTAATCTTCTTCCTCTTCAATGATCTCGTTCTCCAGAAGCATAAATTTGTCTTCCTTGATAGTCTCTCTCATCTAGTTCTTGTATTCCCTGTCAACAAATTCTTCAAAATATCCAAATTACTCTAGTTCTTCATAACATCTTTGTCTAGGGAGAAAATTTATAATTATTTTTATTATTTCTTCATGAATCACGGCATATTTGGAAAATTACTCTACTCCTCCTACTTAATCATTTTGGCTCACTTTTCCCCTGAGCTATGCAGGTGAGTGTATTAGAAAAGAACAAATGAGATCTCTCTGGGTACCCTGCACTCCATGCAAAGCTCAGACTGTGCACTGGGAAGGACTAATCTTCCACCAGTGAGAGATGAGGCCATGGAAGTTTCTCTACAAAGGTCAGCACATGAGCTTTGAGCAAGAGAGATCAGAGTTTGATATTCCCCTTTCATGGTGTTAAGACAGAAGGAAATGAAAGTGTAGAAATGGCTATATTGGGTCAGACTAAAGGTGTGCCTGGTCCAAAGTTCTCTGTCCAACAGTGGCCAAGAAACACAGGGACATGCAGGGACAGCATATCATGATGTTGTCCAAGGAGAATTTTACAATCTCTGAGACTTTTTAACTCTCAGACTACCTGAGCCATTTTACAGACATTTCATAACCCTTGATTTTAGTTTTTTTCCCACTCCTGTTAATTTGTCCAGTGGTTTACTGAAACATTGTTAACTTTCACAATCAACACTCACTGAGGAGCTCCCATACTACAGGAATATGCAGCTTGTTTTAATTTCTTTCTTTAATCTGTGAGTTCCTTTTGGCGTTTCCTACAGTGCTCACTGGAAGACACAGTGAGCACCATTCACCCATGGTTTTACAGACCTTTATCATACTTTGTGTGACTCTCCTGCCTGCCAGTCTGAAGGGCTGCCAGCAGACCCTTTCTCTAAGTGACACAAGAGTTACTACGAGGTGGGCACACAGGAACAGCCTGGCAAAGAAAGGCAGTGCCACGCTGGGGCAGGGGATTCCTGGCACTGGGGGGGTCGTGTGCCAGGCAAAGAGCAGGGAGGGACTGAGAAAAGGCACAGCTGAGCCAAAGTAAATTAGCACAAGAGCCAGGATGAGACCTAGTGAGGGGAAATCACTTCAGACAGAACCTGGGATGGCTGGGAAGAACCGTGGGGAACAGACTGTCCTCTTCAGACTGGACCAAAATGGGGTTTGGCACCCACAAGGGATGTGAGAGGCACCAGGTGGGGCAGTATGTCCTGGGGTGCCTCAGAGCCAGGACACACATCTTCCAACTTAATATCACTGGGAAGGAACCCAAGTCATGGCCTCTGAGCTCTGCCCAATGCAAACCAAAGGAGACTAAGTGGAAAGAATGAGGAGATTTGGTTCAATGACACACTCTGGATGTGAACATGCTAAGGTCTGCACCCCAAGATGTTTGGATATGACCTCATCTATTCCTCAAGTGCAGCCACAGCATCATCCAGCTGCTCTGATCAGAGCTGTGCAGTTTATCCATAATTCCTTACTCAAGGCTAGGCCTATTGAGCATCCCCATGGCCCAGAGCTGTTCAAATCCATTTGAAAACCAGGCAAATTCACTTAATCTTACCTTCCATAACAAAAATGCAACAACATATTTCTTCAAAATAAATTAAACGAGACAGTAGCAGCAACAACAAAATCATCAAATATCACAATAAAATGAAAATAAAAAGAACCAAACAAAAATATACCACAACAAAAACACTACCCTGAGAGGGACGATAAGCAAATAAAGAGCACATGAAAAGTAATATGCATTCCTGGGAGACACTCATGCAACAGGGAGAATGGTCTGGATGCTGTGGCTCACACGTCTGCTCTCAGCAGAGGAAAAGTGAGATGATAATAACCCCTTCTGATGTATAGGCAAGGGACATGAGCTGACAAACAGTGTGATTCATGATTCTTGTGTTAGGGGGAGTGACAAATGATTGATAATATATTTCCACATTGTTTCTGACAGGTGGCTTGTGGAAGAAGAGATCAATCCCAGGTTCTGAAATGCATAGAGATCTCAGCACAAGGGAAGAAGGCAGCAGCTAACATGTGAAATATGCTCCACAGTGCTTGAGATCGTCTGAGTAGCAGCTATGCTTCCCTTTGGGCATTTTATAAGTAAACGCTCTATTTTCCAAAGCATTCAGCATCCTCTGCTTTTCCCTGGTGCTCCTGTGTGTTCAGGGTATTGAATATCATACCAGAATGGACCTTCAGAACACCATGCATTTTTTAGCAGGGATTTTCAATAATTCACAGGATCAGGCCCTAAATATGCACGATATTCGATGAGAAATTTTCCAGTCTCTTTACCTCACAATTTCAAATGCAAAGAGCCTCTGGTTTCCGTGTAGTAGCAGTGTTTCAATCTCCCAGCCATATAAAATGCCTGGCTAATTGGGCTGGTAGAGGAAAGGGGGATTTTTGTGTTTGATAAATTAATCAGTGAGCACTGCTGTACATTTCCCACTAAAATCCTTAATTAGACATAAAATGCCAAAGAATGAGATTCTTTCTTTAGTTTTTAATTGAAGGGATGACTTTTGATCCTCCATTAGTGAGGAGAGAAGAAAGCCTTTCAAATGGAAGCAGCACCCCAGCTGTTGCTCAGCGTCTGAGAGGTTCAGCACTGCACTTCCACAAATCCCAGGAGCCTATTGATACTTAGCATAAACATGCTAAAAGGATCAAATTGACATTCACACAAACCAGAGTCCACAAAATCACAAAAGCTCTTAATCCAAGCCTCTGTGTAAAAGGATCGCTTCTAATTACCAGTCTAGACTAATCATCAATGTTTAGCTAATAAAAATGAAGCTATCAATAACAAAAGCAAATTCTGAAACGCTGCTAGAGTCCAGGCATGAGCTAGAAGATGATTTAGTCATTCATTGCAGCATTTCTTTCTTGCTCAGTTTTTCAGCATTTCCAGGCTTTTATAACCAATGAAGACAAAAATCCCTGAGGCTTCATTGGCTACAGGTTGCACACAAACACTCACTCACACTCACACACACAAAGGCAGCCGGGGCAAGAGGCAGGGCAGTCGAGGATATCCTGTTAGAATTCTCTGTAGGTCTTTGCTCCTGCCTTGTGCTGCTCAGATGGAGCTGACACTGAGCTGGACCCTTAGGCGATGTTACAGGGCAGCTGCAAGTCAAGGTGAAATGCCACTGCTGCTCTTTCATTAACCCTCCCGGGCCTGTCATTAAATATGGCAGGCTTAGCATTTCTCACTTCAGATGGAAAAGCACTGCCAATCCCGGGAGGCAGCATTTTTTCGATGCCTAAATTGATGAACAAGACAAGGTCAGCAATTTTCAGTTTATTGACAGAACTCTATTTATCTTTAGAAGTATTGAAATGGTATTTCAGGTGCCCTGGAGCAGAACTGTGACCAAACCAAAAAGAGAGGGTTTATGAGAGCCACTGCCACTTTACTACCTGAACTATTGTGAGTGGCTTTCATTTAACTTGCTACATTGGGAGTTATTTTGTGATTAGAAACATTTTCATAAGAAAAGAACTTTAATAAATGCAACAGCACATGATAGATGGAGACAAATACAGAGAAGCAGAATAATAGAGAAAGAGCAGAAACTGCAGCCAACCACAAATTTAAATACAGGTTCTGATGCAAAGAAAAATTATGTGTGGGCTTTGTTTGAGGTTTGTTTGTTTGCTTAAGAATTATTATCACTAACAGGCTGACTAACTGATCTAGATCTCAGTGGGAGATGCAGAACTGACCATTTGAAATCTGTCCATCATCATAGCAATTCACTCATGACAGTTACTGAAAGCCACAGCTGAACCCCACTTTTGTTTATAAAGCTAAATGATCTCATTTTATTCATAATGAAGAAGAAGAAGAAGAATAGATAACCTATTGCTGCAGGAGCAGCTTTCAAAAACTGGATTTTCCCCTTTAACCATTTCTGAAAGAGGGTTGCACTGAAAGGCCCTGCCTTCAGCTAGAAAAAGTGTCTTTTTTTTTTCTTTCCTCCCTGAAACAAATGCAGATTGTCTAAAAGTAGGCCAAAAAAAAAAAAGAAATGAAGGTGAAAAATGTTTCTAGCAAAGACTAGCATGTCTAGTTAAAATCTGGAGCCTACTGAATTTAGTTCAACCCACTAAATCAATGGCAGGCAGGTCTGACCTGAGCAGGGACCTGCAGCAGAGATGGTGTGACTGCACCTCTGCCACTTGGGCTGCAACATGAATGAACACTTATCCTTTGTTAAAACTGCAAATTAAACTGTTGCCTCCCTAGGTTTTGCTGGAAGTGAACTAATTTATGCTAGTTAAAATGAGTGAAGAACACACCTTTGTCCCCAAGGAAGATGGAGTCTAAGGATTCACCATCTTTTCATTATAGAAATTATATATATTTTGGAGAAAAGCAAGATGGGACCCCATGACACCACTAAGCTAACTCCTTGTGTGAGGTTTTATTTTTGGGAGCCTTTGAAAGAGGCAGAATCTCTGCATTCTGATGAAGTCCTGACATTAGGAAATGGAAAAGAAAATCTTCTCTCTCTTTCTCTCTCTGTCTCTCTCTCTCTTTGTCTCTCTCTCTGTCTTTCTCTCTCTCTCTCTCTCTCTGGGTGCCAGCAAAGAAAGTAACAGCAAAAGTGTATGGGAAAGTGGTTGGGATTGAATCTCTCAAGGCTGAAGCATAATTCCAGGGCTGCTCTTCTGCTTCTCACAATGACCTTAACTGGGGCTTGAAACGAGTGTGGCTGCAGGGCTGCACCTCCAACAAGTGTCCTCAAAGCCACTGAGGACATTCAGAGAGAAGGATGGGTCTGATAAAGTTCTGTAGAATCCAAGCTGCTAAGAGACAGCAATTAAGACTTGCACAGAAGCAAGAATTTCTTGCTAAAAATGTAGGCATTAGCAGGCATTGAGCACCCAGGGAGCCAGAACCTGGCAGGGTTGCACTTTCCCCAGTTTGCCCTTCAAGGACCCCAGATGGTGCTGAGTGGATGTGTATGCATAGAAAATGCCAGTTGGCAATTAATCTCAGAGAGATTTCTGAGGAGGAAAACATTACTTTCATCCCCGAAGACTAAGGATATTAATGATGTAAACTGAGTTTCTGGGTAACACTTCAAAGTAAAATTCTTATAGTTCCTCCAGACTAGATATGCAATTTTTAGAAAGTGGTCAAAGGATCAGTACCTGAGTTCTGTGCTTTTCCCCTTTGTGCTAGGGAGTAGTTAAGATTTTATTGATAATCCCAGAGTTCCTGATGACAGTTTCCTTTATGTCAATGCTACACGTCAATTTTAGCTAAATTCTCATTCCATTACCCCAGAGTACATCTGTGGGCTTAGCTAGCCCATGTATTTTTCATTACATCTTTCACATGTGTATTTCACATGAGCCTGCTCTCATCTGGCTGCAAATTTAGCTTGGCAGTGCAAGTGTTAGCCACCAAGTGATGTTTTCACCAGAAAACACGGCCAGCATCCCTCCTACATCCTTAGTGCCCACCAGCACCAGCTGTGCCCTGGGTGGGAAATGCAGTAGGCTGCTACAGTGGCACCTTTAGGCACAGCTTCTTTGCACGAGGATGGCAGGGGAAAGGCACAGTGTCTCCCAGTTTAATTGATGTAGTTACAGAATCAGCCCCCAAATCAGCCCCAGACCTTCACCTCTCACTGCCCATGGCCACTGACACCCCCACCCACCTTCCAGATGCCTCACCCACCTCACCTCTCCAGGCATGCTGGTGTGGCTCCGTGCTGTCCTATGCAAATTTTGGTTCTATGCAAATTGCTTATGGTATGCAAATCACAGCATTAAATAACTAACATAAAGTGACACACACGGAGATGTGCATAACTTGGCAGCTATAAATCTGGAATCGTTCCACTGACGTCAATGCTTTCAATTCAGATAGGCTCCAGCATGGAAGGTGTTGAAATCTGGCCCTGTGATATTTTCAGTCAGCTTCTAAACACAAACTCAGGAATTAATGATTCCAAAGGTGTAATTATTATTATTGCCTGCGGGTTTTGTTATTATTTAGGTTTGTATGACTGAATATATACCAAAAAGGGGTTGCAGAACATGCTTAATTTCAACAGGGCTCTCGTTGATGATAAACAGAGCACCCGTGGTCTATCAGAACTTGAGGCAGTTGGAACCTGATCCACTTTGGTCCTAATGGCATAATAGTTTCTATTTTAAAGTAGCCAGGGCCTAAAATGCAGGATTTATGCCAAAAAGACTTCAGAGGCAGATGTACACCCTAAAGTATTTCAAATCAATTTAGAATGGGGAATGAGTATAGATAGTTCTGTGCTACATGCCATGTATTTTTGAACTGGGACTGGGAGCCTGGAAGCATATGCACCATCTTGTGCAACCACCCCCTGACAAGGATCTGCTGTTATTGTGTGCAGGGAAAGCAGAACATGGTAAAGGTTAATGCTGCACATGGCAGAACCACAGTGCTGAGCAGGGCCCTGGTTGTGACTGCTCCAAAAGTGCTGTGCAGTCATCTACACATTCACAAATGTCGCTTTCACATGGCAGAATTTCCACCCACTTTTGCCTGAATGTAAATGACTTCAGGAGATGCCAGGCATTAAGTGTTCTCACAACTGCCCCCAACATCCCACTGCTCAGAAACAGTGCTTCAAAACACTCCTAGAAAACCCTGTAAGACTTTCAAAATAAATCAGTTTGTGTTTCTTATCCTGCTTGGTCACTAGTGGGGTTAGGCTCAGATTTACCAGGATATACTGAATTACAGGACATGTGAAGAGATGACAAGGAGATCCAGCAAAGCCTGATAATGAGAGACTGGAAGAGCCAAGCTCTGCTCCTGCTGTCTGCTTGATCTGTTCAACTTACCATAAATTCTGTTGCACACTGTATGAGTAAAAAGCTACAGGAGGTTTGTATGCCATGAAGAAGCTTCCAGATTTCTTATTAGTCAACTGAACTAGCATCAGAGATTATGGATTTAAATATAGAAGCAGTCTAAATTGGAAATTTCAGTGTCTAACTGTACAAACAATGTACCATTTATCAAGTGTGTATTATGCTTTTCATCAATATTTTCTTTTGGTTTTGTGGGTGGTTCTGGGGTTTTTTCTGACATCGTAATCATGGTATCTGCATGTTTGTGTTGCTACAACTAACTTCAACTGACAAAATTAGAAATGCCTATTATAGCCATTACTCTGGGAAGGCTTTTTAGTTTGTTTAGGTTTTCCTTTTTTAATCCTAACAGTCTCCCTGCAGACCTGAACTGACATCAATTTACCAGTGTCTTGACATCTTAAAGTTGTTTCTTATAAAATTTGCATTGGTGTCATTTTGTTTCAAGCTGATATTGTGACAATGTCTCCCTGGATTTATACTGACAATTTATTTTTATTTTGACATCATGTCATCCCTATAGCCCTTCACTAGCATCTATCGTAAGTCTGTGGATTTAAATGGAAAGTGGTTTCTTTGTGCAAACTACAGTAACTAACTGAACTTTCTCAGTAGCTACTTTTCTGACCTCAATATCTAGCTATTGATTGCACTTGGGTTTTTATAGAAATGTCAAAAGTTCCTGCCTAGTGCTTTAGGCAGCTCTTCCATATGTACCAAATAAGGAAATTAAAGCAAAGCTCCCCTTGAAACTAAAAAGTAATTGCCTATAAAAAAAAGGGTGAATGCATGTTTATAACACCAACATCAAACAAACAACTGGGCCCTGTTGGTGGCATTGCCTGGAGAGCTGCTGATCCTTCTTTTCTTTCACTGTAGTGTGAAAAACACCTTTTTGGGACAGAACATTCCATCTGCTTCCAGGTGTTTCCTCGGAAAACACAAAATCCTCAATATCTATATATTTAATATGCTGGTGCTACTTCATTTAAATATCAAAAATTACATTTGTCAAGCTCTGGTGTGGGCCAGGGGAGGGGAGATTTCAGGGAAGTTCCCATGTGATAGTTATAGCTTTGAACATGGTTTGTTTTTTCAGGTCTTTCATTTTTAAATTCAAAGAGGCAAGAAGGATTGTGAGCAATGTCACAAATGCCTTGTGACCCTTCCTGAATTAGAGCCATTGCATGGTGTAGCTAAAATTCCCAAGGGGATATTTGTAAATTATAAAGCAAAATCCTGCCAGTGATTATTGAGTGTTCCTAGGATTATCCATGATCCTGACCGAGTGGCCCGTGTATGTGATTTTGCAAAAGCTATTTTTCATCAGAGTACGTGCATGGTTTAATGAGATATTTGCAGCAGTAACACCATTTCTGTGTTCTGGTATAAATGGTTCAGCTTCTGTATCTCATACCTGGTAAATCACAGTATGAGTCCAAAGAAAAGGAGCCTTCAACAGAAAAATTTTCTCATTTTTATTGGATCAGAACATCAGTTCTGAGCGATTATGAGTGATTATGGTGATTTGCTTTCACTAATGTCTCACCAGCAGTGCCTAGGCAGAAACCACACCCCTCATGGTTTATCCAAAATTAAGAACTCAGAAGTGAATCTTCCCTGTGTGAGGGAGGTTATTTATTCTGCCCCATTTCACAAAGAAGAGTGAAATTTGATTGTCTGCACAAGGTAGTCAACCATCATCAGAAAAGATTTCCAGCTCCTGTTCTAAAAGCACCCAGGTCTGCCAGAGGTCTGTGTGATACCTGCCAGCCTCACATGGTTTAGAAACCACAGCAGATCTCTCACCTCCAGGCAAGGAGATCAAGACCTAAGAATGACAAGACCAAGATAGGAGACATTTTAACAGCAGTGAAAATAGAGATCTGAGAAGACAGATCTGAGGCTGGTCACAAAATTTGTTTTAAAACTCATGAAAACAAAAATTATGACTTCTTTATAAGTTTAACTGACATCTTGAGTGTTAGATTGGAGTTACTTTGAACTTTATCACCAGAATTCAAAGGGGAACCTTGGCTTGAAACTACATGGACAGAAATTGAACACAAGACCTGCACTAAATGTAGATAAAATATTAGATATCTATAAGAACAGTGTCAATTTCTATAAATGATTCAGATAAGGAAAAATCACAGTGTATAAACCTATCAGTGAAGTTTCTTCTAAATCCTTGACTTTTTATTAGGTATTCTCTTTGCACCCTTCCAATATTGAAATATGTTATTGCTGTTGTTAGAATTAACTCAGTATATTTCTGTTTATCTGCATAAACACCCAATCTGCCTTTGACTTCAGCAGAGTTTCATATGTAATTAAACATCTGTCAGATTAGAATGTCTCTTTCAATAATTCTTTTTGGGTAGGGAAAGACCACCACTGGAAATAGCACTCTGTGCACTAAGCATGGCAATGAGCACTCATATTAATGTTGCATTTTAATTCTTCCAAGCACTTCTTACCTGACTGTAAAGCTGGTCTTACTGGGTAGACATTTTGCAACTAACTTTGATTTTTTGGCCCCTGTCATTGTATGCCAGTTTTTGACATATGTCAATCACCCCTGAGTGGTTTAAACACAGTGTGGGAACTTCAGTGTATTGCTCAGGGTGTCCAAAAATGTAGGACACTTTTTAAAAAGGTAGCTTTGCTCAGCTGATATTGAGCTTTTTATCTGTGGAGCATGGCTAGTAATATTGATGTTATTGCAGAGGAAACTCTGAAATACTCTGCATCTTGATGCAACTTGTACGTGTCAACAGAACTGCCGAGAAATTTTGGTAGCAAAATCAGGGATTAGAAAGTTTGGAAAGTGTCTCAAAAGGCATGATTGCTTGCAACTTGCTTTTTCACTGCCTTGAGCAATTACCACAGCCAGACTCACCCTACCAGTGCTGGAGCAGCTCTGTGGATTCAGAACTGGCTAACAAAGGACCACAAGTTGTGAAGAGACTCAGATCTGGGGTTCATGTCTGTGTGGCAAGATACAGGTGAGGGCTGATCTTGTTATGCTTCCCACAGAGATTTATCCAGGCCTAGGGTTTATTATCCTCAAAACACACAGCTCTAGAGATTACAGTTACCTGTTAATTAGCTACTCTAAATTGGGAGTCTTTCTTGCTGGGAGAAAAGAGTTGACAATGGGTTTGCTTAAGTCCCTTTACAGAAATTCCAGGGTGTCCTGTGAAGTGAGACACTGGGAGTTGCTGCTGATCCCCACGTTTGGATGAGTTTGATCACAGATTTCTGCTTCACCAAACATGAAGGGTCAGTCAGCCATTTCAGCAAGGGCTGTAATACCACTGGCTGTGGAGGGCTGCTTGGTGACAATGGTTTGTAATACTTGGATGAGAACAGAGGTGTTGATGTTCTTTCCAGCATGAAAAACCCAGATATGCACAAATTCAAACATGGGTATGCACACTGCACTTCTGATGGTCATGTGATAAAAGGAAAATCAGCTGTGAGAGAAAATTACATAAAGTGAGTTTATTTTGATGTGCAGGCAGCATTGGGAAGGATATATTGAACTCTTACATTCCAATTTCAAGATATATAATTGGCAACAAAGGAAAGATTATGATGACCCTTTGAAGATCTGAGTTTTTGGCTATAATTTAAAAATCAATAATAATTTTCAACCATTATTTATTGCATTTTTAATATGAATTTATGCTTTCTGCATACTCCATCTTTTATTGATGTTTGAGTAAAACCAGCACCTATTTCTCAAGGATCTATTGTATTTTATAAGTTTTAACTTTTTGAAACTCTTTTTTAAAATGGGAGTGAGTACCCAGATGATGTGGAGGAAGAAGGGGAGTGTAATCCAATTCAACATAATATCTCTTCAGCTTCTCCTTATTCCATTACTTAAAAACTCAGCATCAATTAAGTGTTAAGAAAATATAAATGTCTTGGTCAAGAAGAACAAAATCTACAGTAATTAATTGCTTCAATATTTCTTGCAGCCATTCCCCCTCCATAGGAAATTAATTTTCATTCATACTTCAGACAAGATACAGGACGTGGAAGGGGAGAAAATTAATTTGGTTGATGTCATTCTGTAGTTAAATCCCAGCATTAATATCCTTTGTATAGTGACTGGGAATGATATATGAATTCAAAAGTAATTCTGTCAAATTTGAGGCTTTACAGAATTGATATTATTCTGGGAATGAAGATGTTGCAATCTTCCTGCCATTTCCAAAAGCCAGTAAAAGCGAAGAATCAAATGAGACCTAAAATTCCTGTCCCTCTCTCCAAAAAACACAGCTGTCATCATCATCTCCCACTCCCCTTTTGTAATGATCACACAGACTTGCCAAGATAGGCACGTCTATGATTGTCTGTGTTTTGATGGATGAGAACTTTAAAAAAAAAGGAAAAAAGCTGAAATATGCCTGAAGGCAAAAAAAAAAGTACGTCTGTGTCTTTGTGCAGAAGTTGCACTGGGCCCTAGATGAGAGAAAATTCTGGCCAGAAGAGAACTTCAGAGCTATGTGAAGCTTTTTTCAGCCTAGGAAGGGCATCAGGAGGTTTGGGCTCCTACCTGCATCCCAGTCCAAAGAAGCTTCCTTAGGAAGGGAATTGTCCCACTGCTGAGCAGAATCCGGGGACAGCTGATGTTTTGCACCCCATTTTGGCCTGATTAACACTGGGGTTTGCACCTCAAGGATTCCTCTGCAGCTCTGCTGGTAGAGCCCAGGCTGCTGGTGTTAGGCTGGGGCAGCCAAATCACAGAGGGGAAATGTGGCTCCAGTTTTTACTATACAAGAATTGAAAATGCCCCACCACTGAGATAACCAGAAGCTTCATGCTGTGAATTTGGTGCAAAGCTTTCTTTTCTTGACTCTGAAGAGAACCTTGACTCTGTGTTGAGTCTGATTTCAAATCCATTTATTGCAAAAGAAATGTTTGAAGGGTAACTCTAAAGGGACTTCACTTGTATTTGCTGAAGAGATTGGTATGTCTGCTTCTGACATTCTGATTCAAAAAAATCATCTTTGGACCCAGGGTATCTATTTCTGTGTTCCTTTTATGGAACATTATGGAGAATAATTGTTTAGTGAAAGCATTCTCATTTACATTATTGTGTGTTATTCGACCTTCCTCAAGAGCACTGGGACACCTCCAAGCACAACACTTAGCTTTGATATTGGCACTTGTGAGCTTGCTCTTGCACACTGGTAAAATGATTAATGTACCTTGGAAATCACCTAATGGCTCGATACTCTTTCTATCCAGCCTCTAGTAAGAGAAAAACAGGATAATGTGAGATACAATTTATGGGTACGAAATGGAGGAGCTGAAACACAGAAACTCATTCAGAAGTATTGACAGGATATCTGTAGTGCTGAAGATCCACTCAGCAGAATTTAAAAGCATGCATGAAATACAGTGCTATTGGAAGACATCCCAAACAGATGGAGACACCTGGTTGACAAGGACATTCCCTCTTTAGAGGCTGGTGGAAGGAATATGAAGAGATTTATCTGGTCAAAATATTGACATGGAACCTTGCCTTTTGTTAGAAGATGTAAAGTACTGGATGTCTGTGACACCAAAATGTCCTAAATTAACTTTATTGACCACTTGGAAGGAACAGATAGGCTAAATTATCCCTCCTTTTTGGACACAGGACTAATTTTTAGCAGAAGGGAAAAATGTTAACTGGCCCACACTGATTAACAGTGTGGGTAATGGCTAAAATACAACTGGAGAGTGTTTATCTGTATATTTACTTTTTTATGCTGAGGTTCATGATCTCAATAACATTTTTTTACTGACATTTATTAATTTGAGTGGCTCTAATTCTGTAAGTTTATAATGGTAATATAAAAACATCTGTTCTAAGTAACAGCATATTTCTGTGATTCATTTTTTAGTATTAGGATTTGACAGATACTGCTTATCTGCACACTCTGGATGCCCTTGATGTAACTTCAAAGTACAACTTAAGTGCAACAGTACAGTAAAAAAATACTCCAACAGGAAATTTCAATCTCAAATCTCTCATGTGCTCAAAAATTTCCCTACTGTTGTTATTACAATTCCTGCCCTCATTTTCAAAAGCCTAAGAGACAAATGAGCTTTTGTTAAGTGCCCTAAATCATCACTTATTTGCCTGAAGGTGTTAATGATAGGTCACATTCTTTTCACACAGAGTAGAACATTATTTCTTGAATTCTCATATTGATTTCAGTGCTGGCAATATACAATAATTGCCACTGAAAATTTGTCACTAATCGTAGAATTTCCAACTGTCTCTGCCTTGTTCCAAAAAATATGTCTTGCAGGGGTGCTCATATCATTGTCAGTTTATTGAAGAACAACTTCTGATTGAAGAGCCATGAGATGTTGTTAGCCTATATTGTACATGAAAATTAAAAGTAGTGTGTCATCTAGAAGGCAGAATACATTACTCTCCAACAGTGTCATCAAGATGAGGCATGAAAATACACTCCCAAAAATAGTGCAGTCAATGGACTTCTTCAGCTGATCTCTAAGTATTGTAAATATCTTTTATTATTGCCATTATTATTATAGAACACTGGGTATTTTTTCTTCCCTTTGACAAAAAAAAAAAAAAAAAGGTAATAATCAGTTTCTTTTTATTGGCTTTAGACCATCCAGGGGTGACACAGAGGATTTGTTATAATGAAAAACTACTAAGAAGCACAGCCACTTTTGGCAAGGTTAAATTATGAAAGCAATTCTACCAAACAAAATTCATGAGTCACAAACTTGCCAACGCAAAAAGGAAAAAAAAAATTAAAAATTAAAAAATAAAACCTTCTTTTCCTCTATGTCTAACATACGTACTGATACAGATTTAGGGATTTAGGGACTCTTTGCTGCAGTCAGATTTCTGGAATGGGAATCACTCCTTTGAGATTGGCGAGAGACTACAAGAGAATGTAGTGACAGAACAAAGGAAAATGGCTTCAAATTGAAAGAGAATAGGTTTAGATTAGATATTAGGGAGGAATTCTTCCCTGTGAGGGTGGTGAGGCCCTGGCACAGGTTGCCCAGAGAAGCTGGGGCTGCTCCATCCCTGTAAATGCTCAAGGTCAAATTGGATGGGATCCTGAGAAACCTGGTCTAGTGGAAGGTGTCTCTGCCCATGGCAGGGGGTTTGGAATTAGATGATCTTTAATGTCCCTTCCAGTTCAAAGAATTCTAGGATTATGTGAGAAGTTTTGGAAAAGGAAAGGAAATGCACTTTTCCACCAGCTCTAGCTGAAAATATGGCATCCATTTTTGGGAGGGAGGAGATAAAATAAGGAGAAAATAGGTTTTATTTTTAAAGTAGATGCTGATATCTAGCCAGTCTGGAAAGCTCAAAAGTGTTAAAAAGACAAAACTCTGCCCCCTGTTACAGGTTCTGGTGGTTTTATGGATTTCAGCAGGTTTCCTTCACCACAGCAAGTCGATTTCTGTGTACAAAACACAGAATTTGTGCCCATGGATAACATCAGTAGTGCAAATAGTGGGTGAACCCAACTGAGAAATTTGCACTGTGCAACAGAAACTGAGTTTTTTGTACACCATCTTTCACATGTTCTACACAATCTTTCAAATCTACTGTTTCCCCCTCTCCCTGTTCAGGTACACCAAGATCAATGCTCCAGGCTTCCCACTTACAAAACCAGGGCTCCACTAGTAAAATAAAATAAAATAAAATAAAATAAAATAAAATAAAATAAAATAAAATAAAATAAAATAAAATAAAATAAAATAAAATAAAATAAAATAGCAGGAAATTATACCCATTTTGCTGAGTTTTTTTTCCTGAGTGTAGTTAAGAGAAAATCACAGCTACCTTCTGCTTCACAATATGTAAATATACTGCATTATATTGAGTCAAACAAAAAGAAATTACTCATCAAGAATTTTCTCTGCAAGCATGCAATTAGAAATGGTTTCCAAATTAAAACACAGCCAGAAACTGCAGAAATCCACATCTAGAAGTAAACAGTTTACAACTGCTTTAGGATAAATATTCTGCTTCACTGCAGGAATTTAAGAAATTATAAAAAAGGGTGAGAAACAGACTGCAGTGTACCTGTGGTTATATGGACTATAGTTAAGCTGATTTTATGACACTCGAAAATTCTGTTTGTGTTTAAAGATAAGTGTTTGAAAGAAGAAGAATTGATCTTCACTGATATCCATCTGTGAAGTTCTGACCCCTGCTTTCATCAGCAAGCCTTTCTGCCAGGAGCTGAGAGTCAAAAGAAAGCCTTGCTGTGAGATCTACCAAATTCACAGTGACCCTAATTCATCCTGTCTTATGTTGAGTTTAACTTACACCACCCTCACGAGGAGTGCAGTCCCTCTGCACTCCCTTGAAGATCTACAGAAAGTTGTAGAATTAGGCCAGGCATCTGACAAAACTCTTCTGTTCCTAAACCATAAAAGATGTCTCTTCTGTGGAAAAAGGCTTTAGCCAGGAGACTGTGGCTTAGTTCTGGAATGAAGATTCTGGTGAGTGCTTAACACTGTACAGTACCATTTGCTTTTGATATCTACTCTCATCCTATTCTCTTCCCTGGCCATGGTGTTCATTGAAAGGACATGGGCAGACTCTGATGTCTGCAAAGAAAGGCTTGTGCTGCAACTAAACCTTTCAAGTCTATAATTAACCCAGACTGCATCTTCAGTTTATTGAATTGAGCTCTGTGGAAGGATGCTGCCCTGTAGAAAAGATCACACACCTCTACAAAGGCTGTTCAATCTGAAACCATCCATCACCATGCTTCAGTAAGCTCCACCCACTGATTTACTGAGAAACTCTCGACATCTTACAAAGTTCTCTGTCTCAAATTTGTGAGTCTCACCTATATCCTTCCTGATTTGTGTAGGAAAATGATGAGCCACTAATGTCATTCCAGACCCATGCCTCAGCCTGAGGGATATAATTTTCCATCTTCAATCAAAAATATTACAATCCACTGAACACTGAAGTAACTTATCCTGGATTTATTGGCTGTAGTACAGTGTCAAGTGCTGACTTAAATCCACTACTTGTGAGAATACCCACGGGGAACTCATGGAAAGGCCAACTTTAAGCCTTTCTAAGTAGCAAATCCAGAAGTAGTAATGCAGACATAGCTTTGTCTGGATGCAGGAGAAGGCATGGAATTGTATAAACCATGTTAATAATACTGGCTAAAGAAATTCCTCTGTAAATAGATTAAAGATTTTATTAGAGGCCTCCCAAATCCTTTTGCATCCTCTGTTACTGTCAAGCATAAAATACTGCTCCACACTTGATAAACATATTCAGGATCCAGAATAATGTATTAAAACGGCTTGACATCTTCCCACTCTGTTGAGACAGAAACTGCTTTTCCATTTCAATGCAGCTCACTTGCAGTTTACCACTAGTACCTGTGTTTGCTTTAGCTCTGAACAGCAGCCAGCTGAAATGGACAAGTGGCAATAATTTTATATTTAGAAATATGGAAAGGACAAACTGTTCTCATTGATAATTCCATAGGAACTTTCCACCATTGACAAAATTTTACATGATGGGCATTTGTCTCAGGAAAAAAGAGGGAGTAGTGGAGTGCTTTCTTTTGGTTATTCTAGTTTTGGGAGTTTTTTTGTTCTAGCTTGATGTCAGACATACCAGGGCATGTTTAATAGTCCCAGAGCTGGAAAAGAAGGTTTATAAAATGTGGGCTGGGATCTATGTGGAACAGATTATGTGGAACCCATTCATGTTCCAGGCAGCTGAACTGAAGGCAAATAGCAACTAGGATTTGAAGCCTGAAACCTCCACCAGCAGTGATGGGACAGTGGAGTGCCCTGCAGACACTGATTCCTCCCCTTTCATCTTCACCAAGCTCTTCCTGTGGTTGTTCCTATAGGGATATATTGTATTTTCCCTGTCTCTTGTGAGATCCTAACATTTTTTTCTCTTTTGCCTTGCATCTCCTTTAAGGATATTCATGTCCCATCACAGGGACAACAAAGCACCAACAGAACCGAAAAGGAATTATTGTCTTGCTTTACTTTGCTCCTTTAAAAATCTTAGCTAGGGCTCTACTTTTACTGTGGTTATCTTGCTGCCATTTTTTCTTCTTCTCACCCAACACAGCTCTCTCTCTAGGATCATTTATCCTGCAGGCAGCTGTCTTGTTGGGACCACAAATCCTGCTAGAACCCCTCAACAGTAAACAAAATCCTTTGTGCTTTCACATGTGCACTTTGTTTTGTTACCTTTAGCTATCACAGGGTTTTCTCTCTGTCCTCTCATCCCTGCTTTTCATTGAACCCTAAACTTGCAGACAAGGCATTATTAACATGGGTCTGAAGTCACCTAATTAACAGGGTAATTTTAAAATTTTAACAGGCTAATACAGCCCAATGACAAGTTTCCCAAGTTTGCCAAGGAATCTCTATTGTTAAATGGATATCTCCAGAAGGATGTTAGACATAAATTTTTAAGGATGAGTGTGAGAAGGAAATTAAATATTAGTGGGTCTGACATCCCTGAAATGCCTACCAGGTATGTTGAGGAGCTGAGGAAGGAACAGAGTTCCAAGTTAATTTTGCAGGTGAGAGATGAAATCATTGCTGTGTGCTGGCTTTAGCTGCTGATTTGGTCCCCCTTAAACAGCAGGAATTTGGGTTGTGCAAAAGCTCTGCTGGCCAGGTGATAATGCTTAGATAGTTGTGCACAGGAGCTTTATAGAGCTCAGACCTTCAGAGTCCCCAGCATGATGCCTGTATGAGGTTCCTTCTAGGTCTGTTTTCATGAATAATATGCTTATTTTGTTAAATTTCCAGGGAAAGTTAGAGAAAATTAAATTTAAAAATGGGTTTAGAGAAAAAAGAAGTCTTATAAAAAATATTTTTCTTTTTTCTTTGTTTTTTCCTTAGGGTGTTGTAGTTATCGCGAATGACAGTATGTGAAAAGGAATCTACAGAGGATGTCCTGTGTATACATGTATATAAACACAACTACACCTTTAGTGATCTTCCAGGTGTTGACATTCTCCCCAGTGTTCAGCTCAGTGTTGCTTTATTACTCACACTGCTCATGGACTTGTAGTCTCTTCACTGAGGATTGGTCCAGTGCACGGGGCTGAGGCTGAGTTTACATCTTCTCCAATTATAAAAGGGCCATTAAGTTCAGATAATGTGAAATATAAATTTAAGAGGAATTGTGGGGAAATCATAATTAGGTGCAGAGACATTACATGAGTTTAATGACTGAGATTTAATTTCAGTTTTCAGGATTATTAATTGAGAATCCTTATTTAGCTCATCTTTTTTTTTCCTTAATTAATTAGAAATTTATTTTCAAGCAATTAAGACAGACATTCTTTTCAATCCCTAAGTGTTTGTGAGCTATATATTAATGTTCTGTACCTTGCCTTCAAAACTCTGTCCTGTAAATTTCTTTCAGCTTTTTCTGATAACATAATAATGCCTGCATGTGTTATTTATACAGAAAGAGCAATCTTCAATTTATATATTCTGTAGGAAATTAACTTACTTGGGACTCAGAACTGAGCATTTCATAAATACTGATAGATTAGAAAGATAGCCTGCCACAAAACCATACAGAAGGAAGAAAATTAAGAAATAACATCATTCTGTGTGCCTCTGCAAAAAATGGCTGAGATGTTCTGCTGTGGTGTTTTATGGAGTCTACATTACTTGATCTCAACAAGTAAAATCCATTTCATTTGACTGTAGCCCACATGTGATGTGCCCACCCTAAAGCAATCACCTTCCCTCAAGGGGAGAGTCACATCTCCAAGGAAGGGAAGCTGTTCCTTTCAATATAAATTGCTTTTTGCATTTCATATCTTGATGGTAGAGAAATGGTTCCCTGTGCCAAACCTGCACACCAGCTGGGTGCTAAGGTGTGATATCCAGTGGGTTGGTACATCCATGCAGAAATTCAGCTGCTGTTTCCCTGTTTGGCACCACGTAAGAAAACCAACTTTCTCCTTCCAAATCTCTGCATCTGGATGCATTTTAAATGTGAGAGCTGGTGCATTAATTTGGTTTTTAGTCTCCTGAAGCACTGCTCTAATCAAATGTGAATGCTGACTACTAATCAAGAATACAACATAGAAGATAGCACCAATTCCTAAAGACTTACACCTCACAAGAAATTATTTTAGTAACTAAATATTGTTTTGCCTTTATTTTTAAGAGCTAGATCACACCTACAATGTGATTTTTTTCCCTCTAACTCTCTAGTCTCATTTCTTTATACCACAGCACTGAAATGCCTATTTTCCATTTGCTCTTGCTTTCCAAAAGTGACCATTGAATCTGCCCTGGCACCCCATGTTAGAAGTAACTCTTTGGCCAAAAAATCCAGCCATAACACAGAGCCCTGAGGCTCTGAGACAGAGAGGCTGTGGCTTAACAGAGAGAAGCTTTACTGCACAGCACCACCAGCATTTTTTTTTTCACTGCGGGTGAAGAGACGCCTTGGGAGGAAAAACATCAAGGAATCAACATTTCTTAAGGTCATTTGCAGCCAAAAAATGCCCATGGAATTGCCCATTAATGAAAAGTGCTTTAAGAACTGAGCTGGAATCCCCTTGGTATTTGGAATCTATGAAAATTGGAAAAGGTAAGAAAAAATAGTGATGTTTTAGATCAATAAAACATTATGCAGCAAAAGAAATCCTGCATTAAAAAATTGAATGGCATAGAGGGTTAGTGGAAGGAAATACACTTCATGTCTAAATGATCAGTTCCACAGAAAAATCAAGCTGGCCTACAGTGGATGAGTGTTTATATCTGTAGCCTCTCTGTCAACAATTCACCCAATATGCACCATAAAAAAAATATATATTAAAAAAAATAAATCTCTTGAGGCTGTTTCAAAGGAAAAAAAGATCATTCAATTAAATGTTCAAGAAAGTGTCTCCTGGGAAAGTTCAGATTAAAATTATTTTGTTCTTCCAGCTTCAGCTGACGCATGGCTGCTTGGCTGTGTCTTTGACTCACGAATTCTGTGTCTCAGATCTCTTTCTTCTTTATAAGTTGTGAATCCTGGATCAACCAGGAGCACACCTGTATGACATTTCAGGGTCAAAGTGTTTTCAAGTTTTCATCAAAAGGTCAAAATCTGCCATGGGAAAACCTGATTATTATCATTATCTAAAATCTATTCATTATCTGTTCTTGAGTGAAAGAATGATTTCTCAGAGAGCTGAAGTGTCAATCACAAAGTCAGACATAAAGCAGGTTATGGAACCTCAATCATTGTATGGCTGACTGTTTCAGTGTTCATATGGTCACAACATTAAAAAGTTAACTTTGATGCATTATAAATTATATCTGAATAAATAAACATATTCAGAGTCATGATAGTGAAGTTTCTGCCTCAAAAGGAACATAGAGAACAATTGAAATAAATAATTATCTGCTGCTGTCTTTTCAAGCAAGATAGTGGCAAACAGGGGGTCTAATTTAGCATGGCTTCTATTCTTTACTGAGTTTCCAAGGTTGAGAGAGAAAATGACAAATATGATGTTGTTTACTATTTCAGTGTGCTCTTGTGAGGCACACCTTGTTTCTCCTGCTTTATTCACAACTTCAGCTCAATTAGATGGATCATTCTGAGGCCAAACTCCTTTGTATAAACACACATTGTTCCCATAATTACTTTTTAAACAGGAAGCTTTCTCAGTGTTTCTAAAAACCAGCTTTCTGAGAATCTGCAGTGTATTGGTACAAGCTCTTTATGTCTCTATGAGGCTTTTTTACAGACAGAGGTTTTAGTCATTTATCATCACAGTTATTTTCAAAGCACCTTGTACTGAGAGCTTGTATCACAGTTGCAAGGTAAAAAGTCCTTACTTTTACTCACCATTGGCCTCAATTTTTTTCACTACTTTCTTGTTTTCTTTAGAAAGTACAAGTAGTTTCTAAGTTTAACGAGATTTTTCTCTCTATCTCTTTCTCTTTTTGTCTTCCATGACTTATTCAAATGATTAGTCTTCCCTCTTAATTAGGAACAATCTGTAACAGTGGTGTTAATATTAGCTAGGAGTTACAATGATGGATCACTACATCGTCCCACTTGTTTTGAAATATGGCTGAAAATATGCTTGTAGGTAGAAGTAGGATCCCTGCAAGGCAAGATTTCCAGTTGAGTTATAAGGGTTATAAAGGTTATAAGGGTTATAAGGTAGGAAACACCAGAAGGATTTGCAAAGAACACAAGGCAATGATGGCAGTTGAAATTGCAAGAGCCTTTTCAATTTTCTTTAATAAGGTAGCCACTTCTTAGTTACATTTAGCACCATTTTTGTCCACCACCAGTGAAAGATTACTAGACTCCATCAGGTAGATCATCAACAGATGTAAATTAGTGTAACTCCATGGATATATTCCTCTTGTCCTCGTGTCCCAACAAGCCCTGCAGTGCTCCAGGCTGGGGACAGAGTGGCTGGAAAGCTCCCCAGTGGAAATCATGAGCCAGAGTGGAAAGAAGGCCAGTGGCCTCCTGGAATTCTGTGTCAGCACCAGTGTGGCCAGCAGGACCAGGGCAGTGATTGTCTCTCTGTGCAGGACACTGGGGAGGCCACACCTTGAATCCTGTGCCCAGCTTTAGGACCCTCAATTCAAAATGTATATTTGATGCCTTGGATTTTAGCTTTTATATTTTTCAGTGTATAACTCTGAAACTTCATGTGAGGTGTTAGTAAGTTCTCTTCACAGGCAGTTAGACAAAACTATTCCTTTCTCAGCTAGAGAATCAAGGACAACTGGTAGTCAAAAAGCACAAACAACAGCAAGGGAAAGGGGGCAAGGCAGGGGGCTGAAACTTCATAGCCTGGGGCTGTGGCTGGATGATTCACCCCAATATGCAGATGAACCAAAACTTATAAAAGTGTAAAACTTGTGACCAGGATCCATCTTGGATTTGATTTGGGTGTAGCCCTGGCCAGGCTCTTGCACTGCCCAGTGTGTATCCTTTCAATCCATACCTTTTTTATCCCTTTTGCCTTGTCTAGTCTCTGTTCCAGGCCAGCCTTTCCAGGCATCAGTTCTTGCACCCTGAGAAGGGACCCCAACGCATCTGGGAAAACCCTGGACTGGAGGAACAGCCATCTCCTGATCCCCCCCTGACCTCAGCACTCCGAGGGGGCCCAGCTGCAGTCCAGAAGGTATCAGAGCCCAGAACTCAGGACTGGCACAGAGACTCGTGAGTAACTGGTTGAAAAGTGGTATTCCAGGAGTCACTGAGGTGCTGTGATGAGGAGCAGCTGAGAGAAAAGGAGGCTCAGGGATGTCCTTCTTGCTCACTACAGTTACACAGAGGTTGTATCCTGGTGGAGGGCAGCCTCTTCTCCCAGTGACAGAAGAAGAGGAAATGGCCTCACGTTGCACCATGGGAGGTGTAGATCGGGTATTAGGAAAAATTTCTTCACCTAAACGGTTGTCAAAGCATTGGAGCAGGTTGCCCAGACTTTTGGTTGAGTCACCATCTCTGCAGATATTTAAAAGACATATGTATGTAGTGACATAGTTTCATGGTGGACTTGGCTGTACTGGATTAAGAGCTGGACTTGACGGTCTTTAGAGGTATTTTCAAACCAAAAAAATCTCCAATTCTATGACTCTATATTGTTGAACTTTACCAACTTATTCTCTGAAGATCCGCATCTCTGCCTTTAATTAAGATTTTCTGATCTTATAGATTTCCAGAGTCTATGACTTTTATCTTCTCCAATTGTCATGCACAATCAGTTAAATAAATAGAGTTTTTCCAGGAAATGTATGAATTGTTATCACAGAACCTAAGATGCAGTCACATAGTCAGAGGGAGCAGCAGTTTGCTGGCACTGTTCATCTCTTCATTACTGTGCCCACTAAGACATAGAAGCTGAATATGTGGGGTTCTTACTCTTCTCAAAAACAAAGTAAAACAAATCCATTCTCCTCTTTGCATTCTCCTCTTAGACTGGAACAATAGCTGTTTATTTCTGAGTCTGGTTCGGTTTGCATTTTAATTTGGAGAGTTCAAGCAACCACTTCTATGTGTTAGCTGTGAGGATATGATAAACATTGAAGGGCCATCAACTTCAGAAACTTGCAGATGCAAGATTGCAGATGTTCCAGGCAGGAAAAAAAAAAAAGGTGATTATGCATTTAGGAAACGTATAACAGCTATATTTGCACAGTGAACATCACACATTAAAAATACAATGCCTAAATGTCATGTAAATGCAAATGTGAAGATGTAACCAATTTTTCAGTAGTGTAATTTTGGCAGTATTAGTTAAAAAAGATTTTTAGTGGAATCTAACTAATACTGCCAAAAATACATGTTCTAATGAAAATTAGGCAACCTATTGAAACCAAAACTGAAGAGTTCAGAAACTCAGCCAGGGAGATGTCAGTCTGTTTTCTCATATAATCAATTTAACATCCCTCCATCACATGTATAGTTAATCGGCTTCATGGGATCAGCCAGTTTGCTTCCAGGTTTTTTATGAAGTTCACAGTAAGTTTCATTTGGTTTTCTTCTTCTTGGTGGAATTTTTTGCTGGCTTTTTTACCATCACTTACAGCTCTCAGTTTTTGTACAACGGGTGTTTTCCTTCAGTTATTGATGATTGTATGATGACTCCATTTTAGTTCATCATGGCAAATATAGTTAAAGGCACTTTAGAGCTATTATTTGTAATAGTGCAGATTCTAAGCATAGCATTTCATAACACAACAGTGTTGGAGTTTCCTTTTTTGTTTGATAGACTGCTTGAATGAATCTTGAGGCTTGAGTCAGCTGCCTGTTCAGAGGTGTCAAGTGTTATTTGCAACACCCACAGATAGCTGAGACATCTTCCCAGGGCTGGCAGCTGCTGCACAGACCCTGTGGGATGGTGCTGCTTGCCTGGAGCAGCAGCTGGAAATGGAGCAGAACTGCACATGAAATGGCACTGGCCACCCACCCATCCTGGGCACAGTTATCCTGCCTTTTCCAGGTGGGATTCGTATTAATACTCCTAATTGTGAGTATTTACAAAGACCATTTTTAATGTCTAAGAGCCCACTGTGGTTGGTTGAGATTTAAGAGACTCACTTCATCTGCTTGAATATAATCTCCAGTGAGACAAGACATTTAGTGCACCCTGCATTTCCTCCAGGTGCCATTCCCAGGAGTCATGTACTCTTTAAAAGTTTTGTGTCATAGGTTCTTGGGTATTCCTGGGTGCCTCTGAGTGTCCCAGGTGCCATCAGACACCCATCTACAGGCATCCCCTTGCCTGGCTCTTCTGGTCAGCTCAGCCAACAGGCTGAGAGCAATTCAGCTGCTCCATCTTTTAGGAGCTAACAGGATCTTCCCCTCTGCTTGCATTGGTTAGAGGTAATATTCAGTCACTCTCAGGTAGGTGTGGAGGTGTTTGAGGTAGCAGAGGCACGTGGGGCTGGCAGGTGCCACACCAGACCCAGGGCTCTTCTGGACCAGCAGTCAGAGACCAGGCAAGGCTCCCCACTGCCTCTCAGGAGTTTGGGTGAATGAGCAGGGCCCATAGATCACCATCAATTACAGTAAGAACCCAGTGGACATTAAGAGGCAGACCCCTGATGTATTTATCTTGTCTTAAATTGGACCCCAGCACCCTCTCACTGTACTTAGCAAAAATAAATCAATTTTGGAAACGTTGTATAAGGTGTTGTGTAAAAGAGAATGTGCAAGGTCCCCTGCTCTTGTCCAATAGTTTTGCCTCTGGTAACAGCCATAACTTTCCTGTTCTATAAGGCCAGTTGTGATGGGCTAACCCCAGACCTCAGCCAAATAGTGACCCTGACATGCCCTCACTCCCTTCTTGGAAGGCATGGGAGTTGGAGGAAATCGAAGGCAAAAGGACTTGTGAACCAAGATAACGACTTAACAAAAAAAACTAAAGCTGTGTATGGAAGCAAAGAAAAATATGAATTTGCCATTTGTCCAGCTGTCTCCTGGTAAGAAGAGCCTCAGTTTGCCTAACAGCTGCTTGGAAAGACAAATGCCATAACTCTGAAATTTCTGCTTCCTTCTCCTTACCAAGAGTTTCATTGCTGAATATGATGTATGTAATGTGGCATGGAATGACTCTTTGGTCAGTTTGGGGCAGCTCTCCTGGATATGTTTCCTTCCAGCCTGCTGCTCAATCCCAACCTTCTTGCTTGGGAGGGTAGGGAAAGTGAGTGAGAAAACCTTGCTACTGTACAAGAGGTGCCCAGCAACAGCGAAAGCACTGCTGCGTTACCCACACTGTTTTAATCCCAAAGGCAAATCCCCCATGGTCTGTGACAAAGGAATTCACCTGTGGAACTTCATCCCAGCCCAACCCAGCTACAGCACTGCTCCAGGACATGTAGATTGTCTTCTGGGTCATATCTGTGCAATACTGAAGTAAGTCCAATATTCCACTGCAATTCTTTCCCATATCATTGTTCTCATTAATCCTGAAGGTCCCTGACACTTCTAGGACGCATTAAAGTAGACAACTCTGCTTTGTAGAACAGACTTGGCCTAAAGCCAAGCAGAAAAAAACATTCAAGAATTTAATTTAGGAAGATGGGATAGAAAGAAAGAGATTTTAAAAACTGAGATGGCAGCCTGCATCCTAGCTTGACTTCAGTCTTCAGTGCCAAATATCTCACTGATACACCATCACCAAAGCTGTGTGTTGTGTTTATATTGTCTTAATTGGGAATCAGTACTTTCTAATTCTGACATAAATTTGATATATGGACTTTTCATATTTCATAACCTTCATGAGCTACAGAACATCGTTATTATTGTAGATCCAAAGTTGTCCCCAGGTTTATTTTAGACCATCAAAGCTGAGCAGAACAGAATTTTTCACCAAAGTTTAGACTTTAGTCCTACAGCAGTACTGCCAGGAGCCAATTTGTTATTGTGTTGTCTAAGCATATTGTGATACAGCAAATATCGTGTCTGAATGACAAAACCACAATAAAGTTGGGCATAACTAAAATAAGACTTAACTAGAAAGTGTAATGAGATCAAAAATGGGAGATTTTGACCACACCAACAACTTCCCTAGAGGTCTTGTGAAAAGAATGTTTCAGAGGGGATTTACACTTCATTATCATCTTTGTCCAGTGCATACTGACTAACTTGTCACTTGTCAATTAAATCAGGCAAATTATTTCCTCTTTTAGCACTAAAGAAGCAGTTTAAATTTACGTGTTAATGCAGAACAGAATACTGGTTTGAGTGTTGTTGATTGACCAAGCATCATAAAACATATTAGAAACTTGGGAAATTAAAATTGGATTACCCAGCACACTCTTGAGTTGAACTTTTCTAGCACAAGATTCCTGTTAATATTTCACTTCTAGTCTTTTGTGCCAGGGGTGCTAAAAAGAAAAGGGGGGGGGGGGGGAAGGAAAAAAATAACAGAAAATGAGTAAATGAGTTTATATTGGATTTGGGTAACTGACAGTGATTACTATCAAATCACACATTAAATAATACATTTCTCAATTGTTCAGTGGATTTATGTTCAGAGAGTAAAATCTCCTGCCTCTTTCTCAGTCTCCCTGCCTGTCTGGAATACAGACACATACACTGAAACTATTATTTAAAGACAAAACCCACATCAACATTGAGCACTTGAGTGGTGTGAGAATGGTGAAACAAAGATGGCTCACAGAGACTGACTGGACACCATATGCTGTTTTGGGAGGATGTTCCATCCAAGTTTAAGGCAGAGATGTCAGTCCAAGGCATGTGTCTGAGATACTGCTGGGTTCATACCCACTTTGGAAACTTCATCTTTAAACATCCTGTGATATTGACCATTGACCTATCCATGGGGGGGAGGTGGGGCCCTGTTAAGAAGGAGAATATCTAGCACTAAGTCCTTCCCCAACCTACTCCTTTATCATTGCTAAACTGCCTGTTTTTATGGCACAGTCTTAGCTCAGTTCTAAGCCCTGATTCAGCTTTCCAGTAATTGCCAGCTCCAGCAGTGCACTGCTGGCACGGGCAGTGACAGGCGAAGGATTTGCTCGCTGACTATGCAAGATGGGCAGATGTTGGGTGAGAGATGGAGAAGTGACTTGCCAGAGTCAAACAAACACAGGACTCCATGTGGTGCCCTGCCAACTTTCCCTGCAGGATCCTGCCTGATAAACTCATTAAAGTTTGCAGCAGAATTTAGAATTGAATTTGAATAGGCTTAGTAACACAGAAGTGTATTAATTAACTGTGAAAACTCTATTAAATGTGGGAATGGTAACACCAAAGTTTATCAATTGTGACATGAATGTATAGAAACAACAGCAATTTAGTCACTTGGAAAGAGCTGAGCCAAAAAAAAATCTCGTAATGAACATAAACAGAGCAAAGAGGAACATTATAGACCAGATCTTCTCTGTCTGCTGCATTAATCACATGTAATGAAGAAACTCTACATCTGTGGGGAACTGGCACATATCAGTGATATTTGACATAAATGGCATGTATCAGCAGTAATAATACTACTGCTACTACTCTGGATAGGAGTGACGTGGAGCTCTTACATCTAAAATCCAGCCCTGATGTCAGTGAATGCTTCTCTGCCCATGTAAATGAATTTTGGATGGCATGGATTTGCCCATTTCATTTCAATATGTTGGAAAGGACATACTTTTCCTTATGAAAACTTATAGATATTAAGGTGACTAGAAGAACAGTACTGAGTTTTAGCCAGTTTTGTATCCTAGTACTTTCTCCTTCTTTTTACAGAATTAAAAATGAAAAAGAGTTTATGAAGTTTGGTTTGTCTCTAACACATATTGACAATCCAGCCCAGCAAATATTTATGCCCAAATGGTTTCCAGCCAGGACAGGCTTACACTCCTCACCTGTACTCATCAAATACCAATATCAGAGGAAGGAGACACTCTCAAATACCTGTTTATTTTGTAAAGCAGAGTCAACCTGCTACTTTTTAAAGGTTTATCTTGTAGTGAAGATTTGGGTACATAATTTAATATTGTACAAAAATTTGTATGCAAGGCTGACATTTGAAGAGGGAAAAAATTAAGAACATAACCTGACAATAAGTTGCAATAAGTTGACATTTAAATTAATTGAATTTGTTTTTAAGCTTCTACTGTAAAAATTGTTATGATAATCATTTGTCTTGTATTATCTTTTTCCTTCTGATTTCACTGGTGAAAAGGCAGAAATGGGCAATTTAATTTGCTGAGTTTTAAGGCATTCAGAAATAATTTAAACATTGAAAGTGTCTATTAAGAAACAATCTATTACATTTTTGCAATGAATGTATTCTGATAAGACAGCAGAATGCAGCATTTGTGAAAGCAAAGCAAAGTGTCAGAGACAGACAGCAGAATCTAAACAAACTTTGATTACCAGTGAAAGCCTACACATTGCTAAGGGTACAATTAAATCCATATGAGGAATTTTTTTCAAATTGATAATAATAATAAAGGGAAAGTTAATGTCTTCAAAATAGTATCTCATACATGAAATTCTGACTAGTTATAAATGAGAGTGAATTTTTAAAATTAGTCCTAGTGATGATTGCCCAATATTTACAGTTTGGGTAATCTAGTATATATAAATATTATTGTTGCTGCAGTTTCACAGTTAAGACTTTTTTCTTATCATATTGTGAGCATGACAATGTAACTACGTTTTTATCTACAAATAAAGTAAATTATATTCCTGGCAAAAGGAAAGCTATATACAGGATAGGATGAGTTGTTTCTTTACATGTTTAGGCAACTTACAAAAAAGCATGAAGAGGTCAATATTTTCTGGGTAACAAATGGCTGAGGCCCTGTTTCACCAGGATTGAATAAGACAATATGAATGCACATGCTGAGGTTCCTCAAGAAAAAAAAAATTCTGATGACAAGTCAGATTGACAGGGCTTCCCTATCCATGTCAGAGCAGATTTCAAGGAGAAGGATCTCCAAATTTACATTTAGACAGAAAGGTGATGTTCTCTGTCTTCTGCTGTATTCCTCCTCCTCTGAAACCACAGTGAGTGGAGGCTGTTGGAAGTGAGCAATGAGCACATTCTGAAATCTGAAACTGCTGAAAGTTGAAGAACCACAGCCTGTGAACTCATCCTAGTGCAGTGCTGCTTCACATAAACAGCCTGTGGGATCCAGGTATGCATGGAAATAAGTGCAATAAGGAAGGAATATGTCAAGTGGTGAAAACTGTAAAAGACCAGGAGACAAGGCAAGGAGACAAAGGAGACCCAAAAATATATGGAAAACCAATAGAACTGAAACTGGAGGATATAATGGTACCCAAAAAATGACATGAATTTCTAATTGGACTATGAAAATCCTTGCCACAGAATACTGTGGAAGCAAGAGTACTTAAGGGTGGAGAAAACATGATGACATTTCAGTGGTCATCAGAATAACCACAATGCTAATTGTTAACTTAATGAATATTTTATGCTGCTTGATAACTATTTATTCTGTGATGGATTATTGTTAGCAAACATTTGCCTTTCAAAACGTCTGACATCTCCTGTTATTTTTACTGGAAGTGAACCAGACCATTGGTAAACATACACGTTTTCAATAAAGACTTTGGAATTACCTCTCAAGTTCCACATGGAAATGAAACTACACTCCCTAAGGGAAAGATGGTGGACATTATGACTGAGACAGCAGGTGTTTAAAATTGTTCCTGCTGAGCTCAGTACAGGATTAAAATTTTACTATGTTGGGAGAGGTATAAGAAAACATTTTGCTGAATAGAGAACCAATATTATAAACTGAGACATTTTCCAATTATCCTGAGGTGAATACAAGCTGCAGCTCCTTCCTAAACCACATTTGAAAACTGAACTGAATATTTCTTGATGATCAAGTCATTTTTTAAGTGTAGTGGAAGGCAAGTTTAAATTTTTTCACTTCCTCAGTGTGTTCAAGGATGGATGCCAGTAAGAAAATACAGGCACAATTACTAGCAACCAAAAAGGTAATTAGCTTTCAGAAAGGTTAGTGTTTTATTTTTATTTTCTTATTCTGTAATGAAAAAAGGGCTAATAAAAAATGGTCACATGACTGTTCAAAGGAGTTTGAATCTTGGTTAAGTAAGTCAAACACAAGGAAGAAGCATTTTTCATAGACACAGTGAGGGTACTCTGTTCTGAAGGGTTTGCACAGTTACATCTTCAGTGAGGTCAAATTATGTGCAAAGCAGGGACATTTAGCATAAAAACAGTATTAATAATTCATGTGCTGAGCTGAATAGTGGAATGATAAGATATAGTGATGGGGGAAAAAGCCTGACCACTAGACAGAAAAAAGGAAAGAAAACTCTCATATAAAACAAAAGGACAATAGGAGAGGTGAAAAATCAGTTATAGTGATTTAGACTTTTCTTATAAGTGTGCACACAGATTAAGTGTTACATTATGACAGTGATTCTGATTTCTCTTATTTGCTTGCTGGTTATCTCAAGCCAGAGTGACAGTGCAGAACCTCACCAACCAGTGTTTATCTTCTCTGTACCTCAATGGGGAGAAACAAAGCTCTCTGGATAAATGAATACATTAGTACTATGTGAGAAAGAGAATGGACAAGGTAGTCCAGGCCTAAAAAAAAGATTTTTCTGTCCTGGCCTTAAATTCTAGAGCTTTTATTTATGAAAATTTCTCTGAATCTGAAGTCTCACATGAAGTATCTTGCAAGAGCTGAGTGAGCTGGCACCTAATTGGTGTTATGCCTTTCCAGGATTCAGAAATTATGCCTTTTTCAGCCCACAATCCCAAAAAAGTATCAGGAATACTTAGTGCATTCCTGAAACTAAAATCCTCATAAAATGCAGTTTCTTCCAGGTGGCCCTTTCTGGTACATACATGGGCACAGCTACAGGTCATAGTCTCAAAACAGGATATTTAAGAAAAGCAAATTGATGCTAGGGAAGGCACTAACAGCAGCTGGAAGGTGAAAACACTCTGTGAAAATGACCAGGGTACAATAAACTCCTTTTCCTGCTCCTCAGGATTATATATGAGCAGTGTTTCTCACTCAGCTGACTAGTGCTTTAAGATAAGGGCAGAGATGAGGGGAAGGCAGAGATAAGGATCCACTTTAAAGAAGTAATATTTCTGGCCCTTCTGTGCCTTCTTTCATGTTTCTCTAAGACAAGAACTCCCTGCAGTGCCAGTTCCAGGGGAACCACATTGTGTGACCTCCTGAGTCTCCGTTTCATTAGAGGTCTCTCATAGAACCATAGAAAAATTTGGGTGGGATGGGACCTATCAAGTCAAATCTCCTGCAATGATCAGGGGCATCTTCAATTAGATCAGATTGCTCAGTGTGACAGCAGTGAGGTATCCCTGGATCCTTCTCTTCTCTGAATAAACCCAGCTCTCTCAGACTGTCTTCTCATCAGAGATGTCCCAGCCCTCTGATCATTTAGTGTCCCTGCTCTGGACTCACTCCAAAAGGTTCCAAGTCATTTCTGCACTGGGATTGCAGAGCTGGATGCAGAACTGCAGGTGGGGTGTCACCAGAGTGGAGTGAGGGGCAGAATCCCACCCCTCACTGCTGCCCACACTCCTTGGGATGCAGCCCAATTGGCATTCTGGGCTGTGTGTGTTCTTTGCCAAGTCATGTCCAGCTTTTCATCTACCAGTAGCCCCAAGTCTTTCTTCTCAGGGCTCTTCTCAATCTACTCCTCCCCCAGAATATATTTATACCAGGACCTTGCACCTGGCCTTGTTAATTCACACGAGATTCCCATGGACCCACTCCTCAAGCTTGTCCAGGTCTCTCTGGGAGGCATTTTGTTCCTCAGGTGTGACAACCTCACCACTCAGCTCGGTGTCATTTCCAAATTTTCTAATGACACACTTGACTCTACTGTCCATGACATTGAGGAAAAAATTAATTAGCCCAATACAGACCCCTGAGTGACATCATTTGTGTCCATCCAGACACTCTGACATTGACCACCATGCTCTGGATACACCCAACCAATTCCTCATTCCCCACAGCCTACCCATCAAATCCATCTCTCTCTGACCTAGGAGGAAGGATGTTGTGGAGGACTATGTGAAAACCTTTATAAAAGTCCAGGTGACTGACATCTGTAGCCCTTCCCTTGTCCACAAGGGTCACAGAAAGCCCCTTGGTTGGTCAGGCAGGACCATCCCTTGGTGAAGCCATGCTGGCTGTCCCAAATCAGCCCCCTGCTCTCTGTATACATTAGCATGGCTTCTAGGACGATCTGTTCCCTGATCTTCCCAGGCACAGAGGTGGCAGGGAGGTAGTTCCCAGACTTCTTCTTTCTACACCTTTTAAAAATAGGAGCAACAGTTCTCTTTTTTTTCAGCCACCAGTCTTCACCTGAGTGCCATGACTTTTCAATCATCATGAAAAATGGCTTGGCAATAACATCACACAATTCCCTCAGGACAACAACATCAGCCAATTCCCTCAGGACTCTGGGATGCACCTCAGCAGTCCCACAGGTCTGAGCTTTCTGTCTCCCTCTTTTAGCTGAGCACAAGCTTTAGGACCTTTCATTTTGAGGCAGGAGGACTCTGGGTTGCCTTCTTGCTTCACAAAATATTTACAACCACAAGCAAATGTAGAGTGGAGGGATTTCTGGAGGTCTTCTAGACATCACCCCTGTCATACAAGACTGGCCTTGAAGTTACCTGCAGTTGTTTGTTGGATCAGGTCCTTGTCCAGCTGGGCTGTGGCAGTCTTCAGGGATGGAGAGACCACAGTCTCTCCAGTTACCCTGTAGAGAATGGGTCTGTGTGAATATTCATTCCCTACATTTAACTGAAATCTTTCTTGTGGCAACTGTGACTATTTCCTCTTTTTCCTTCCTCTGCATCTTTGAGGAAAGCCTTTCTTTGTTTTTTCTTATAGCTACCCTTCAGTAGTTGAACACAGCAAATAGGTCTCCTCCTAACCTTCTCTGTTCAAAGCTAAAGAAACTTCATTTCTTAAGCCATTCATTGTTAATAATGGAATCCAGAATCACAGCTACACCTTTGAGCTTGGCAATCTGGTTCATTTAACACTCACCAAACAGTCCACCCATCCAGTGCATATTTTCTCATTATGACTGTAAGGATACTAAAGCAACTGTGTTGCAAGTTTTCCTAAAGCTGATGTAAATTATTTAAATCCCACCCTACCCATGGTCACAGACACAGATATTTCAATGTGAAAAAAAATCAGTTTGGTCAGGGACAATTTACCCTGATTTACTGCATGTGATTTTTCCAGACTCTGCTCCCAGTTATCCTGTCCCTCGTGTTCCTGAAAATGGCCTCAACATTTAATATCTTTTATCTAGAAGCCATGGAAGGTACCTAAAGAAGCAACCACTGTGATCCAGCTGTGATCTATTGCTCCAGCAAGAAAATTTCACACTCTTCATCACAGCAGAGATAAAAATGTTAGAAGTGTTTGGATAGGAAAAACCTTAAGGGACCATCTAGTTTCACTCCCAATTCTATGGGCAGGGTTTCCATCCACTAAGAATTTCATATAAAGTGGAATACCAAGAAGGGACAAGTTACATGACCTTGTGCAGTTTGACTTACAGTTTCTCAAAGAGTTCTCTATTCCACAGTTCAGGAACTACAAGAAAAAAGGTTTAATTTACAACACACCCTTGCCTAGATGGTTGATTTTTGGAAATCCTGGTTTTGGATCTTGAATTCACTGGCATTGACATTAGAGCTGTGAGTCCTCTAATATCTGGTTATTTTAGTGCCTAAATTTGTCACTTTAGTCCTTAACTTCAGGATTTGTGTCCCACATTCGTGTCCCACATTGATACTTGGGAAATCCACTGTGTGCTTCAATGGTACTCACAGAGTAGGCAGAATTGAAGGTGACATAAACATTTATTTTAATGATGATGGGAGAAGTTTGAGGCTTGAGTCAAGAAGATCTGACATAAGTGTGCCTCACACACACTTAAAAATTCGCAGCTTGAGTCAGACCCTCAGAATTCCCACACATTGTCAGGCAGAGAATACATCTCAAAAGCAGTAAATATAGACAGAAAAGATTTTAAAATAGCAAATAGGAAATTCAAAGACAGTAGCAAGTCTTAGATACCACATATATTTTTGTTGGAGAGGTGACTCAATACGGGAAGATGATGCTCAGTTATTATTATTTATCTAAAAGAAGGCTAGGGGAAAATTTCTTGTTCTAAATTCAAGTCCTGGATTTGGTTTTGAAGTTCCCATGTTCTGTTCTTGCTCTGGACATAGATGCTCACAATTACAGATGGTTGCTTATGCAGAGGAAAAGATTGTGCATTTTAAAAATCCTTTTTTGTTCTTTTTTTAAAGAATATTCAGAGTATGTAAGAGTGATAAAATAATTCTAGAGGTATTTTTCTAGCAAGTGTGAATGCCTGGACAGTAATCTGAGGAGATATGAGTATAGGGAGATGTTTTTTCTTCTTCTTTTCAGTGATCTGGGCTTATTTGGGTTAAAGCTGAACAAAAAGAAAAGGTATTTTTTATTTCCTTTTTCTCCTCTGCTTTCTGTGAGTGATAAAACTTGAGCTGTGCTGCCAAAATAATCACAGCTTAAAAAGCTGCTTTAAGGGATGAGAATTATCTCAATTATCACAGCTCTTCCAAAGGTATGAGCATAGAGGACATCAATCTGATAAGACAAAAATCCTTGTATGTTGTGTTCCTATATCTATAAATTCTATAATACACCCAGAGGCACCAATTCTAGTCACACTCATGCTGTGCCTAACCCGTTCAAGTAAGAGATCAGGATAATTCTGTGTCCTGAAGCCATGGAATTGTGATACCGAGACCAGATTGTAAATTATCTGCCCCTTTATTGGAGGTTAACAAGGGGGCAGCTCTGTTGCAGCTCCACCGTGGCAAAACAGGCACCCTGACCTTCCTGGATCCTAGAAATGTTTCTGGTGGTAGGCCAGGGTGTAGACAGCATGCAGAGCCATCCTTCTGCAGTACAGCAGCCACTGAACGGTGTGCACTGCAGCATTCCCCAGTTTCCAGATCCAGGTACAGGCTGTGCTGAAGGGGCTATCAACAACATGGATCTCACAGAGAGCTCAGCTGTTCCTGAGCATCCTGCACGTCTCTGATTGGGACTGGAGCTGCTCCTTGATGTGCAGTGGAAGATGTATGCGTTGCTAACACCCTGTCAGCAAAGTGCACTCTTTCTAAGCTGGGGCATGTCTGCTTCGTTGTGTTATGTGTTGCATGATTTTCAGGCAGCATAAGAGCACTTGACTCTCTGTCTCCTCAGATACTTACAGTGTCTTCACAACACCCTCCTGTTCCTTCTGACTTCTGCCCCATACAATTAATTCTTACACCCCCTTAAAATCACATTATGACCCCTCCATAAATACCCTGAACATCACATTTGTGGATGAAGTCACAGTGTGGTTTGTAGAGTTGGAGGACCAGTGACCATATGTGATTGTAATGCTTTTACCTCCCATGGGCCCCAGCTCTGTCAAAGCTTGGAAGGTTTGACCATCACACCAGGACCCCGAGCAGGCTGAGATGGGCAGGAGCAGTACAGCAGGCTCACTCCACTCAACAAAAAAGTTGGATCTTGCCTGCCTGTTGCATTCCTTCCTTCTGTTAATTCTTTTTCAGTTAAATAGCTATAATAATGGGAAATTACATAATTGGTTGATTTGGTTTCTGGAAACATAACACATGTGTCTTTTGACCCAAACAGACTCACAGAGCCAGCAGACAGAGGAAATGGCAACCAGAGACAGAATGTTGTATCAGACTGGAGTCAGGACACAGTGTTAGAAGTTAAAGGGCAAAGAAGCTTCCCCTAAGGACTCAAAATATGATTGCTGGTGTTACTCTGATATCATTGGCAAATCCTTTGTAGGCAGGTTTCTCAGTTATACAAGGCTGTCAAATTAAATATTAGACTAATTTACTAATCCTGTTTCTGTTTGGCACTGAGTCTGTCTGGTGGAATGCTGTAATCTTGTTCTCAGGTATAACTGCTCCAATGTTGCTGTGTCTTCTGAGTAACAGGATGTTACCTTAGACATTATAAAATGAACTGATTTTGAAAACAAAAATAAGATAAAATAGGCTGAAGATTGAAATTGAAATTCATAAAGCTGGAAAACCTGATGAAGAGAACTGTCTTTTCAAAGATCAGGTACAGTTATGTGCAGCAAAATTGCAGGAAATAAGTAGGTTTTACTCTCTCTTGTGTGGTGGTTCTGAGCAAGCATTCATGCTTCAATAGGGCTTTAAACAAGTCCATTTGCTACCTTTTTAGAGGCTGCTAAACTGGTTAGTAAACTGAGGGGCAGTGTGGGAGCCACTACTTAGAGTACCAACACCTTTCTCTCACACACTTTGTGAGGAAGGGGACAGGCACAGGATGGAAAAGAAAGAAAAAAAATTGCGTAGGTCATTAAAAATATAATGAGGTGCAGCAAAGAGCACTTGAAAGTGCAGACAGGCCAAACTCTTGAAGCAGCAGAAAGCATTATTGATAGGTGATATCAATAATAAATGTGCATAGGAGGTAAGAAACCATGAAGAGGATGAGAGATGGAACATGCTTGGGCTAATGAGACAGTGGTTGCTGCACTAAGGACAGGGGGTTACTTGCTTCAGCTTCTCTTTTGGTCTTGCAAATCCAGGAAGGAAGTGGGAAGATTATGGGATCTTCCTTTCTTGTGCTCCTGCTGAAGAAATCTCTCCTTTTCTGTGCTTTGCTGAGGTCAAGCTATTCATTTAGTAACAGCTCTTTTGGAGAAAAAGCAATGCTAAAATCTCCAAGAGCAGAAGGTGGGAGAGCAAAGTCAAATTGTAGAGCTGGAGATGCAGCCACAGCACCTCTGTGGGGAGGTGCTGCAGTTCATGTTCAGGAGAGGGGTGTAGGGTGGCTCTTGGGTAGGTCCAAACCATGCACATCACCATAACCAGAAGGCAATGCTTGCAGGTTTCCTCCAAGCAGGGCAACCAAACCATCTCCTTTTTTGTCCTGTCTTTCATGTTTGTGCCAAGTACCTTCTAGTACATCTCAAATTACTGTTCATGCAAAGGTAAAAGATTATTATCAATGCTGGTCAACCAAGATTCACATTACTGTACTGACAAGAAGTTGTTGCTAGCCAGAGTGAAGTTGATCCTGCTGCTATTCACTCTTGCAGAGCTGAGGAGCCAGTGTCCATAGTTATTGTCTCACATCATCTCAGTGCACTTCATCAAGTATCACACATCTTTTAGGAGCATCTCTGGAATCCCTGAGTGTTCCAAAGGTACCAAATGTTCCTGGAAATCTCATGTGATTTCCACTAAGGATTTCAGAACCTCCTCTCAGGATGGAAAAGTAATGAGTAGGTTGCTATTCTTGTCTTGGGTTTATATTTCTAATCAGGAACATGGAAACAGAATTATATATTCGTTGATGTCTTCTTCAGAACTCCCCAGAAAGCAGGATTAAAAAAAAGAATATTGTTATCTTGGGAGAAAACATTCTAACTGCTTAGTGAGTCACCTCTGTTTAACTCTCATGCTTTTTTCTGTTTGTTTCCAAGCAACGCTGACCCCTCTCCTCCACTCCAGATCACAGGATGTTCTGAGGAGGAAGTGACCCAAAAGGATCATCAAGTCCAACTCTTTAGTGAACTGCCCATATGAGGATTAAATCTACAAACCTTGGTGTTAGGAGCATCGTGCTCTGACCAGCTGAGCAAATCTCAGGGTCATTCACCTGGTGAGTACAGAAGATGTTTTCTAAAACATAAACTGGGTGCACCCATCAGTCTCAGACAATCCCTGACAATTAAGGATGAGTTCTCACTATAAGTGCAAGGCATATAAAGAAAGTAGGATTTAAAAATATAACCAATCTTTCTAAGGTCTGAAACAATTAGAAGTGATAGGAATATATAAAGAAATAAAAATCTGCTTGCAGCAGCTGTTGTAAATAGATACTCTTCTCCAAGCAAATATACTAAAATCAAATATTTTTAATAGGTTTTTAATTTAAGATATATTCATTGAGATTTCTGACTTTCCTGTTTTCTTTATCCTTAGACTCAGGAGGGAAAAGTTTGATATAAAACCACAGTGCATGATATTTTTTTCTGTTTACAGAGTATTTGCAACTAGATATCCTTCAGGGGAGTTTTCTATGGTGTAATTTCCATGGAACTAGGGAGAAATGGAATTATTTCCTGTCTCAAACTAAACTGAATTTATCTGTTACAAAAATCACAGTTGTTTCTTAGTGTTGCCTCCAGGTGCTGCAGCACTCTCTCCTACTTGTGAGGGCTCATTTTCACCCTTGAGAACTTCAGATAAGTTACCCCAGAGAAGAATTAGGTTATGTAGGTTTTAAACAGTGATTTAGAGCCTAGCACCTAGAATAAAGGGCAGTAAACCCCTGCAATATCATTTAGTCTGGGCACCAGTGAGTGCAGTGTTGTGCCTTTTAGATATCATTAAGCTCACATTATGTAGTGTCCATCCCCCAAGAGCCTCCTGCAGTGCCCAGGAGCATTTCTTGACACTCACTGTACCACTTGTCTCACTTAATATCATCCCATTACTCTTAGTTACGGCCCCTTGATTCACTTTTTTAAAATCCTCACATTTTGGCTGCATAAACCTGCCATACATTTAGAGGCAGATTCATGTTGTGTTAACCAACACACAGAGAGCACAGCACACACTTTGCAGTGGACAGTGTCCTCAGTTCAGGTTGTGAAAAGAAGTAAAAAATAAACCTTAACAGATTGTGTTTGGCTACAGGTGGTGTAATGAACTGAGCCTTGGGTGCAGTTCCTCTGGTCCCAAAATACACATCTGAAGAAATTGATAAGTTATGTAAAAATCCACACTGCAGATACTTAAATCAAGGTGACACAGGACAAGGAGGAAGTTTCACTTTAACTGAAAGAAAGCAGGTTTAGACTGGATATTAGGAAGAAATTCCTTACTGTGAGGGTAGCAAGACACTGGCATGGTTTCCCTGGAGAAGTTGTGGATGCCCCATCCCTGGGAGTGTTCAAGGCCAGGCTGGATGGGGCTGGGAGAAACCTGACCTAGTGGAAGGTGTCCCTGCCCATAGCAGGGGTGTTGGAACAAGAGAATGTTTAAGGTTCCTTCCAACCCAAACCTTTCTGTGATACATATTTTATTTTAAGTCACTGCAACAAACCATCCCAAGAAATGTCAGGTATCTCAGAGGTTGAATTCTCTCCAGAACAGGGAAAAGCAGAGCACAGAGTAAAGTCAACAGCACCTCCTCATTGTCACCACTGCATAACCTGGATTGTCACCCCCACCTTTGCATGATTGTGTCATCATTCTACAAGTTGCTTTGTGTTCTAATTCCAGCCTGAAACTGGAATTTCACCCAGTTAGTTTTCCTCTGAACTCCAAATGTCCCCTGGGCCACAGTATTTAAGGGACAATATGAGCATCTTTCCTGGTCTGCCTTTGGGACATCCCTCTTTATAAAGCCCCAACTGCAGGTTTGATCAGCACTCAGTACTTTCCCATATAATAAGTATGTGGGTTTAGGCATGAGTTTAGGCATTCTTTAATCTTAATTTGAAATAATAATTAAAAAGGAAAGCAAGTTAAGCACCTGTATTTTATATTTTACAGTAGGGAGTTAAGTACTCAGACCTGTACTCTACTCTAGTTAGCAATATGGATAAAATAAACATTTTTCCCCCTAGCTGAGATTTTTTTTGACTGTTATCTATATCTTCAAGTGGAAGCGTGTGTTATTGTGGACAGCCAGAACTAAATGTTTCAGTATTGCCTCCGTGTGCTTGCCATCCCTCTCTGACTTCAGCCTATGTATAGATTACAGCATTTGCTGCCACAATGCAATTTTAAAAGTAAGTTTTTTCTTGCTGAAGGTCAAAAGGACAAAAGGTCATTCTATGGTAGTTCCTTTTTCTGTCCTTTAAAAATAAATATTCAGGTCATATAACTTAAAAATTTCCCTCCAACCATCCCCAGCCCCAGTATTTAATTTTTTTACTTCTTGCCAATTGTGCTTTGCCAAAGAGTTGCCAAGATACTATTAAGAATTGTGTATTGTGCTGTTCATCTGACCTGTAGGCAAAAAGAAGTTCTCATCAGAGAAAACAACCTGCTTTTCTGTAAGAAAACATTTTTCGTTAATGGGAAAAAAAAAAAAAGTGATACTGGAGCAATTTTTTCAATAACATATTGGATCTTTTTCTACAAGCAAGAATGTATCATTTTGGAAAGTTGTATCTGTCAGTCTGCTGGATAGGAAATGTGATATTAATTCTGACTTCAGGTGGACACTGTGACAGTGGCTCCACCCTTGATAAACCATTTAGCGTCTGTTCAGTCTAGTAAAGAATCTTCAGACTCTCATTCCACTGTGATGTGGCTTTAGCTAATAAATCAGTCAGAGAATCCTTTTCCTCTCTGCCCTCCCTTCACACATTAATATTGATTATTTGGAGGTAAGGAGTCCCAAGGAGTGGAAGCGGATACGCCTCATTGCCTTGAACAATTCTTTTCCCACTATTGGGACAGTACAAGGTAAATTAATAGTGTGCTTGCAGACACTAGATAATGTTAATGTACTTGCCATTGATAGAGTGAAATAACATGAGTAACTTCAGCTTTGCTTAAAACAAAACATTAATTTTCCAAGGCCACTAGGATTTATGCAGCTGGTCGGTGTAACACATACAATCTTTGCTTTTAAATATGCAACATTTGCGTTTTTAAACAGGAGGCAGGATTTTTCTGCCAGATGAAAGACAAAAGGGGATTTTAATTCATTGCTTATGCTCTCAGGCTCTTGTCTGCCTTTAATCTAAGTCCCTGCTCGATTTTGTGGGTAAGAAGATGCCTTTTCTACAAGGAAATAATACAGAGCAGTCTTATCCCCCATGTGATCCTCTGGCTATGTAAAAATTCATAGGAAATCTGTAAGTGCAAAAGCTGTACTTTTGTACGTATTTCAAAAAAGTAAAGCCAACTTTCTCATTTCACTGGGCTTGAATTAATAGTACTGTGTTTTGGATTTAGTGTTAGAATAAGATTGATAACAAACTGATGTTTTGGTTGTTGTTCAGTAGTTCTTTCTGTAAATCAAGGACTTTGCAGTGTCTCATGCTCTGCCAGGGAGCAGGTGCACAAGAATCCCTGAGAAAGCAAGGCCAGGAAAGGTGACCTGAACTGGACAAAGGAATATTCCACATAACAGAATGTCATGCCCAGTATATAAACTGGCCATGAGAGAGAAGACAATTGTTACTGGTGAACAGGCTGGGCAGTGGTCAGTGAGTGGTCAACAATTTTATTGTGCATCATTTATTTGTCTTGGGTTTTATTCCTCTCTCTCCTTTTCTTCCTTCTCCTCCTTCTCCTCCTCTGTTTTCTTCTTCTTCTCCTTCCTTTATTTCAACTATTAAACTGTTCTTATCTCAACACATGAGGTTTTTTCCTTTTTTATTTCCAATTTTCCTCCCAGTCCCACTGAAGGTGGAGGGGAGTGAGCAAGCTGCTTAATTGTACTTAGTTGTGATCTGGAGTTAAACCTGACAACATTAAAAAAAGGCAATGAGGAAGGATCCAGTTTCTCATCCATCCATTTGGGTGCTCTGGGAAATTATGACAGACAATTTGGATAAATTGATGGGTATTTTACCACAGCCTGGAGCTCTGCTAGGAAACAGACAGTGTTTGAACCACAAGGCTTTCTTGATCCTAAGACAGGTTTGAAGTTCCTGCAGTACATAGCATGGATTCTTCCCTGTCCTAGTTTGGAGGAAAGGTGTCTGCTAAGAAAGGCAGGAGCCTCTCTTTGAAATGGAGAATGTAAACCCCCTCCCTCCAAATTATTATAATTTGGAAATCAAGGGGCTTTCAGGCAAAGATATGGGAATTAGAAATAACAGTTCTTTACTAAGAAAATTTAAATAGAAATACAGTACTACAAAGAACAAACTCCAAACCCTGACAAAGTCAGAGTACAACCTGACACCCCGTCAGGCAGGGTGTTGGCAGCAGTCCCATTAAATGGTGCCTGCAGTCCTCTTGCAGTGACAGATGTGGTTCAGTTGAAGCAGTGCTCCTGTACAAGGTGCAGTTTCCCTCCGAAGGTCCAGTGGTGATGTGGAGAAGTTCGGTTTTTCTCTGAAATCCGGTGGAAAAAGGGCTCCTTGGTGTCCCAAAATCTCAGTTTTTATCTTGGTAAGAAATGTTGGGCTCTTCCACCTGGCTGGAGCAACTCCCAGTGGGACGAAGTAATTTTATCAGTCACACGGTGGGACTCAATGGCCATTAGCAGAAAATGACTGGCTGGAGGAAGGATGGGTTGTGAAAAGACAAAGAACAATGCCCTGCCTGGTTTCAATGGATGGCCCATTAGCAGAATATCTCCCGTGGAGATAAGGATCACTGCCCCCACCCTCAACAGATGGTGATAGAATAGATACTTTTGGTCACATACTGTATTGTAACCCAAGACACTCCCACAGTCACCCTGTGGTGCACGAGGAGCATCTCCCTTGCTGTGATGGGAAACTCAGAGGAAACTGCTACTGTGGAATGTAGGTGAATCTAACGTCAGGTTGAGATGGCTGCACATCTGCAATTCAGCTGGCAGGGGTCACAGCACAGCAGCCTGATGGGAGGCACAGAAAGCATTGCCATGCAGGGCTGAAGTGCCACCAGGCTGCCATTTCCCTTCTGCCCCCACCAATTTGCTGCAAAACTCTGTGCCACTCACCTGAGCTTAGAGTCTACCCATCTGTAACTCCAGCATAAACTAGGGGTAAAAATTGAATTCCAGCAAGTTTGGCTCTGCTTTTCTTCTTGCACTCTGATCCTAATTTCTACAAATGTGTTTCTAGTTCATAAATACTCATGGAATATCTCATGTAAACAAATTTTGTCTGCACATTATTCATGCTCTCTTTGCTTTGATTGTGCAAGTTCCTGTATATGTTATTTATGGTGGGTGAATGGTCATAGAAGTCACATACTCTAACTTCTGGTACCTGAATGGGTAGCTGTGTTTTTTTAGACAGGAATATAAAAAATGATAAACTGTAGATAATTAACAGCTAGCAATGAATAACAAACTATACAGAGTGAATATTTGGAGGAATAATTATGTGTGCTGGAAATCACAAAATTTTCAGGATTTGCCAGCATTCTCTCTTCCAAACAAACTGGTATTCAGTTGAAAACTCATGAATGATAGATAATCCCATCTCACAAATAATGACAGTTCAAACTTCAATTAAAAAGCTTCACAAAACCCCTGGGAGATAGAGAGCTATAACTAAATATTTAGTTATATGACTAAAACTGAAACATGAATATTTTCACAAAGAAGTTTGGCATTTGAGGAGCATTTTTATACCATTGAAAGAAAAGGAGTATTTTAAATGAGTGAAAAATGCCATTATTATATTTGCCAGATTCCAGCATGCAAGAAAATTAAATGAAGGATCTCAAGGTACGAGCTCTGGTGGACTAATATTAAGGAAAACAACACCATTTACTTGTGGCGTGTCAGCCCAGAGCCTCTTCTAGTCTCAATGAATTCTAGAGTTACTTGACAGTCTGCCAAGTCGTAGAACAAATGCCAAAAAATTCCTTTTCACCATGTGTGAATTAAATCAAGTCTAAATATAGACTCAAAACACAGGTAACTTGCACATATCAGCTTGTCAGGAGAGAACAAGACCTGGTTTTGGTTTCAGTGGTTACAAATTTATAAGCAGACCTTATAGAATTCATTATTTTCTATTCACTAAGGTAGCACCAGTCTTCAGTGTCATGGAAATGGTGAAGGCATCTTGATAGTTCTCTGACAGGTGAGTTCATGCCTGCATAGTGCTGGTAGCTCAAGTCCTAATCACAGTCACATTTTTCTGATTCCACATGTGCCTCCAATGCCCAGAGGAGGAACCCCACAGCACAAGTGGGGGCTGCAGAACATGATGTTAATCTGAGAGGATTTGTGTTCATAAGATAAAGTTTATAGGAGCTTAGTTTTCAGGAGCTCACTTTTTATCATACTTCATTACTGTAGAGTTTGAAGTGATGAAGGATGGATGATGACATAGTAAATTAAAGCTTCCTGCAATCCTTCCAGCAGTCCTTATGTTGGAGAACCTTGGATACCAACCTGCTATACTCTTACCATATACTTCTTTCATGGAAGGTAGTGGGGAATCTCCTTATCCAACAGTCCTCAGAGGGAAAAAGTCCTTTAAGGCACCACAATGTTCCAAGATGGCTTCGGACACTGAGTGCACAAATGCAGGTGTGAACTCCACTTTTGTTTGGGTGCTCAGCAAGGGGAGAGAGAGCACAAACACTTGGTGGGCAGAAGATAGTGAAAAATATCAAGAGTGAAACTGTTCATGCCATGTCATTCTGAACTGTTTACTCTGATAGGAACAGGATCTGGATCAGGCATGCTTTCTCTACAGTTTTCCATCTTTGTCATCAAAGATCTATTCTCTGTGTTGCTACATTAACAACCTTCCCCATAAGCCCAAAGGAGCAGTCTCTGCAGCCTAATATTTGCCAAAAAAAATCCCAAAACGACCCAAAACAAACAAGGATATAACCTTTGGATTAGCAAAATTACTGTTAAACTGGATCAAGAAAATCCTGAGGTCCTCCCAGAGCCAACAGCAGTTCACTTTTGGATGCACTACCAACTCCTATGAGCTGGCTCTCCCTTTTTCCTCTTTCCCCAGCAGCTAAGCACACTTACCAGCCTTCAAAACAGCCAAACTTCTTTCCTCCCTTTTGTAGGTAATGCTTCCCACTCTCAAAGCAAGAAAAAAAGCTGGGTTAAGTTTCTATTAAGCCAACACAGCCCTTCCTTAAATCTCAAGGCATTGGCTCTTCTACCCTCTTGAACCTTTCATACTCTGAAGAGCTTGTGATTTTCACTTTTCTTTTACAGCTAGAGTTTCTGAAAACTTACTCTTTTTTTTTTTTTTTTTTTTTCTGCCTCGTGCCTGGAGACATTTTTCTTCACAGAATGTTTAAATTCCCTTGTACTGCAGGGCAAAGGAGCCGATGCATGTTTGCAACTTAATCAGGATATTGTCAGGTCTCTTCCCCAGTCCAACATGTACTAGTGAAAAAAGGCTTAGAAATGACAGGAAAATCTGTGACACGGTACACGGCAAGAAAGCACCTTGTGCTTCCAGGGTCACACTGGGAGTTAGACCCCACAGAGGTCTAGTCCTTTTTTTTGGCATTGATTTCTGGTCTGACCTTTGCCTAGCTGTTAAATCACTGATTTTCAAAGGTGCTGAACGACTGCCAGTAGGTAAAATCCTTTCTTTTGTGACTGAGGTCAGTAAGAGCTTGGCAGCTGGAAGCCAGAATTTCATCTACTCACTTCAGTTGCAACTGTGGGTGTTTCAAAAATCATACAGCTGGGGAAGGCAGACTAGACTAGGAGAAAGGTTAAGTCAAAAAAGAGCTGGAAGCTGTTTTAGCCATGCTTAGTTACTTCAAGATATGATTCTGGCCCAAATGTTGTCAGAGAGATTAGTGAATGATCTGATAAAGAAATTAATTATTTGTCAGTAAAAGCTGTTCTGTGGAGTGAATGATTGATTATAAATGAAATACAGGATCTTAGCACCTGACATAGGTCTTGTTAACAGAAGAGATCAGAATTATCAGATGATGTCACACCACAGAACAAGGCCATACAAACTGTGCCACTTGTCTTTGGCAGGATGTCTTACAGAGTTTTCCAGTGTGGATAGAGTATCATCTGTTAGAGAATGGATTGTATTTTGAAATTTGTAATAGAAAACAATGTAAAGTACCTGGAGTATTCTGTGGAAGGCATCACTGAAATCTAATTTAAAATAACAATTCAGCTGAAAGCTCAATTTCACATTTTTCTGCAAATAGAGTTTGTCTATTCTACTTCCTGTTGCATGTATGGAGCTGTGAAATTACTCTCAAGAAGAAATAACATAAACCACAGCAGGCTCAAATCCTCTAACTTAGCATCTTGTACCTAGCGCCAGGAAAATGCTTAACCCAGCCAAACATATGAATATGTGTCTATAATTTTCTTTGACATTGAAATGACTGCAAATCCTGAGAGCAAAGAATAAAAGAAACTGCATTTCTGGATGAAGGCTGAGTGGAACCGAGCTGCAAGCAAGGAGAGGGGATTCAATGATTGACTTACACACATCCAACAGTGCTAACAAATGGATATTACAAAAGGACTGCCCAACAGAACCGCTGGGCTTTTTGAAATAAACTTGCTAAAGGATGTGCTTCCTGTTACACACCAAAGGTAGGAGTGCTGGAGTATAAAGAAACAAATCTCCACTGGCATAAATTGTCATAGGTCCAGTGACTTCAGTGTTGCTAAAATAGTTATGCTAGTAAAGAATTAGACCCTACCTGCTTGCCTAGTGTTTCATTTTGGAGAAATCAGGCAGAGCCTTTACAAACTGCAGAAATGAGAACACTTCATGCATCCACATTTAAATGCATCCTCTTTGATTCTCCCCAGTTGTAAATAGAACTGGTTTTGAAGAGTTCCAACAGTATGAACATTTTTCATTCACACTGCTTAGCAATAAAAAAAATAGCCTTTCATTTTTTCCCACCAAATATTCTAGCCCTGTTGATATTTTGATTTGTTTGGGCTTTATTTCATCATGCTCTCTCAAACAGAAATAAAAGCAACCTTTCCTCAACATGGGCTTTTGTTTCATCTCTACAAAGTGAAAAGTGTTTTGTTTTTCACAAACGTTTAGGTTTTTCTCATCATTACAAAATTATGCAGGGTATTTTCCTATGCTTCCCTAATCAGACAGATCATAAACATAATTCCAAAAAAGATTGAATTTTTAGATATCTAGCTAGGCCTAGGCTAATTTAATCATTAGCAATTGATGATTTAAACTGGCAATTTCTACTGGGGATGTTCATTCACATCAGATATCAGGAGAAAAAAACAACTATGTGATGTGATTCTGGCTGAGGTGAAGTTGTCTTCCTTGGTGCCTGGAGGCCTGGAAGTCCCAGATATAAAGCAGCAGAGAAGGGGAATTATGGATCTGACCCTGAATAACATTTCAGATCAATTCTTTGCAAGATTTTTTGCTTTTTTAAAAGCTAGACTGTCTTATCTTCTGAACAACTCTAATTGTAAATATCAGATGTGTTCAGAGAAGAATCTGTTCTATAAACTGTTTTCTTCTAAAAACAGCTTTAGCAATTGACTCCTTTTTCAAAGTTTACATTTCCTGTCTTGGTATCTATTTTTTCACCTTCCTCTTTGAGCTGTTCTTCACAATTTCATTGCCAGAAGAATCACATCTTTTTCTTGCTGCTTCCCTAAGTCAGTGCCTCTCCTGATACATCTTTATAATTACTGTTTGACCCTTACCATATGGGAAATTTAGTTGGGAGTCACCTGGGAGAGTCTCTCCAGGGAAGACAGCTCATGGGGAGGTGGGACAACAATCTAAATGAAATTGCATTGAGTGGAAGAGGAGTGTATGCACACAGCACTTGATGTTGGAGGCAGAGGCGTTCTCCATTACCCCATTAGTCCTCATCACCTCCCAGACAAACACATCCCCTCTCAAATTCCCAGATTAATAATGCTGGGAGTACCTAGAAAATCTCCTTGCTTGTGCAGTTTTTTTGTAGAATTTTTAGGTTCAGCTTAGATTTTTCTCAGGCTTTTTCTTTCTGTTTATAAATAGATATTTGGGATGAGTTTTCCCTCAATGCTCCCAGATCAGATTTCACATTTTCCTGTAAATTATTTAATTGCTTCTCTTCCCATGTTTCTATTCCATCAAGCTTCTTGTTTTATTTGCCTGTCCACTCTGGCATCCATGATTCCTACCCTTTTAACACCACTTGGAGGTTTTATTGCAATGACTTTATTCTCAGTTTCTGCCCATATAGAGTGGAGACCAATTCCACTTGCTCCACAACCATAAAGGACAGTTTACCTAAACTCACACCCTTGGTCTTTGTCCTTTACAAATCTTAGCAATAGTTCCACAGCACATGTGTCCAGCAACCTCAGACTAAGCCTCTGCTTGAGTGATGCAGAAAGCATTGCACTGTTTTTGGGAAATACAGAATTCACAGCTGACTCTTCAGTCCCATTGAGAGGAAAGGGTTGGGAATGGATATGTGTAGGCAGAGAGACTGGCAGGAGGCATTTATGGGGTTTTTCACACTGGAAGGAGTTATGGGGCATGAAAACAAAGAGGAACTCAGTATCTAAAAGGAATATAGAAGTAGAGCTCCATCTACCTCTATGACTGTCTGGAGAGGAGCAGTTATGCTCCAGTGTGAAAGGAGGAGGCTGGAAGCAGCAAAACCTTGGAGCCACAGAATATGGAGACAGATGGGGAGACCCCACTGGGAAGAGCTGTCCCTGAAGGACTGCAGTCAGGGAAATAGCCCAGGGGAAAGGAACTGGGAGAGAAGGGGAAAAACTGGGTTTGGGAAAGAGGGTGGGAGGAGGTGTTTAGTTTTTGTCTTTGTTTCTGATTACCTGAATCTATTATAACTAATAATAGATTCAGCCACCTTTCCCTATGTCAAATCTGTTTTGCCCATGGTGGCAATTGAAAAATTATTTCCCTTTGTCTTAAACTGAGAGATTTTCCATCTCACTATTTCCATGTGATCTCTTGAGAAGGGGGAGTGAGACAGCAGCTGGATGGGAGCTTGGCCCTTGGCCAGAAGCTACCCACCAGTGTCATCTCCTTAAAAGAAAAAGGTTGATTTACATTCCTCAAAAAGGCTCAAAGTCTCAAACTATGCAGCAAGCATCACCTCAGGCTATGAAAATGGGGAAAATAAGAACTGAGGGGGCAGGGATTCGGTTTAGGGATGAGAAAATGGAAGGAGGACCAGATGAGTGCAAGGTCATGGTTTGCCTGGTCCACCTAGGTGGGCTCAGCTCCTCTTCCAAACCTCTGTCAGACAAACAGTGCCAGTCCATTCCAAGTTATTCTGCTTTAACTTCAGAAGCCAATATCTGTTGCTATTGTCAATAAAACATGGGAGGAACAAAAATTGAATTATTGCTAAAATTGAGGTAGAGGTTAGAAATGCTCCTAAAAAATAAACAGTTCAGCAAATAGCATACCTTTGCTTAATTCTGTTTACTCCACATCTGAAATGTTTGCACTTTTCCTGCACAATGTATGTGAGAATGTATATCAGGTCGTATCATAGTGGTCATTATTTGCTGCTCAGAGACACTTCAAATACTTCAGATGATATCTGAAATCATAAAATACCAATTTCAGCCACCAGCAGACTCTTCTGAACGGGGTGATGGTGCAGATGCTTTCCCATGTCACTCAGTGGCATACTTGGAAAGAGATCAGTGCTGGTACCCAGCAGTCTCAAGTATTTACACATCTGTACGAGCAGGTGTGGGGTTAAGTCCCAGAACACATATTATGCAAGGCAAGTGATAGACCAAGACATATTTGTTTCCTAACTCCATAATTAGGCTCCCAAATGAGTGACTGCTGATTGCTTAGCACTTTTTAAAGCCTTAAGGCTGCAACTTCTGCAAAATTAATGAAAGTGGTTTCAGGGGAACTTTACAGCTTGCACAAAATCTAAAAGATTGTAGTCCTCAGGAATTTAGCTCCTTCTAACCAAAAGCAAAGATGTGGATCCACAGAATGATAAATGTAAAAATAATTCAGAGAAGCTACAGAATCTTTAAATTTGAAGCATATGGGGCTCAAAAAAACAGTGGTTGACAAAATGTAAACACACATTTTAATGTCTAGATAGCCAGAATATGACTTTAGTAAATGATATTTTCATTTTGATTTATTTGTCATAAGTTTTTCATGGATATTGATCTCAAAAAGTTTAAATGGGTTTCTTTCTATCTCAGGACAGATAAAACAAAGTAGGACACCTAAGCTGTTTCAGTTCTGTTTTTCTTTCTTCTGCCATGTCAAAAATAAAAACCCCAGCATGTTTTGGTTTTTCATTCATTTATTTATTGTTGACAACTCCTGAAGTTAAGACCAATATTAACACAGGAGCTGCCAGACTGAATCAATCCAGCAATCTCTCTAATTCAGTTCTGTCTCCAGGGAAGCCCAATGCTGGAATAAGAAGGTACAAAAAGACCTATGAGGAGGCAGGTAAGGAATAAATTTGTTTCTTTTAAAATATATGTTATAGAGATATCTAGCTAAGGGTCCATATATCCAGGAAAATTATGCTCTGCCTTATTTTTGACACCAATATTCCTAGAAATTAAGAGAAGGAATGCAAACAAGAATGCCCAGTGCAAGTGCCTCTGACCTTTGGAAATAATTGGATGTGGATCCAAACCTGGCAGCCCTATCATGTACTAAAGTCCCCTAAAATCATCCTATCCATCAGCCAGACGGGGAAAGAGAAACATGGAAGAAAAGGTCACATTAGCAGAAAGCAGCTGGCATGATTCCACAAGGTTCATATTATTTAGTGGGACCTGCTTCTGCTCTTCAAATTCCAAATTCATGCCAAAATCTGGTGGCACAAACATGCACAGAATTTCTCACTTTGATACGTACTGCATCAGGGTGACATTTCAGAAATGATATGCAAGGACTTACACTCACGTGGCTGTAAATAATAGTGGTCCAGCTCCCCAGGGATGGCACTAAACTCCTACTACATCCTCTGCAAACACTGCCACGAGGCACTGCAGATTGCCTCTGCAGTGTACACACACATAAACCACCTTGCTTTAGTTGAAAGGCTGAAGCATTTATTAGAGCAAAGGATTATAATGATGTAGTTTAAACACTGTTAACTAAACATAAATTGATGGGGGAGAAAAAAAAACCCCATCAGCTTAGTAAGAGGTCAGCTCTTCCTTCAGCATATGGACAGCAGTGCTTCTACCATTAAAAAATAACTCATTTTGTTTCCAGAGTTGTTTTCTTCTTGGGCTCTAAGGAAAAGGGATTTCCCAAACCACTATAGATCACTCCTGTAACCCAAAACATTCCTCCTATTTTGAGTCAGTACATGAAGCATTGAATAATGAGCCACAAATCTTCTGGCAGGGATCCATGGACAATAGTATGGAGATAGCTCAGCCAACTTTATGCCTGTATTACTGCTGGGGTGCAGACACTTGGAGGCCTTGTGGAAAGCCAGAAAAATATCCATTTCAGGGGGAATCTTGCACGCACAGAGCTAAGCCCTCTTTCATCCAGTTTGCACTCTGAACTGAAAAGGTATGAGAGGAGAAAAGTAGATCAGAAAAGCATAAAGAGAGCAAATCTTCCAGGGGCTTGCTGGTATATCCCACTGAGCTCATTAGCACCCATCACCAAGGTCATTTATTATGCCTTTTTCCAGCAATCCAGTGACAGGAAAGTCCTGGGTGCAGGAGGGTTATTCTCTGTACGGGAACTAGTTCTCTCCTCACCACAGCTAGTGGGGAATGGTGAGAAACCTCCCAGATCTAAGTAGATCATACCAGGAAACGTGAACTGAAACTTGAGATGTTCACCTGAACACCTCTGGTTTCCCCACATGAGTTGCCAAATTCAGCCATCTCAGAATATCCTTTGCAAAACTCCTCAATTTTGTTTTCCTGATCTGGTATTTTATGGACAGAACCATAGAATTGTCTAGGTTGGAAAAGGCCATTGAGTTGAACCATTAGCCCAGCACCACCATGATCACACTAAACCAAGTGCCAGTGACCAAAGATCAAAAGGTCCAAGTACTTAGAGGCCCCTCAGTGTGGATCTCCACAGAACCTTGCTGTTCCAGCAGCCTCAAAGACCTCCTTCAGTGTTAACTGCCCATCACTGCAGACTGCAGTAATGAAGTTAAGATGGACACAAATGGCACCAACATCAGTCTTTTATTAAAGACTTTTTATGCCTTCTCTCAGACAATTCCACACAGTACTGACTTTCCTCACAGGCAGCTTCACACTGACTCCTCTCTGCAAGTTCCCTTCTTCCTTCTGCACAACTGGCTAAACCCCAAGCTGTCCCTTACCCAGCCGCCTAACCCTGTCTGTCCCTCACACAGCATCTTCTTACCTAATCTGTCCCTTGAATGATTTCATGTCCCTTACCTCCCCCAGCACACTCCATCCCAACCTGCAGCAACCTGCACCCCAAACTACAACTGTAACCTGGTCTAGCCCACCTAATCCACTCTTTTATAACCCCCATCCTCATTAGGCAGGCAACACTGTCAATAATCAGCACAGTTGTATTTCATTGGGAAGCATTGCCTTCTGCACTATCCCTACAAGCTATTCTCCTACAGCAGATAGAGAACAATGTACCTCCAAAAGAAATCTAGAAATGTAATTTTTCAACAGTAGTGCTCACATCACCTTCCTACACAGATCTTAACCCAACATCTCTTAACAAGTAAAGACAGACCCAACAGATTATTTTCTGTCATATACCCTTATAAACACCAACAATCCTCCCCAGAGCAGCTTAGATGAAACATAGAGTCTTTTGCTTCAATTAAAAATATTCTTCTTTTGCACTAGCCTCTGGGAGTGGAGTAATGTGTATTCTCAAGCAGATTTCTGAAGATCAAGCTATAGACTTAAAAGTTTCTTGGTTTGTTGTTTTTTTGGTGTTTTTGTTTTGTTCTGTGGGGATGTTTTTTCCTTTTCCATAAGTTGTTTGGATACAAATCAGTTTCAAGAAATACTGATGTGTCTGAAGACACTTTTTAAGCAGAAAAAAAATTTCATCAGTCACATCACTTGTTCTGAATCATTCACTCAACTTTACTACTGACAACTTGGAGTTCATCCAAAGGTTCTGTGCTCCATATTGTGTTCAGAAGCAAATCTTCTCTAAAGAAATGTTTTTGCATGTTAATGACTTACTTGCCTTCAGTAAGCAGCTACACATGTCTATAGAAATTATACCAAGTTTAAGATTCTGTTGGTAACAGCTTTAATACAACATCATACATTATATATTTCAGAGGCAGCAATCTGTCTCATCCTAATTCTGGGACTGCTAAGATCATCCTCACTAAGTCTGTAAATCACAGAGCAGCTGCAGTTGCCTGTCACACAAAGGCTGGGCTGGAGCTGTTTAAGCTCCTCCTTCACAGCCCTACTAAAGCACCTTAATAACAGCTCCTAGGTACAACTGAGAGAAATCACCAATCCTTTAGTTTAAAACTTGTATTCTTCATTGTGAGAAGGTAGTTCTTCAAAAATTCTGGATTTAAAAAAAAAAACCAAAAAAGATTGCTTTGCTATTTGATAAGGGAGAAAGCATATCTTGCAAGATCCAGATACAACAAAATCATAATGAGACTTAAAGGAATGGGGACTAAAGGAATGGGGAAAAGCTTTCCTGAAATGAAACATCCCAGTGCTGCACAGAAGTCCCTTGTCTTTTAGGACAGTAAGGATCATGTGAAGATCCTCTCAGATTCCTCTCTGTTGGATGTATGTTGCTTCAGAGAGCAGTTCTGCTTGCATTTTAAACCTGCTTTCCATTCCTTCCATTATTTTCTTGAGAGATGGTTTAATACAGAACATTCCTGAGGTATCCAGATTTATTTAAATATCAGAAAATATTTTTCCCCACTAAATAGGTTTATTAAACTAAGCCCAAATGTAAAATCATGCTCTGAAAAATTTAGACCAGTGTTCTGAACCCATCTCTCCATCTCTAATCAGATGACTTTAGGCTAATCAGAAGAACAACTTCTTCGCTCCTCTCAGTGGAGCAACTTCATTTCTGATGTGTTACAGAAGTGTCCCATCCTGTGCAGTACAAATTAGATATTCACCAGCAAAGAACTGTGAATAAGGCTCAGCTCACCTAATTGTAGTTATCTCATTGAGTCTTCCAGGCATCTGTAGCAGAAAATGCATCCATTAGGGAAGGTCTAAACAGAAATAAAGGGTTTGGCTGTCTCCATGTGCAGTTAATAGCTCCACAAATGGCTCCATCTAGGTGAAATATAGACTGTAAAATACAGGAAACAAAATGTCTAGCCTTATTTTCAAAGATGATAATTAACATAATGAAGGGATTAAAAAAATGCTCAGTCTCAGTTATAAACATGGAATTACTTTCCTTTTGGATTACTCTTTGCTAGTGCTGATCTCTATGATGGATATATTCTGGCATATATGTACTGTACCATACATTTTCGTTTCCCTAGGAAATCCATAGTATGGAATAAAAAAAAAAAAGTTTATACCCTTCCTTTCGTTTTATTAGGAATATTTAATAAACAAAAGCAATTTATGTATAGATAGATAGATAGATAGATAGATAGATAGATAGATAGATAGATAGATAGATATAACATATGCATGACCTCGTGACAGCCTAGAGTGGCTCATTTACAACTATATAATGAAATGGCTTTCAAGCTTCTGGGTTATTCCCTGAAAGAGAATGAAAAGGATAATTAGGGTTAATTTCTCATAAAACCTTTCCAGAATATTTTTATGTGCAAGATAATAGGTTACTTTCCAAAAAGGAAAATAAGGAAAGGTAAGTCAGCAATGATAATGGAGACCCATGTGTCCTAGAAGACTTTTTCTAGGTCACTGTGAGAGGACATTACAAAGGCAAAAGAAACACATTTAGATTTCTTCGGGGAGTCCCAGATGTGTCCTTCCAGCACAGAATGCCTCATTATATTCTTGCAGCACTATGTGCATGTGTGGAGGGTACCAAGGAATTGATACCATCGCTGAGAACTACTGAACAGCTTCTCACATCACATTGTTCATTCCCCCAGACAACAGCTCTGGTCTTATTCTCTGCTAATGTCCTGAGTAGTCTGCTAAACACCTGCTACAGCACATGATTAAATTGTACTGTGTTGGCATTAAATCTGCAGTGCCAGAGGGGCATTGCAGATGTTTCTTTCAGACATATCAGAAAGGAGAACTATGACACAGCCAGTGTCTCCAGGCTACTCTTTCAAGCCCTGACATAAGGACTTTCTCAAAATTTCTTAATGTCCTGCTTTCAGTAACATCTAGAGGTCACATCCAGAACATAAAGGAGGGAGATGGCTTTCCTTACTCTGAAACATTGTTAATGGCTTCAGGCATTATTAAAAACTCCCCAGCCCTGGAGGTGTCAAGGCGGGATTAAAGGGGGCTCTGAATCTAGTGAAAGTATCTCTGCTCCTGCCAGAGGCTTGGAACTAGATGATCTTGAAGGTTCTTTCCAACCCAAATCATTCTATGATTTCATGATTTTCCAGAGTCTTTCTTATTCAAGATAGAATTTTTATTTATTTCAATTTTATTTTGCTTTCAAACTCCAATTATTCCTTTATTGATAATACCCTGGTAACTTCTACTGGTAATGTTATGCTTTAAATACGTATTTTACTTTAGTAAAATTTTATTTCATCCACAGTCTTTGGATAATATGATGCTCAAGGCATGATTAACTCTGTGGGAAACTGTGTTGACTCTCCTTACTACAATTTAGAAAAGGGAATACATGGGAAATATTATTATACAGCTGGATAGATTATTCTTCCTTTGTTTTCAACATGATATCTATTATACATAGTTTAATTTGATCCCAAATGTTAGACCCCAACTGAAAACTCCAAGTGCCAATATGGATTTTGTAATCACAGCTCAAAGCTGTTTAAGTTTTCGAGCCTCATCCTTCTGGGATAAAATCTGGGCTTTACTGAAGGCATCTCCCTCTGAGTTTGTCAGAAAGATGGTGTCAATCCCACGGAACAGTGCAGCAGGAGACAAGATGAAGTTGCCTGAACTCCTTTGTTCTCCTCCATGAAAAATATCTCAACCAAGTTTTTTCACTCCCAAGTGCTTATAACACACCAGAGGGGAAGTAAGTGAATCACCTAGATCTGCTTATCTGCTGAGTGTATTCAAGCTGAATCATTTGAATAATTTCCATAATGCCTTCGATGTTTCCTTAAGACAAAGACCTCTCACACCCCTTGGAAAGGATTAAAATACATCTCAGTGCAGCGCATCAGGAAGAGCCACGATTTACTGTCCTCCTATCAATGAAATTCAGCATCAGTATGATTTTAGCAGGATTCTCAAGTAGGATTACTCAAACATGGATATTTCTAATTCAGGTGTTCAAGTGCAGGTGTCATAGTTATTTCAGAAGTGTTGAGAGCCCTTAAGATGTATGAAATAGAATTTGTTTAGCTAAATGAGAATATTTATAGAGTTAGGCTTTTACTTCTAAGAAGTGACTCTGGGATGCCTTTGCAGTCAGCAAAGAATTAGTAGAGTTACTGTAGTTTGTGACATGATTCATCTCACCCTCAGTGAGATAGCTGCATTTGTTAGGATGAATCATGCACTAATCTCCATGGACTATATGGACCAGGTCACCACTCACTATAATAAAAGCCCAAGCAAGTGGCAGACACCTAATGCTAGGTCAGATGAATCATCTAACTAACAGGCTTACAGCCTAGCCTAACCTTCCTGGGGCATTATTTGAGTTCCCCTTAATGCTCCACTAGGAATATCAAGGGCCTTTAGTCCATCAGCAGAGATGCAGGTATGCCTACTCTGATCCACCAGAAATGGGAAGTAATAGGGATAATGGAGCTGTGTCTTTGACCAGGTGCAGGAAATGTGGAAGACTGTCAAAGCACTCAGCTGACCTTGTTGTGGATTTTATGGCTGGATAAGCCACCTTCTGCCAGATATGTACATTGATGAAAAATCCTGCACACTGAACTTTGGGAATCATCACAGAGGTCTGTGATTTACCCTTCACCTCTGTGAAGCACTTCTTCACTCTCTGTAGAAGCACCAGGTTTGTTTCACAGACTGTCCTTCAATGAGACTCTGTGGTCAGAAGGTGCAATGGCAGGAGATTAAGGCTATGATGAAGCACCTACTCTGCTGAGAACACACATCAAAATGATGCTTTGATAGCAAAATTTAAATATTTGATTCTAAAAAAGTCAGAAGGTCAGAAATTTTCTCATGGGTTTTCTTCTAAAAGAGTATTCCTGAGAAAGAACCTGAAAAACCCAATCTGCAAAGCCTTTCAAATCACAGTGTGTTCTGACAGAAAAGTTATCATCAAGCTTTTTTCTAACCTCTTTTGATGTTAGCATACTTGTATATCTCTCTTCTTAATATGTAAACTTGTTAAATTATTATAAGTTAAAATTAATGTTATTGTTAAGGACAACCAGACCTCCCTCAGGTACGCTGGCAGCATGCAAAGCCAGCTTTATTCTGGCCTATTTATGTAACATTTTCATTTTGATTTATTATTGGCTGTGACATTTAAGCAGAATATGTTCCAAACAAGTCTCTGAGTGTGGACTTACTGCACTTAGAAAGAGCAGGTGGAGAAAAGAAACAGTAAAATTTGTCCCCAGCTAAGTTAATTCATAAGAGACATCTGTAGTTTCTGAATATTCCACTAATACAAGTAATCCAGTCTCTGAGTTTAATGATTTCAAATACTTCTATGGATATCAGACATCTAAGAAAAGACCTTACTGGGAAATAGAACTGCTGGGACAACACATAAGCTCTGCAAAGGAGGAAATACATAAATCTGGAGAAGACTGGGAAGGACCAGAGAGGCTTGATGTCTTTCAGCTTAAAAACAGTGCTTCAAGATTTGTGAAAAACGGAAAAAAAAAAATCTGTATTGGAAACATAATTGGAGGTACTAGCCAGCAAAAATGCCCTCAAAGTATAAGGGTTTTCAAAGGATCCCATTGATAACTAGACCAGGATAAGGTTAACAGTTCATTTTCCTCATTCTTCCATACATGCTGCATATCTACACAGCAAACTAATATAATGAACTGACATCAAGAGAGATTAATATTGAGCTCTGAGCCAGTGCACCAGGGCAGAACAAACAACCATCAGATAAGAATGACACATCTGAGGTTCCATTATGCTGCTAGTTTTCCCACATTACAATCCTTGGCACAGCTGCCCCAGTGCAAACCACCAGCACAGGCTGGTGGCACAACTCCTGCTGGTACAAAGTTTACAGCTGCTCCCATGGCAGAATCACATCATCCCAGCTCCAGAGGCTCCAGCCATTGCTGCTTTATTGGCATTGTGAAGTGGTGCAGTTTAATGAACTGATCACAGCCAGGTGTTAATACCAGGGCTGAGCTCTAACATGAGTAACATCTTCCTTTTAAAACAATGCAAAAAATAGTAATTTGAAAATAGAGAAAATAAAGCTGTATTGATGAAAGAGCAGTCAGTAAGTCATCAGTATGTTCTTAACATGAGTTTGCACTTTGTTTTTGTAGACAAAGCTCCTGCTTTCAAAATCAGGGTTCATTTCACCAGTTAACTCCTTCCAATCTAAGGTCTATTCTTTCTGAGACGTTTCTGGATAGCAACAGCAAAGCTGGTAACAGAACATACAGATGATATTTTGCGTAGGGTAAACATCTAGGAATCAGGATGCATAAACTCAATTTATACTAACAAATTATGCTTGTTTAGGATGGTTCTCTGTCACTGGGACACCTTGGCAGGGAAAGGACTATTCTAACATATCCAAACCACCTCACTCTCTCACCCTCCAGTAAAGTGTAGCTGCATGGAAACTGCTTATTGGGAATGGTTTCTTGCCCGTGCTGATTACTGAGCTGTGATAAGGAATGACTTGGGACAGTGCTGGTTGGCTAAAAGAACAACAGGAATAATGCCAACAATCTAACAAGGTATGCAACTGAGTTTCAGTGCCAAAGGACAGTTCCAGACTCTGTGTAATTTGCTGGCATAGACATAGTCCCAGGTACTCAATTCTTGGTTCCCATAGGTTTGTGTGTCACAGTGTGCCTTGGCTGGAAGGAGGCTCTGGAGAACTCCAAGCCTGTCAGACAGACCTCGGTGTCAGGGAAGGTCATGGAGCAGATCATCCTGCAGCACGTACAGGACAACCAGGGGATCAGCAAGCACGCATACATGAAAGACAGGTCCTGCCTGACCAAACTAGATCTTCTTTTAAATAGTGACCTGCTTAAGTGGATGAGGCAAAGGCTGTGGATGTGTCTACCTGGAGTTTAGTAAAGCCTTTGACACCATTTCCCACAGTATCCTCATAGAGAATCTGGCTTCTGAAGTCTCCAATGGATGTACTCTTCATTGGGTTAAAAAAATGAATGAACGGCTGGGCTAGACAGCCATTTACCAGTGGTGGTAAATGGAATTAAATCCAGCTGGCAGACAATCATAACTGGGGCTCAGGGCTAAATATTGGGTCCAGTCCTGACTACTATCTTTGCTTATGCAGATCAAGTGATTGAGGGAATACTCAGGAAGTTCACACTGGCAGCAAACCGAGCAGGAATTTCAAAGTGCTGAAGGGTAGGAGGGTTCTGCAAAGGGATGTGGATAGGCAGGATCAATGGTGCCAGGCCATTAGAATGAGAATCAGTAAGAAAAAAAGACTGAGACCTGTCCTTTGTTCGTGACAAGGCCCTCTGGTGCTCCAGGAACAGAGTGGTTGGGAAAGAATCATGAGCCAGCATGTGTCCAGGTGAGCAAGAAGGAAATTGGCATCCTGGCCTTCTGTGTCAGCACTAGTGTGGCCAGCAAGACCACGGCGGTGATTGTCCCTCTGTGCTGGGTGAAATAAGTGGGCCAGGATACCAGCTCCTTTTTTAAGGCCTTTATTAAGAACAGCTTTGGGAGGGGAGCCCAAGGGGCAGCACACACAACTCCATCACCCACTGAATGATGCTAAGAAGGAGATTTACTGCTTTATCTCTCAGCAGAGCTAGGGCTGCCATCCCCATGGGGTCCTCAGAAAGACATTTGCTGGCTTGTGATCTAGGGGTGTCAGGATGGCCAAGTGCTCTCTAGGACATGGCAACAGAACAAAGCAGCTCTGGTTGGTAAATTCATCCTCTCCACCATATTTTTATACCTGAGAGTACCATTTTTAGTCTTGGATGTTATGTTGTCTCATTATTTTTAGGGGTTTTTACCTCTGAAGAGTGTCCCACGAGCACTTGCCGTCACATGCCATTTTAGAGGAAGCAGTGAAGGTGGGCAAGGACACGATAGTGGGTGCTGGGACCGGGGAAGAGACAGGCAGATGGGTGTGGATACAAAACTAAGTACTGGGACAGGGGAAGGGACAAACAGCTAGGAACATTAACAATTTACAAAGACATAAAACACTAACAGCAAATAGTCAACACAAACAACAATTACAGTTAACTGGGTAGACATCAACACAAAACCCAACAAAAACTGGGTGAACACACACCAACACAAACAATTAATCAACAATTCATCTACAACACTGGGCACTGGGGAGGCGAAATCTCGAGTGCTGTGTGCAGACACATGCCCTTGTTGAGAATCAATTAGTGAGAGATGCCTCTTCACAAATTATGGTGCCAATGAGATCATCTAACAAAGTCAACAACAGAGATTTTATTTAACAATTAATGTGAAGCAGAGAGATACAGAAGGAATAGAAAATAGAAGGAAGAGAATGAGAGAAGGGGAAGATCGGGGGAAGGAGGGGGCAGGGATGGTGACATCAAGCAGAAGAGAGACACCACGCTTGGCGCCAGAAGAATCCTGTCAGTTCTTCCTCACCCTGTGCTGTTCAGTGGTGACGGGCTCCAGAGGCTCCTATGAAGGTGGACATGGGGGCCTTGATCACTCTTCTGGGGTTAACACCTTTCTCCAGTCCATGCTGTAGGGATCCAGGGAGGCATTTTCCTGATTGTTATATGAAAGGAGAATGTGTGTGCTTTCCTTTGCCTGCAATGTTGAGGTCCAAGGCGCATTCCTCAGCTCCTAATGCAGCCTGGGGGCACGCAGGGAGGCAGTCTGCCACTGTAGCCCAGGCCTAAAGTCAGCCTCTGTGGGATTCTACAAAGCTGTGCTGCCATCCTTCCTCAGCCAGCTCTCCTCAACCACGCTGCCTTGCTGTTGCCTAGGGGATGAGGGGCTGGGGTCAGCAGCAGGACCTGGCTTTGGCAACTGGTTGCCTTGGGCACCATCCATCCATGCATCCAACGGTGCATTCATCCATTGATGCGTCCATCCATCCATCGGGGCATCCATTATGAGCCTCCCTGTGCCTCTGGGAGCTGCCTGGCCTGAGGGTGAGTGGACATCTCTTGGGATCTGCCTGCTGCCAGCAGCCAGGCTCACTCCTCTTGTTGCCCCCTGGTGCAGCTGAAGGAGAAAAGCCACCTCAGTGCCTGCCAGGCCCCCCTGACGATGGAGAGCCACGGCCGTGGGGCCGGGGGCAGCAGGACAGGGGTCCTGTCAGGGGAGGAGGAAGGAACGCTGCAAGTCAGAGGCTGGACAGGCACCGGGCAAGTCTCTACCATTGCCCCAGCCCCACAGGGATTTTCCTAGGCAAGGCTGGGCTGAGAACAGAAAGCCTCCACGCATGCTTCATTGGTTTTCTCTGTGAAATTGGCAGTCGAGATGCAAGCCAACATCTTTGCCTCTTCGGGTGGTGCTCTGAGGAGAGGCTCGCTGTGCCCCTCGTCACAGGGATCACTGACCAGAGGAGAACCTGCTGGCTCCGCTTCTTTGTCTTGCAGAGGGGGACACAATGCACTCTCTGGCTCACTGTCCTCCTCTCCTGCAGCCTCTCTGTCAGGGAGCTCTTCTTCCTCCCACTTTTCCAGTAATTGGTCTACACGAGTGTCCTAGCATGGTACGTCCCTGTTGTTAAAGAGAGACCACAGCTCTTCAAACAGGTCAGGAGGCACAAGCTGTGAGTGGTGTTCAGTTTCTCCTGCACAGTCTTTGCTCCAGCTGCAATGGCTGTGTGGCACCAAGGGGCTTTCTTGATCCAGAGAGGAGAGGATGTCTTCCTCCAACTCCTCCAGCTCCTTTGCCGTGACATGCAGAAGGTGCTTTGAAGCATCCTCAGTCTGTGGATGAAAGCTTGCCCTGGGGGCTTTGCTCTGCCAGCGGATGAGTTCCCTTCTCCTCAGAGGGGCCTCCAGACTAAGATGAAGCTGAGAGGCCTGAGGTTTCCTCAGGTTCAGAGCTGAAGAAAACCTCACTGGGCCCCTCCTGCCAGAGATCTCCAGCCAGGGAAGGAGCTGCTGCCTCTGCCTTTTCCTCTTTCAACGGGGCAAGTGACACCCTCTGGGGGTCTCTGTCCCCGTCTCCTGCAGCCTCTGTGTCTGCAAACTCTTCCTCCTCACACTTCTCCTCTGGCTCGATTACCAAAATGTCCCCAGGCCTCGAGTGGTCTGACACAGAGCACGGCTCTGCAATCAGGCCAGGAGACAGGAGCTCAGAGGAGTTTCCCCTCTCTGCTGTGGAGCCTTTGGTCGAGCCAGGAGTGCTGGGCAGCACCTGGGCCTGTGAATCCACTCCTGGCACACACTTGGACAGCTCCTGAGTGCCGGTGGGCTTCATGGATGTGTCTTCCCACAGGCACGGGGCAAAGCCTCTAAACAGGTCTCTGGATGTTTTACCACCGTGCTCTTCCTATAAATTCTGCAGTCATTTCTTTGAGACTAACCGAGCATGATCTTCCAGAAACTCCCTGGCACATCATTTCTGCTTGCAATTAATAAATACAATACTACTGGGTGGAACTACTCAGAGAAGCAATCTCTGAAATTGGTAATAAGTGTTTGTAGTTTCACACTTAAATCTTTCTAAGCCTGAATATGTCATTCACACTAGAAAAGTCATGTATATCTCCGGTGGCCGAGTGATATAAATTCAAAGCAGTTTATGGTTTGTTTTGTTCTTTTCCAGAAGGTTTCAATTTACTACTTCTTCTGGGAATAGAAGAGCATTTTCAAAGGCAAAAAAAATGTGTGGATGCCCATTCCTTATTGACATCTTTGAAAGTCACCATTTAAGTTAGACGATTTACCTAACAGCCATATTTTATTTGATTCTTTACCAATCTTCTTTGTTAAGTACTTTAAAACATTTTTCCTGTTAAAATTAATTCTGACAAAAAAAAAAAAAAAGGGCCAGGGTATTTCAGTCACTACCTCTCCAAGCACTATGGTTTCATTAATGTAACCTCCTCTGTTTTCAGCCATTATTACAAAACACCAAAATTTATTTTTATAAGTTCACTAGGCAGTTAAACCACCTTGAAAGAAATGAACTATCTGTGTGAAAGTATGTACAACAAAGTTATTGATGGAATACTAAATAAAAAAAAAGAATACGTGAGAGCTAAATCCAGAGATATTTACTGGCGTTGTGCTATTATATCCCAGCAACACTTACATTTCAGCCTGCAGTTTCCAACAGGTACTGCAATATAATTTAAGCCCCAAAATCAAAACTGTCAGTGCTTTTGGACCCATGAGATGGGGGAAAAGTTGATTTTAAAGAAGCATTTTTCTTTGCTCTGGCTTTCTGTGTCTCACAAGTACACTGTAAGTTTCACATATATTTTCTCCTGGAAAAAGACTTCTTCACAGCCTTTGATATATTCTGTAGAACCACAAGAGTTATTTAGGTGTAAAGGGACATTTAGAATTCATAGAATGGCTTTGGTTGGAAGGGACATTCAAGAGCATCTAGTTCCAACCTCTGAATTCATCACTTGCATCTGTTCCAAATTCTTGTGGAAAGTGTGGTCAGTTTTGAAACAGGATCTGACCTGGAAACCAGAAGCACCAGAAGTTCAGAAGGGTTATAAATCACATGAGCATTGTCTGTTACAAATCTCATAAGTCCCATAAGTTCATTCTCTTTTTGACATACAAACTTTTTCCTCCTGTCTGTGCAGAGACTATGGGAATGTTCATTCTGGGCAAAGCAAGCAGGAGAAGGTTTTGCTATCTATACTGTACCTCAGCCCCAAATTTATATACATTTACCATAAGATGTGTTTAAAAAAAAATTCCCCTTTCCCCACGCCAATGAGCTTTCACAGTTCCTTTTTAGAACTTGAGCATTTTGATATCTAGTATAATATTTTAAAATAAATCTACTAAACTTGGCTGGAAGGACAATAGAGGACTATTTTGAATACAAGAGGAATTTTTAATGTGAAAAAATATTTTAAAAATAGAAAACATAGAAAGTTTAATTTTTAGTACTGTTGTGACTTTTCAAATGGAAATTCTTTAGTGAGGGCCAAATATTGAAAAGAGTTCAATGGTTTAAGCTAAATAAAACATCAATTTCTAATTAATAATGTCCATTAACAAAATTCATAGTAAAAGCAAGACCCAAGGTATGGGGTCAGTCTGGAATGCAATCTTTGGGAATTTTGTCTCTTTATGTATCCTTAGGTCATATTTATCGATTTTTAGGTTCTCAGCTCTTTCAACGTTCCATGGAAGTCTGTGAAAAAAAGCATGATGATGATTTAGTGAAGATAGTTCTACCTTAGGCTCTATTTAAAGAAAACTTTAAAAAGTGAGGGAAGCAATGAACGATGTATTTTGGGTTTTTTTAATAACCCCAGGACTTGAAGGTGTAAATCTTTTAAAGGGAAATCATCCCCTCATGCAAGATGCAGGTTAAAATGAACAAAAACTTGGCAGCAGTTTGAGCTCAAAGTGCTGCTTATACATTTTCTGGATACAGCTGAGCAGATAAACCCAGCTCCAGCGGAAATGAATAGGAGCTGGCACAAAAGTGCCTGTAAGAATCCACACCGCTGCCCGTGATAAAACATCTGGTTTATCATCGCCAGCAGAACCAGTAGAATTAAGTAGTTAATACTTCAAAGTGATACAAAATGTAACTGTAAATTCAACAAAGCTTTCTGCTGGAAACCATGTAAGGACACCATAATAACAGCAAACCTTTGCTTTGCATTTGTTGTAAGACAAGATTTTCCATTTACTCCAGCTCTTCTCTGTGCTAATAATAACTACCTCCCTGGCTGTTGAATGAGCCACACTTACAGACACAAGGAAAAAAATAATAAAAAAAATATGCTGCAGCCATGAAAGAATGTATTCCTTGTTGGAGCTCCCATTTATTGCAGCTTTATAAAGGTATAGAACTTGCATCAATTTAATATAGCAGATCCATGCAGTGTCTGAATACTATTGTTTTTCTCCTTACAGCCTGATAAGATATAAGTGATTGAAAAACTACTCCATTAAAACCAAGTAAATGCATTTCCTCCTGGTTTTACTCTTTCCTCTCCCTAAAATGACCCTGACTGGTTTCAGTCTCATGGGAGAATTAACTGTGCAGGTTTTACAAAGCTCATTGCACCAGACACTGCCACTACTGTGGTTAATGAGAAGTTCTTTTTGCAGAATACCCTCCCTTGCATAATAGCTCCAGACTCACAGGAGACCTGTGACAATGTCTCTTCTGAAGGCAACAACCACAAGGATCCTCCACATACACAGCCTGAGGCAGTTCAAAAAGTTTGGACTATGCTTTCAGACACATGCTGTCATTTTTGGGGTTTTCCTGTGCTGAGACAGGAGAATGGTTGTGTTTGACGGCCCCTGTAGGACCCTTCTAACTTAAGATATTCTATGGTTTCATCCATGGTTCCATCTGAGCCCCTGCACTTGCACACATACACAATCCATGCACATCCATACAGTGTTTTCCTCCTACCAGCTGCCATTGCACACATGCTTCTGTCCATCTTCCACGGGGATTTGCAAAGATGAAGACTGAAGGGTTTTTTTTACTTTCATGGTATTCCTTAGCCACCCTTCCCTGTTTGAAAAGGCTACTGCCTTAGTAATGGTACAATTAGAATTTTATGCCAGCAGATATTTCCCTTTTCCACCTCTTACTGGTCACTCCTGAGCTATTCCTGCAGCAAAAATTTCCTTGATGAGCTGTGAATGGAGCAGTTGCAATCTAGCTTTTAACTGTGATCAAAGTTGCAACATTTCTAAGGTTTTATAGATTTCACACCAATACTGATAGATGTAAAAATAAAATCAAAAAAGCTGTACTGTAAACTTCACATTTCATGAGGTTTTTTCTTCTGGTAATAAAACCACTTGCCTGCATATGAAAGGAGGTAAATTCCTTTCCTCAGAAATGGCCTTCTTTGGGTCTCAAAACCCCTAAATGCATTAGATGGAAGATTGAAAAAAAAGAAAAAAAAAAAAAAAAGGCAGAAATTTCAATCTTTGCTGCAAAATATTGCCTTAAGGTAAAACTGATCCACTCTGCTGTCACAGAAGACAGGACAGGACAGGTCAGATGCTGATTGCCCAGATATGAGAAATATGGAGATGGCTGTGACAGCATTAACAACATGCTCAGTTTTGTCTTCCATAGGTTATTATTTCTCTTTATGTCATCCAGGGAAATCTTTTTTTTTTTTTTAATTGGGTTCCTACATCGTGCAGAATCTGCTCCATTGGGACAGGCCTCATCATTTGCATTCTGCAGTCCATCATTGCAGTCAAAAGGTGAAGCAAGGCAGGATGAGAGGGAGGAGACCTTTTCTGTACCTCTTCCAGCTATAATAAAATGTGAACAGTCTATCCTCACTCCTGGGTGATAACAAGGTGCTTATAGATCTTCATCTTTTCACTTTCTGCTGCAGAGGGCACTGGCTTCACAGCTGTAAATCAGGAGAGGTGCAGAGCTTGACTCTTTCTACCTCCCTGCCATGCCTCTTCTGTAATTCAGATCACTTCAAGTGTCCATGGAACCAGTTGGCTGCTCCAAATGTTGCCAATCCAAATGAGTCATGGACAAAATTAGGGACATTTGGTCACAGGTTTGTCTGATGAGCATGACCCCATATGGTGTGGGATGTCCCTTGGGCCAGTCAGGTTCAGCTGTCCCAGCTGTGTCCTCTCCCAGCTCCGTTCACTCCCAGTTCCTGCTCATTCCCAGCCTCATCTCTGGTGGGGTGGGGTGAGCAGCAGGAAAGCCTTTGGCTTCAGTCAGCAGTAACAAAAATATTCCTGTGTTATCAGCAATGTTTTCATCACACAACTAAAACACAGCCCATCCCAGCTACTATGAAGAACATTAAGTCTATCCCATCCAAAACCAGAGCACCTGGCCATAAGTTTGGAAGTTATTAGTTTAAATAGACACACATATATTTAGAATAAAAGCACCATGCCTGGGATGGTGTAGCAATGCAGGAACTGTGCATTGGGCCCTCTGTCACAAGTTTCTGCAGGCATATTTATTCAGTTTGTAAAACAGCCATCAAGCAGCCATAAATGCAAGCAAAGCAGTAAATTCCTTTTTTCAAATATAAAGGGAGGAGCTTTGTGAAAACAACTCTGTCTACCTATGTTCCCTGTCTCTCCTCAAGCTTTAAACTTCAAACAGAATATTTGGATTTCTCCAGATCAGTCTGGACTATGAATTTCAGGTGGGGCACATAAAACTCATTTAATTACAATATTTTCTTTTAAAGGATTTACCAACTTTCTTTAGATGGCAAACAATGAATGGCTCAGCTCCTGAAAGGAGCCCTGTGACCCTTTCATTTATGACCCAGATCTGTTGACAAAATCAGCATTGACAGAGAAATAGGTATTTTGTATGTCCACAGATGTGAGAATCAAGCCTCAATTCAAATTAGATTTATTTTTTTTTCTCTTTTCATCACACCTGGCAGACTGAGCATACTAACTGAAGCCAACTTTTAGAAAGGTGAGGAAAATAGCTGGCTTTGTCACACTCACCAGTCAACCAGTCTTCCATGCTATCTATTAATGTTAATCTGGCATGTCCATCCCCAGATGTGAATTTCTGAAAATTCATAGATCTTGGCGGTGCTTCCTCCAGATTTCTCAGCTAAGCTGCTGGAAATAGTGAGGGAAATACATGCCATAAATTAAATTGCAGTGAATACTAGGCCAGGACATTGGGAGTTTGCTCAGGTCTATCAGAATATTTATGAGGCACAAAGATGTTCAATATTCTCAGGGTTTATATATATTACCACTGAGTCCAACATTCTGGATTCAAGCATAAGCATGGGATGTGTGTTCCCACAGCCAAAGAGAAAATGACTCCAACTGGAAACATGAAATCAGCTCACAGGGCCAGATGCTCAGCTGCAGTAAAGTAAGGTCTCTCCGAGTGGCAGAGTTATGCTGTTCTGTGTTTCAGGACTTTAATGTTTGTTAGTATAACACGATAACAGCAAGTGTCTCTGGGCAGCTGGCATAAATTATTGTAGTTTCAACCTTCATAGGATCTGTCTTATGTTGTAGTTTTTCTCTAACTCACTGTACAAGTGCCCTGCAACTGAACAGAGGAAAACAGGAGTTTATCCTGCTTCCTGTTTTTCCAGTCCTACAACCTTCCTCTCACAAACCTTCCTCTCACACCCTGGGTAACTGATATAACTAGAAGTAGCATTGGAAGCAGAAAATCTGTTTATTATCTAGTTCCGGGAAGAGTTTGCAAAGCCAGCATCATAAAAAAAAGCAACAAAAAAACCAAAACAAAACAAAATAACCAAAAAAAAAAAACCCAAAAAAAAAACCAAAACAAAAAGAAAACCACACAGGTTTTAACTTATAAACTGAGCACATCTCATATGTAATTAGGGAATGAAAATAAATTAACTTTATAACCTAAGGGTGACATTCTTAAAGATTATAAATCTGCCTGAGATCTTTTGAAAAGATGAAGACTATCCCAGAAGAAAAGATGAATATTTTCCTCCCTTTCATATGTAAATATTTAAAAACAGAAACACAGTCTTGTGTTGGAAAAAGGTTGGTCAGCAAGCTAACAATTCTTCCATTCTCTTAATTTCCTGCTCAAAATTCTAATCTAGGAAGAGTATGAATCCACAAAGGTGTGTGTTTTATATGGTTATGAAATTAATGTTACACTCTGACTCCCTGAATACCATCCACTTGCTTACCTTTTCTTAAATATAATAGGAAATTACAAGCCCTGACCAAGTCATTACTCTCTGATGATTATGAATTAGCTGACTTAGGCCACAGAGAAAGGCAGCATGTTCTAGCAGACCACAAGGTCTTTTAGTCAACAGAAGTATCGTAATGTTCTGATCTGTAGCTGGACATTTCTGCTAGCTTAGGAGTCAGGTGCTCCATCTTCCCAAAAAAGAAATGTTCACCTAAGGAAAAAAAAGAGGACATCACTTCCTACATTTAGCAAAGCAACATGATTTGCTAGAGGGTATCTGTGCAGTCAGAGCTTCTTTTTTCTCTTCTGCTGACTGACGTAAGAATACTTCCTAATGCAGGTAATACTAAGATAGCCCATTTCAAGTATAATGGAACATGGACTAAAGCAAATACTGAGTGTTCCACCATATAAATTCCTGTCTGCTTCCAGAAAACAAGTAAGAAACTCCCAACATTTTCCTGAATCCCTACAGGGAATTCAAGACAGCAGCAACAACATCTCCAAAGGAAAAGGAAGTATCTCCATCCACCCCTCTTTTCTACTGCTTCTTCTCACTTCTTCTTCTAAATACTTCTACCACTTACACCTTTAACACATCCAAACCAGTCCTTTCCCTACAAAATCCTCCCTCCAGAGTCTGGAAGCGACCACAGAAATAAAACCTGAGTCTGAAGCAGCCCTGCAGGTTTAACCCACTTAGAGGACTAAAATCTACCCCCTCTCAGTCTACTCCTATTTCATTAATCTCAGTTAATTAATGTGTTTCTGTGTCTCACTGGCCAGGCTGCACAGCCCATGCCATGTGTGGGAGGGAATGTTGAGGATCTGAGTGGGGCTGGGCCAGGCTGGGCTGTCAGAGCCGGCACATCAAAGACCCCCTGCCAAACCTTCCCAAGAGACAGAGGTGAACAAACACAGGGCAAAGGGGCAAAATTTGGTATTGCCTTCTGTAGGGATTCCTTGGCCTTTTATAGGGGTTTTAAGGAGAAATGAGTCTCCTTACTTGAGGGAAATGTGGAAATGCTGGAAACACAGTATTCATTGCAAAGGTGGGGAGAAAGACTGTGAGCACTGTTTTTTCAGAAGAGCAGAGAATCCCCTCATGGCCTAGGAGATGTGAAGTGGGCTGGATACACCTCCTCCTTCCTAATTCTTCCAGACAGAGTGGAGGAGAGATTAAATTTATTGTGTGGTTGCTCTACAAGTGTGGGGCACTGAGATGCCCTTAAGATGTCAGAAGTTGACTATGTGGTATATTGTGGGCAAGATGCATGGAAAAGATGAATCAGTTCCACTGCAGAAGCTGAATAATGGCAAAATGAGTTTATTCTGCTTTGCTGAGAGGCCAGAAACTTTGTGAAGGCTGGATGCCCTGGTTCAGGGTCAGTGTCCTGCTGTTGGGGGCACACAGTTGGCTGATGTCCCAGCACAGACAGAGTGTTCTGGCATTTACCTGTGATGTGGTGTGGAGAAATTCCCCATAATGGATTCATCTCCAGGGATGTCAATATACACAGCAATGAACCTGCTGGAACATCATTGGAGTCTGGAAAAGAGCAGAATTTCTTATAACAGCCACTAATTTGAAGTGGTTTAAACTTCCACCTTCCAAAAATGAGTAGTTTCCATGTGTTTTAGCAGTTGTCATCCTGTGCGGTTTTTTTAATTGTAGCCTTACACTTGCTTTTGAAACTCTGTTTCTCTTACTATTTAATCTGATTTTGCAAGGTCTCCAATGGGTCTGTCTCAGGTCCAAGATACCATTGCTTCATTTTGGGAAGCACAGGAAGTTAAAGGAAGTTGGAAAGAATATTTCAATATTTCTGCACCATTAAACTAAGCCAAAAAGGCAATGTGGTTTCTGCAGCATAATCCCAGCCTGATTTTGATACCATTTTAAATAATCCATCAGTAGTGAGAGGCTTGACTGAAATTAGTTGGTTTAATCCATCGAATTTTAAGCAGACCAGTGCCAAGGCATGAAAGCAACAATCTAATTAAGGAGAAACCATCCCTGAATAAAAGTCATAACAGATAGACCAGAAGGAAAATTAGGTGGGTTTCTTTTCCACTGTTTTCTGTAACAAGTATAAAAAACAAGCCTAAATGAAGAATAGTCTCAGTGGACTTCACGTCAAGGAGATCAGGGCACAGCTTCAGAACTGCAAATCTGGTACATTTTGTTCATGCTTAAGTCACATTAAATGGTTTTCAACATGTATGTGATGCCAGTAGGAACTAAAAAGAACACTGTGAACAGTGAGGAGCCTTTACCAAAATCGTTATGCTACTTACTGTAAATTTCTCATGGTAATTCCTCTTCACAGAGGAGCATTAAAGACTGCCTGGGACAGACACAGGGTTTCAAGTACCCATTTTCTAGACTTCCTGCCATATGTAGGATTTGCCCCTCAGGTGCAACCTTATAGAGTCACTGCCATAATGTTGGAGGCAAAATACAAGAGATTTGAAATATTTTCTACTTTCAGAGATGAGGGTGCCTTAAAACAAGATTGTCCATCCATTCTCTCCAGCCTATCCCTTGAGTTATCAAGCTGAACCAAACCAGTCTTGCCCTTGACAGAATAGGTTGCTCTTCTTAAGAAAGATATAATATTTAAAAACATCTGCTGATAAAGGGGTTCCCACTGGCTCTCAATTACTTCCAGTCCTTCCCTTTTCCAGTGTGTTATTCCAGCTCCTCTGGTCAGTTTTTGCAAGAATTCATGGGACCATGCTCTAAGAGGGAGCAATGAAATGAGTAAAATAAAATTAATAAGTGAGACATGGAATTTTAGCAGCATTCAAATAGGAAGCAAAATTAACTCATGAACAAAGAGGATCCACTGCTCACTATGGATCCCCATTGGATCTGCAACTTTAGCTGTGGCACCTCAAGGAAGTCACTCTTTGATCACCTCTCCCCAAAGTTATAATGGCAACTACCTCAGCCTGTACCAGCTTCACATAATTTGCTCATCCTAAACTATTGCAGCAAGACCCCAAGCTCAGTTTGAGTACTCAGGAATTCAGCTAATTAATGCTAATTTTAGTCAGTTGTCCCTGTGTATCCTAGAGAATGGAGTGACTATTCATTAGCCTTGGTGTGTACTTTGAAAACAGATACAAATTAAAACTCTTTAAAAATGCAAAATGTTATTTGCCTACGTGCTGCTTTCCTTGAGCAAACAGAAGTTAAGGGCAAGGATGAAAGCAACTGCTGTGCATAGGCTGCATGAGAATGAGATCTGAAATCCAGCTGCTGCAGTGCCAGTCCTGCCAGCCTGCCTGGCTGGAGCCCTGTTCCTGGCAAGGTGGCTTTGATCAACAATGTGCCAGGTACAGACTGAGCAACGCAGCCCACGGTGTTTTTCTGTAAAATTCAGGTATTGATTGAAAACTTTATTGTTTGGTACAGTGGTGCAGATCCCAGGAAACATGGATTCCTGTGTAACATGCCAATTCAATAAAGGAGTGCCTGTTATTTCATCACTCCATATCCTGGCTCTAGGAAAGATGAGAAATGTCTTCTGCTGCATGGGAGAGATGTAACTTCCATTCCAGGAAAAGAGAGTGGTTATCTCAGTGTTGCTGGATTGCACCTCAATTCCTAGAAGTAAAAAAGGAGTTGACAGCTCTGTCCCCTCATGTGTGGCACAGTGAGTGAACACTTCCAATTCTTTCTTAAATCAAAGCCCAAGAGTCTCAGAAACTTGTATTAAACCAGGTCTGAGTCAAGGCAAAACAGGTGACTGCACAAGGGTGTTCTGCTCCTACCATCGATGCTCAGGTTAGAAAAAAGCTGCTGCCAAACAACTGAAACAGCAAGACTAAACAAGATTTTACACAAAGCCACAGCCTGCTCCTCTTCTCAATTTTTTTTCTTAGAGAGCATACCTGATTGCAGGCAATAGCAAAGCCAAGCAAGAAAGATAAATGAGCTATAGAATCCTTGGCATGCAGCTCATGAGGTGGGTGGAAGTTTGGAAATGTGCTTGATGAGACTCTGAGTATGGCAAGACCTATAGAAAAGGAGGCAGAAGCAGTTACCAGGGCAGGGGAACGGGGGTTTGGAGTGACAGGTTTATGTAAGAGTTACAGTGGGGATAATTCTGATGATGAACAGAACAAAGCCTGGAAAAACTGGTTGCCCCTACCTGCAAAAGAGTGCAAAGAAGTCACAAAGGGTAATAAAATAACAGAATGAGATGTGATTCCTGACCTGAAAATATTCTCTCATTAAGGCTGTTGGCCCAGGAACTGAGCAGGAGTGTTTTCCCTATTCCCCTTCCATAAAGAAGAAAGCCAGTATTGTTCAGAGATTCTGGAAGCAATGGTACCAGAAACAAAAGGCTCTACCACCCAAGGAAGACACAAGGCATCTTTGAGGGTTATAAATTAAATTAAATCAAATCAATTAATATACCTGAAAAAATTCTCCAGCAAGTGCTTATGCCACAGGCAGGCAGTTCCAGGGATGCCCAGCACCTCCTTCATAGCACATGACCAAGTGATATTCTAGAGACACACCTGAGGCAAGCTCACTGCCACTCGCCTCTCTTACCACAGCCCAAAGAGCTTGTGTTTTCCAGTGCACCCTGTTAGGATATACAGCCCTTCCAATGTCAGACAAGCTTTGGAAAAGACCAACAGAGGAGCTGCCTCACAACCTTCAAGTTTCCCTTGCAGCACACAGTTCTATTCTGGAAAGACAATAAGGTGTGACTCATATTAGCAGGGAACACATCAGAGGACCTCTCCTTTTTCTGTTTAGGTGGGACAATTACCCTGTGAGAGAGCAGAAAGAAGAATCAAATGTGATATGAATCCAACCCACAAAGTGTGTTAGCTCAGTGTTGTACCCAAGGTAACCGTCTTTGCTAAATTTTTGCCACCAACACAACTCACAGCCTCCATCCCAGAGTCAGCTTCAGCCCAAGCTGTTTGAAAGTCTGCCAGAACTTGTTCCCACCTGCCTGTGTGTGAACATGGCACAGAGAAATCTTCCTACACAGAGTCCACCTGAAGTTTGGGGAAATGAAGGCTGTACTTGGGAGTATTCTTTCCCTTATCTGTGTCTCTTATTTATAAGAAAGTGAAATCTGGGAAAGTGCCACGGGTAAAAACAACATCTAATGATTAAAAATTTTCTGAACTATAAGTAGCTGTAAATGGAATTGCTTACTTTTTTTTCTAATCGCATCAAAGATTAACTGATTCCTTTACGCAGACTTAATTTTTGTTTAGGAGTCTTTTGAAGGAAGATGGTGGAGGAAGGGACAAAGGAAATATCTTTTATCTATCTGGTAATTATTGGTCAGAACAGGTAAAACCTATTTTAGAATTTTCTAAGAGTAAGGGATATTCATCCCATTCACATGATCTACTCTCAGATTCAGGTACGAAATTTCATAGAACAAAAATATCTCATCAGCATTAGAAGCAATATTCACCAATTCAAAATAAAACCTTTCACTCCTGCTTAAAAGTCAGATACTTAATACCACTGTAAAGCAGAAAAGTCTCATTACAACATGATTCTTTTTAACATCCTGTTTTCGTTTCTCCCCTACTTTGTATACATGCAGTGTTTGCTTGTTTAGAATGTCAACAAGATAGAGCTCCTTAGGGAAAAGAATGTGGAAAATGCACCAAATCTGGCACATCAAATCTCCCACACACATATGCATCTAGCTAGCCCTGTGGGGCAGGAATTTTCTCTGATGTGCTGAGGACCATGAGCTGCCTTAATACTTTGAGAGGAGACTTGGAAACCATTCTCTGACCATTCCTAAGGCAATAATTCAAATTAATATTTTCTCCTCACCTTTATTCCTTCACCATAATTTCTGCTGTTCTCTGGTGATCATAAACTTTCTCCAAGTTCACCATGTCAGTGGTGAACCATTCCACTCATTAATCAGAAAAGCAGAGAAGTCAGTGAGGCATTTTTTGAGGGTAAAATTTCTTCTTGAGCAGCTGCCCAAAGGAACAGAATTACACAGATCTTATTTATAAAAGTGATGGTTATGCGTGTGAAAATGCAGTAGTAGGTCAAAACCAATTTGCCAGTTAGCACCAGTCTTGTTTCTTACTGTGGATTCTACAGAGGAAAATGTATTTCATTGAAGAAATTGTTTCTCAATGTGCAGCTAAGTGCCCTGGTGCCTCTCAGGAGAAGGGAGTGTACAAGGCCTGAGAAAGTGAAGTAAAAATTATATTTATAGAAGCACTTTTTACTCATGTCGGCTTTGTGAGCCATTTAGTTTCACCACAAACCCTTTTTCACTGTCTTACTGGCAATTATCTAATTAGCAGCAATGCTGCAAATGTCTAGGACATAGAGCAACCATCTACATGACCAAAACTAAGCTCAGACAATGACCTCAGTGCCAGTTAATTCCCACTGGACATAGGGAGAGACAAAGCTCTGGGTGAGGCTAATACCCTCTGCCTGCACTGTAGGTCACAGAGATTTCACCTGTTAATAAAAGTTCCTTCAGAAGATCATGAAGGCCAAGGAATCAAGCCAAACTTATGCATATTTTCTTGTCCTTCTCTCACCTATTATTATCCTTCTATTGAGAACCTGGTACTTTCCCCAGACTGATGCCTCCTAACCATCACCTTATCCTGGCACTCTGTTTCACCACCCTGGCAGAAATGCCTTTCTCTTCTGAGGCAGGATGGTGAGATAAGGGCCATGAAATTACTGATTTAAAATAAGGAAATTTTCTAAGGTCCCATATGCCTCCCTCTGTTTTTCCTTCCCTGTCCTATCACAGCTAGGCCTGCAAATTCCATCAGCTTCTTCTGATTTGAAGTTGAAAAATGTTGGAGGTTTTTCTTGGAAAGAACTTCGAGGCATTCACTGAACACATTTCACTTCACTGAGAGAGGCAGCACAGCTCCTGAATCATCAGAGAAGAATATTTAAGGTGTATCTATGGCTGACCAAGACCTGTTGGACAAATCAGATGTGATAGTAAAGACCCTTTGTATTCTCAGAACATTTTCTGATCTGGACATGAAAACCTTGGACCCTTGGAATGATCACCCTTATGATTACATCCTGATGGAATTTTGAATTTAAAGTTTCCTCTACTCTCAGCCATGATCTATCAATTCCTCTCCCCTCACTTCTGCTCACTAAGATGGCAAAGAGGGGCAGGAACACATCAGATATCATCACCTTAATTAAGGCTCCTGATGACCAACAGGAGCTCCACTAAGATATCTGACATTTGGAACAATTCTTTACTCACTGCAAACCTTCAAGAAGCTTCTCGTTTCTGCCACAGTGCTTATGTGTCCCTTTTCTTGCTACCCCATCCTTTACAGTAAGCACAGACCCGGCAATTTACACAGCAGTGCCTGGAATTGCTCTCCACAAAAGGAGGCTGCGTTTCACCTTTGCGTAGTTTGCTTTAATCAGAGACTTCAGCGTGAAAGCCGCCGTGCGCCTCCCTTGAAGCTCACAGATGTGCTGGGAAACTCATTCCATTCAATTCTTTGAACATCCATTGTGGCTCAGGGCTGTGGTCAAGCATCCTTAATGAAAAGCTCTTTGTGCAATATATTTCCTGCTGATCACGAAGAACACTTTCTTGGAAAATAAACACGCTAAAATAAAAATCCCAGGAAGCTTTCAAGTTTTATAGACTCTTCCATGGTAACTGAACTTTGAAAACTACAAACTCCATCTCAAAGCAGCCAGGAGACTCAAGTAAATGATGACTGAGAAGTGTCTCTGACAAGACATAACTGTTTTCGTTGAGCAGTTTGTTCATTTTTTCACTGCAGAATAGGTTCCAAGCATGGTAAAAGAAAAAGATGCTTTAATTTTACTTTCTCTCTTCTCTTGTGCCTTTCAACAACCCATATTGCAACTCCCTGACTCCAAACAGGACCAGCACTGAGTTTCTCAGTGCTGTGTCACTTTCTACAGCAGTTTCATGCATATGGGCTATTGAATTTTTGCTTAGCCAAAGGGAAAGGACATGATACACACTCATCTGAGTGTACTCACTTCGATTCTCATCAGAAGGGGAACATTATCATATGTGCAGTGACAAGCAGAAACCTTCCTTTGCAATTTGCCTGGGGTGCCAGTGCTAGAAAAGCTTTCTGTCATGACATCCTCAGGAAAACGTAGCAGAGTGATGCATAGGGACCATGGATTTTGGCAATCAGATCATGTTAAAAAGTGGATTCTCTAGTACCCTCTCACTGGTCAAACCTTGTTCTTAACTCTCAGGTTTAATGAGAATACATCCTTTTGTCTTCAAGTCTCTCTGAGTTACCAGAGACCTTCTGAAAGCATAAGAGGAAGTTCTTCTACTGAAACAACTTCAAAATTTGAGTCATGAGTTTCAAAATACACTAAAAAGTGGCATCCTAAAGCTGAAAGAAAGGGCTGTGTGTCAGAAAGTTCATAAACTTTTGTTCCAAGGTCTCCACTGTGAAATACTGCCTGGAGACTGGAAAGACTCATCCATTCCTATAAATATCTCCTCTTACCACCAGAACTAAGGCTATACATAAAAGGCTAAATACTCCTGGATACTTTAGACAGTAGTTCTGCATCAGAAAAAGCTGGTCAAAATAAGCAGTAATGGCTTTAACAACTGGTTTTCCTAGCCCAGGTTTCATAGCTAGTTTGTCAGATCTAGAATAATTTTCAAATTCTTCACTTAAATTATGCAAAATTTTTCATGCAGAGAAAAGGAGGAAGAAAGGACAGACTTTGAGAATAATATTGCCACTAAAAACCACAAGAGGCTCAACCTGCTGCACTTTGTGAGCTGCCTGTGAGGAGCCTGGCCATCGAGAGCTGGACTGCATGGAGTATAAATTGTTGCTGCACAGGGGCAAGTGGAGACACAACTACCCTTGCACCCAGCTGTGTGCCCATAGCTCTGACAGGACTGAGCGTGTTTCACTCCTCACCGTCTTACCAAGGGCTCTGTCCTCAGTACCTGCTTTTCTTGCTGCTAGAAAAAACGTTTCTTTCCACAGACTTCTTTCAAACTTTTCTGGATTGGACTTGGTCTTAATTTTCACTGTCTCAGAAGTGCATATGTTACTACTTGAACAGCTGGGAGAAGGGCTTGGAGATTTTTTTTGTTTAGGTTTGCTGTTGGTTTTATTTATAATTTTACACTCCTTAGGCTTTGGCTATTTAAAATTCTGCTGTAAACTGCCTTTGCTCTTCCTTGTTGCCAACAGAAAAGAGAACTTGAATGTCAACCAGAAACACCACAGACAGTGTTTGGCTTGTTTGAGTCCTTGCATGGTTTGGTTTGAAGGGAGGAAGGGAATGGTTGGACTGTAATTTCCAAACTCTGGCAAGTTTTGTGTTTTGCTTTCCTCAACTCCTGAAATGTAACTTCTGAGAGAAGTAATTTAGCTGAGAGCTTTAGATCTGTAGAGCTCTTTCACTCCAAACACAAATCTCAGTATTTAATAGATTGTGTGGGGTTCGATCTGCAGAGAACTAATTGAAGGAGCTGCAAATACAGACATTCAACCCTGATTAATTAGAAGAGCAAAAAAAGAACACTCTAATTCCATTTCAAAATCAAACCAGTTGTACCACAATTATCTCAAGTACCTCAGAGATGGTTGAGTTCACGTTTAGTCTCTCCCTCCTTTTCCTCAGGGAGGAATGGATAGCCTTGTGCACTAGGAGAATTGAAATGTTTGAGCTCTTTATTTGCCGAGTTCTTTGTCTCCCCCGGTAATATAGTACTTTAAAAAGACATCATTTATATTTTGCAGTTTTAAAAGGTGCTTCGTACATGTGTTCAATAGTGTTCAGCTCATGGAGCATTCCAATTTCCCTGGAAATCTACCCATTTTTTAAAATAGCTAGAAAGGAGGAGTTCTGCAAATCTGACTTTGATAGGTGTTTTAAAGATGGGATGCTTCAGAAGTCCATATAACAATTTCTGCCTTCTCAGCTTTTCAAAGGAGCAGGGTAGCAGAATGTATGGGATCTCCAAAGCTAGAAAACCTAGTTTTTCTCTGTAATTAGAAAAGGTCTCCTCTCCTGGAGATTTATCTTGTTCCTTGAACAATTCTCACATCTGCCTATTTCTCCAGCTGGAAGATTTTGGTACTGCTTTGCTGGTTTAACATTTAACATTTCTGACATATAGTAAAACAACACTGGGTCCCTTCCTGACCACACTGTCCTACGTCTTCTCATTCTGGCTTCATCTCCATCCACCATCAAAATGCAGTTACCTTTGCAGCAGAAAGCAGCTGTTTTAACAAGGCTACAAATAGTACACAAAAGCTCTGGAAAAGAAGAAAAGAGCTTTCCCAGTTTGTAACTGCAACAGAAATTTCAGGCCAAAGGCAAGAAGCAGACCATTGTTTTCTAGGTAGCTCTGCAAGCCAGTTTCAAACAACCACATCTGGCCAGGGCCTCTCATTTTGAATCTCAATTGAAAGACAGTTGTTCCATTTTCTAAATGGGAAGATAGTTCACCTTGATCCTGGCTTCAGCTGCTGGAGCTTTTTACCATTAAATATAATTCAAAATAAATTATCGTGGGGATAAGACAGAGAGTTTTTGAACAAAAAAAGCCATTAATTTTCTACACAGAAGAGAACAACTCTCATCCCAGAGACACTGCTGTGCTGTTGTCTGAAACACAATTTTCACCTGAAATTGGACAAACCATTTGAGAAGTAATTCAAGTTCCTCTAGAGGGAGGATTTATTGCACACAGACAGTGGTGGAGGGGTCCAGCACCCACAACTATGTTAACTTGGTGTAATGAATTAGAAGTATCTTCTTTTAATAGGTTCTAATTGCAACACTTTTTCCCAACAGCTGAATTGCAAACACCCCAGGTGTTCCACCTCCAACTCAGAATCTACAAGCTTCACTTGCCTCATTCTGGTCCAGTGGCATCCCTACCAATTTGCCCCCTTTGTCTTGCAGCTTATGATCTAAAGTCAGGAAAACATCTGCCAGAAAGACCTCCAAGAAAGAATCTGTCTCTGAACACAGTACCACCAAAAATGGGGACTCCCCCATTCAGAGTGTTCTGACTGATAAATCAGCAACTCTCTACACTCCTGTGGCGTGGCAGTGTTTTAGGAGAGATGCTCATCAAACTAAAGGCCAAGTTGGGGAATGCATCAATCCTTGCATATGACATAGATACAAACAGATGTCATAGATACAAACATACTCTATATCTAGGATTAAAGGAAACAAAGGGGACTGGAAGCCCAGGGGTGATCCTTGTGAACAAGTTTGCCCAGTGTTTGACCTCTCCAGTTCCTCTTCCTCTGGATCAGAACAGCCTCCTTCCCCACACAAGGATGGCTGAACACCCCACCTCCACCCAGTGCAGTCTCAGGCATTGCTTGCAAATTTACTCCTAAAAAAATTCCAGGGTTATTTTGCCCTCTGAATATCAATCAAGCCCAGGAGGAAAAAAAAAGGAAGGAGGATGGATGAGGAAGCAATTGGAGTAACGAGCCTTTCTACTGTAATTTCAGTAACAGATGAGATTGCATCTGCTCCTTTGCTGGATCCTAAGCAGGCACAGGGAAAAGGCAGCTCCTACAGAGTCAAGCATAAACACAGGATCTGTGCACATGAAGACAGCAACAGGGTAGAAGGCAGCATGTGAAAGACAAATTTTAACAGCTAGCTTTGGATCTGTCTTAGATTTCAGAAACACGTTAAATATAAACTTACTGAAATGCTTTCAGCCCTGTTACACTTCAATATGCTTTCCATTAACTGCTTGGTTGTACAGATTTTTTTCCCAAACCTCCTTAATAATTTTTAATTCAAGACAAGGTATCTTCAGTGAAATTAATTATAAAATAAAGAGCAGTTTTTGTGGCTTAGGAAAGAGTTTATTTTGGTTTAGGTTAAATCAGCGTGGAACAGATTAAAACTATATTGAAATAAGAAATTATTAAATCAGAATAAACACCTACACTGGGGTTCATACACACATAATTAAAAAAAATACATAAATGTGCACAGTCTCATGTGGTCCAAGTATCTGTGTCGTATTGATCTAACAACAGGCAGCATAACATGATACAGCCTGAAATGAGAGGCACAACACTTATTAAAAGGTTATGTAAAGCAGTGGGTCTAATTCCCAGGGAGAGACATTTGTCTAAGTGTTTGTTGTTTTTTAAATTACCCCTTACCTCCAAAATTGTTATGAACACCAAACCTGTGTGAAGCAAAACTGTACTTGAGCACCCCTCATGGACTGGAGCCAGGTGACAGAACAGACACAGGACAGCACAGACACACAGAAGACAGCAGGGTGCTGTGGAAGTGGTGGAGTCCCCATCATCACTCACCTAAACACAGAGTGCTGTGAAAATGCTCTCCTTTCTCCCACCACCACACCTCCCATGGCTTCCTTCTATTGAATTATATTGTATTTTGTCTCACAGACACCTGGACAAGAATTAGTGCTGCCTCATTGCACCTATGTGCTTAGCCAAGCCATCTCAGTATTTCCAAGGTCAGTGTCTACACTCTTCTAAGGTTGTTGATCCTTTGGTTTGTCTTTAGAGAAGCAGGGGGAGTAAGCAGAGATAAAGGACAAAAAACAGAAAAAATCAAAATACATGTCATTTTTATATAATAAAAAAGATGGAGGTCAGTTAACCTCGGCTGAAATGCGGTGCTATTTTTCAAAAAAACAAAACAAAACAAAAAAAATCCAAAAAATAACCAAACAAAACTCCAAACAACAAATATAACTCCGCCTTATATTTGGTAGTGGTGGTGGATTTTTTGGGATACTTTCCTTTAACCACAATGCAGACAAGGACAGTTGCTAGAGAGACTTTCCCTCCCCAAAGGCATTGACTTCATAATTTTAGCCTGAGAAAGCTACTGCTGTCTCATCCCATTCATTTGCTCAACCACCTCTATCTTCACAGCAATACTGAGCTGCAACTGACCTGCTGGTAGGTGATGGAACAACTTGGATTTGTGCATTGAGCAGAAACTGATTTTATTTTTTTGTTTTTCTTTCCCCTACCCCATCCTATGCAGACAAAACTGCCCTCTGGTTCACCAGCTGATTGCCCTTCATGGCTGGTGTACAAAATCACAAGGTTGGCCCTGCTATTCTTGCTGTCTTCTGATTTTAGCCTTGCAAAAATCCACAGGAGCTGCATCACCTTGAGATGGTCATTGAATGGTGGTGGAAATTATTTGGCATTAGGTCTTAAATCATTTGACAGTTGTTAACTGGTTGGATATCTGGTGTTTGCTACTGTGGTGAGTTGACCCTGGTCAGAAATCCGGTCACTCACTCATTTCCTTCCCCTCCAGCAGGACACATGGGAGAGTATCTGAAATACAAAAGCTGAAAGATAAAGGATAGTCTGATAAGTGAAATAGAACTGTGTTCAAGAAAAGCAAGACAAGTAAAGCATTCATTACTTCCATGGAGTGGCAAATGTCCAACCACTTACTAGAAAGCAGAGTTTCATCACGTGCAATGGATACTTGAGAAGACAAATGTCATAACCATGAATGTTCCCATCCTCTTTCTTATCTCCCTCAGTTTTCCTGATGATCATGGTGCCATACTGTCTGGAATATGCTTTGTATTAGCCAGGCTCTGCTGTCCTGGCTGTGTCCCTTCCTTACTCCTTGTTCCCCGCCAGCCTCTCATTGGTGGGGTGGGAAAAGGAGCAGAAAAGGCCTTGGCTCTTTGTGAGCTCTGCTGAGCAGTGATGAAAACATCCCTGTGTTACCAACACTGTTTTGGTCACAAATCAAAACTCAGACTGCCATCCCAGCCAGAACGAGTATAACAACCATGTTTGTACCTGTGTCCTTTCCTTTTTTCCTATTCTGCCTGTTTCATCTCAATTTTGTATCTCAGCTGATTGGGACAGGGTCTTTCTCTATCTGATATTTACCTGAAGATGAGGGGCATGGTACAAAAAGCTGACAGTGGCAGAATAATTATTTTTAAAAAGTAGTTAGGAGAGCCATGACTGACTCTCCTTTATTTATTTGTTTTATTGTATTTTGTTTGTAGTGCATGCAGAAGTGTCTGTTAAGATGGGAACAACGTTGTATTAGGTGATACAGAAATGCTTACTAAGGAAAAGTCTATGTCTCTATGCAATTTTAATCTGAGTACACAACAGGAGAAAGGTGAACACAGCAAGTCATTCTGCAGAAGCTCTGCACTCTCAGTTTGCTGCCTTACTCAGTGATCCATGCTGCCTCTGCTTTGAGCTGTGAGGTAACCTCTGCCTTTCCCAAAAGATGCCAGTTTTCACACTTCTTTTCCAAAAGTCTTTGTTATCTGGAGATAGGGTTTGGAAGCTATTTCTATAGAAGTCACCAGAATGGAGAACTCTGCTTGAGAGGCATTTAAATGTCAGGTGCTCCTCCTCAGAGAAAATAAGACACTATGTTTGAAAGAATCTTTGAGGAGTTCTATTTATAGTCAGCCTTGCCAGCTCAATGAAGACCTATTTTCAAATATTTTCAAGAAGTCCCATGAATTCTACTAGCAGATAACAAATCTTGTCTCTTTCTTCACATGGAGATGTAATTCTTTTATTTTTTTTCCCTGAAGCAGGAAAAAACCCTTTAAACTTGAGAAAAAAGTTGTTTCACAATAATGAAATGGGGAAAATAGAGTGTATAGTTTTTTCAGTAGCAGAAGTGTAGCACATTGGCTGAGTTTCTCTGTGGGTGCTGGTTTTGACTGCAGATTTACCTGAAAAAAAAAAATAATAAAAAAAAAAGACCTGAAGCTTAAAACCACATTTGGAGCTTTAATCATGTGAACAGTCTCCTCTAAGCCCTGGAGTTGTCATCCTGCACTTCTGAAGATAATTAGAGTTTTATTATGCTAAAGGAAATTGAGAATACTTAAACAACATGATTTAGGGATGCTTCCTGTAACTTAGGAATCAGGTGTATTTCTTCCTCCTGACTCCATGACCTCAGTCAACTCACTGCATCTCTTGGTTTTGCACCTCTGAAAATGGAACCAGTGAGCCCTTCCTTCCTCCTCTGGAAAGAGTCTTTCTAGAGGCAAAATGATGTGTCAATCTCCATGGCTGCTCAGGCCTGAAATTCTGTTATAAAACCCCCTGTAATAACTTCCAGGAGCCGTAATGTAGAATTTAGACCATTAGTCTACAGCAGTTCCTTTTGTGTAAGCTGTCAAAAAGCTGTCAAGGCGACCTACTGCAGAGCAAAGCTCTCTGCAGTGCCACTTTCCTGGGTCATCCCACCTGCCTGTCCCCTGCCTCCACCCAGGTTCCACTCTCACTGCTACATTTCTGGGGTTTATTTAGCAGCCAGACAAGAAATGGGACTGGCCTTGTGGGCAATTTCAGAGCAGAGGAAATAATACCAAGGAGAGACACAATAACTATCTGCAGATAGAGAAAAGAATGTTGCACCAGAGGACAGGAAGCAATTATTACCATTAGTCAGCAATGATGGAGAAAGAAGTAATTAAACTTCAGCTGCATCAGGGAAAATTTTAAACAGAATATTAGAGAAAACAGCTGAAAAAAAGGCACAGGAAAGTGATGGTGTCACTTTGGTATTCAAAGTCACATTTCATGAATGCCTTTCTCTAAAGAGGTTAAGAACTCACTATGCCTAACTCAGCATTCTTGGGGGCTGAGATGGGAAAACATTTCTATTCACAGGAGTAGCTAAACATGCTTAATTCCCATCCACATAATCTGAAAAGTCAAAGAATTTAAGCAGAGCTGGAGCTATTGAAGGATGCTGGTTGACAAGGGAGCTGTGAATCCTCCTCAAGCACCAATATTTTTCCCATTACAGGGGGACTGGTGAGTATCTGCTACAATGAGCCTTCACCTCAAATGGATGTTTGTAGAGCCAGAATACCTGTTCCTACCAGACTGCCACTGTACAGTGAGACTTCCTCATGACAAGCAGGAGGTTACAGAGCTAAGGGAACACAGCCCCCAGCACAGGGCAAGGACAGGAGGGAGGGAGATGTTCCCTGTGGCTGTGACACAAGAGAGGGGCCTGATCATGAGAGCAGTGGGGGACACTCTCCTTTCTACCACTCTGCTTTAGCCTTGCAGGAGGAATTACCCTTGAGGGTTACTCCAAGCAGAAAACAAGTTCATATATTCTGAATTCTCTCTAGAAGAGCCTCTATCCTCAGGAAAAATGCATGAAAGAGAAGGGCAAGTCCTCTTCCCCTCCTCCCTGTCCTTATCCTACCTGAAGCCCAGGCAAGGGTAGGTCACAGCTTTTCTTTCTGTTTCGAGCTCCCTTTCCATTTTGCAGATGAGGTGGAACACAGAGACAAATTACAAGGAACTGGAATTAGTGTTTAGAGTAAAATCAGAAAGAAGGAGAGAGAGAACACACAGGCCTAATGGCACGGTTTCTACTGCCCTACTGTCTCTGCATTTTGTTCATTTAGTTAATCCACTGGAGAAATGGCTCACTGGCAGGCAGAATCTTGAAGTAGCCATTTAAATTTGCTTGATGGCCCCCAAGGCAAGTCAATTTTCAGTCTGACTGGCTTTAATCCCAGCGGAGAGCCCTGCCATGCCATTACATGGCACAGCAGGAGTAAGAGTGGGGAGGCAATCACATTACAGCACCATTCCATTTAGCCATAATCTGTAAGGATCTCATGAAAGCATCAACCACTATTATGACTCCTGATGCCCTTCAGGCAAAGTCTTTGTGGGGAAAAGGAAGAGAAAAAAAAAATGTCCACCTGTCAAAAGGAGACAGGCTCTTTCATTCAATGGAAAGGGAGGTGAAATGTAAAAGTGACACAATATTATTTAAACATCCTATTACCAAAATTACAGTTCATCTATATAAAACTGAGCTATAGGACCTTAGTCTGTCAGCTAGATGGATGTACCTGCCGTGGTCACAGAGATGCAACGAGCTGAAGAAGCATTTGGGAGACAGAATTTGCTGTAAAGGCTTCCAGCTTCAGTCCATCATGCCTGGTGTCCTTCCCACGGCACTAAATAGCTGCAGGAAGCAGTGCTGAGGAGGGACAGGATGGCTTTTCCTCAGCCCATTGCTGCTACATTCACATCCAGAGGCTTGAGGCAACTTTAGCATAACCACAGCTGGTTTGGGGCCAGCAGCTTTACTCAGAATTGTTATTTAAAATCCATCTCTGGCACATGACTGTCTGACCTCTCGTGGCAGATGCAGGCTGATTGCACTCTGTGTGTGGAAATAGCTGGCATCAGTGGCTGCAAATCTGCACAGCTACTCATTAAAGTGGCCAGCTCCAAGACAGAGTGCAGATGAACTGGGCAGGCTATTTGGAGAATTGCTCCTATTTCCACACCTGCTTTGGAGGTTTGGTAAATCAAGTCAGATTTTTGGCCTCTGTTTCTCTGTTTGTAAATGAAAATTTCTGCCCATGTGTGTAAATGGAATAGCAAATGCAAATGGACACAAATGGATCATGGATAAAACATGTCATCTTACCACGAGGCAAGGGAAAATAATCCATTTCTGTGGGCTTTTTCTCCCTTTTTTTCATCCACAATATTTTGTGTACTGTCTCAAGGAATTTCACAGATGCAAGTAGAACTAAGGAATCTCAATTTGGGATGGTGGTATCCAGAGGGAAACCAGCAGGATCCAAACAAAAGGCATCCATGAATTTGACTGTTTTCCAGAGTGCAGGACAGGGAGAAGCAAGGATGGCACAGTGGCAGGACTGAAAGTGTTGCACATTGGCATTCAGCCTGTAGGAGAGGATGCCAAGAATGGCTGTATTTCTTTGGAGGGCATCGATCCAGGAGATGATGTGCAGTACCAGTGAAGCAGCTGACAGCAGCCCAGGGCATCTGAATTGTGCTGAGACTCCTGATCCCCAGGGTGGGATGCACATGGAGCACCACAGCAGGCACTCCAGAGGGGTAATGCTGAGGTGCTGAGGCACAGCTGTTGGTGGCCTGGGCTCCAGGGGAGCTCAGCCAGAGCACTGAGTTCACATGGAGGACAGGGCACTGCTCCCTCAGTGTCACACCCACCAACCCAGGTCTCCAACAGATATCTCTGGTAAGAAGACAACCAAGGAAGGACAAGCTTGGACAACTGGGAGAATTTGAAAGAGCTGGAGTGCAGGTCTGTCTCAGAAGGAAGAGGTGTTAAGCTTCCAAAACAGACTGGGCAAAGTCACAAAAGGCTCTCCTAAACTGCAGATCTGGTTCCTGCAGTGGACTCAGAAGTGGGGCAGATAAACAAAAGGTAGAGGAGGAGGTGATGTTCCCCTGCAGGAAGGCAGGAATAAGAATTCATAAGCAAACAGTGAAATGGTGTGAGACAAAAACCAGATGAGGAAAAACGCTTGAAACAATGCCTTTGGTCTACCTACCCACTGAAGGGATACAGGGAGGTCAAAGGGCCCACCCTACAGACACTTGTATGGATTTTGTTTGCCTGCCACAAATGGGTCATGATGTGTCTGACCTGCCCAGAGAACTGAGAAACAGGACATCACACCTGCTGTGAAAAGTCCAGGCATGCAGTACCAAGGAAAAAGCAAAGTAAGAACCTGGATGGCTGCAATACCATTCTGACAGCTCATTGAGAAGGCAGCATCTCAGATTGTGCAGGCATTTCTGTTTATAAGAAAAATATACATATATATATATATAACCAGAGATTTATGGGGAGAAGAGGCATGGAAAGTTTCACCCCCCTGCTGTATTTTAATGTGGCACTCGATGACTTGTAATGGAAAAGATCTATTGTTTCTCCAGTAGCAATAAAGTAAGGTTAAAACAAACTCAAACATAAATTTTGCAAACAACCCCATATAAACACAGCTGTTCAATGAACTCATAGGTCTGGCTGCTAGCTGAGGACTGCCCCCTAATGTTATCATTTCATGGAAATGTCCTTTACAAAGTCTTTTATTAATAAAACACCATTACCATTTAGGACAGTGGAGAAAACAAATATTGTTCTGAGATTAGGCTAAATTTTACCTAAATGTAGCAATGACAATAACAGATGTGGTTTGGCTTGGCTGCCTACAAAGTCAGTTATTTTCTACATCATGAAATAGCTGACGTTTACCAAGACTTTTTGAAATTTTTTTTTTCTTTTCTTTTTTTTTTTTTTTTTAGGAAAAGCTTGCTGGGGTTAGATGAAGTTGCTTGGAAAGCATAGCTAGGAATTAGTTTGTAAACATCTCTTTTTTTTGTGGGCAAAATTCACCTGAATGTCCAGCATCTAGAACAGATAGATCCTGCTCACAGCCTTCCAAACATTCTGGTGCTTCTCAGAGCCTCTGGGAAATTGAATTCCAAAATGACAGGACCTCCTGGGGGTTTTTGGTGCCTTCAGCCTCTTAGAAAAATGAGACTCTCCCTCCCTCCAAGATTATCATATCAGTCCATACATAAATTTCACCTTTCATGATATTTTAGAGTACAGATGGTTTGTATAGATATCCAGGTACATTTTCCTGTGTGTGTCCTAGAGATGCAGCATCACAGGAAATAACTCATACAGTTAAATGTTGGCTTTTGCCCTGATGGGGGAGATTTTTATCCCTTTCAGTCTTTTTTAGGATGAGCTGATCAGCTCCATGCCCTCGTGGTGCTGGAGAGCAGTCTGGTGTGCTGAGCCCAGTGCAGGGCTTTAACACAACAGGAAGTGCATTTCTCATCACACTCCACAACATTAATTGCTTTCCAGGCTTCTGAAAGCCCTTCTTCATCTTTTCCCCTGATGGCACCAGTCTTAGCCTTTTATCCTGGTCTACACCCAAGCCCTCTCTGTTCCTCCTGATAGCATTCCCCACCTGGCAGCACATCCCCCAGGGATCCTTGCAGGGTGTGGTGAGCCAGGCTTTGAGGCCAAACTGTGGCACAGCTGCCTGGCAAGAAGGCACCAAGTGACAGATCTTGCTCATGGCTCGGGTACTTATTTTCCCGATGGCAGCTGGCTCTGACTCACCTTTCCTGAGTCACTCTTCCTGACACTGTCATGCCTACCTGACAGCATCAAGTCCCCCACTGTCACTTTACCAAATCCTTCCACCGTCATTTGCCTGGGACTGAACAATTTTCTTTGGGGGGCTATTTTTCATTCTTCCTCCTCTTATTGGTGTTTGACAGGAAGCCATCTCCTGTTGTTCTGATCCAAAATGTCACCTGTCTGTGGAACTGCAGTTCCAATTTACCTCCCTTCTTCCCACACCCTGCTGTTTTGCCTGACTTTAAAATGGCAACCCAGCAGACATTATGGAATCCTTTATTTATTTATGCATTTATTTATTTATTTTTATGCACAGTGAAATGCAATTATATATATACATATATATATGCTGAAAATGAGCATCTGACATGAGAATAGAAATAAGAAGTTTCAGGGCAGACCCCCATGGTTTGAATTAATAAGTACAAAAGCAGGAGGAAACACTGAGGTGATGACTAGGTAGACAGATAAGGTAGTTTTTATTTAAGAGCTCTGCCTATTGCAGCTTAAAGGCAAGTGCCTTTATGCAGATGTGAGGTCTGCTGCCATTTCAGAATGGATAAGGCTATGTGCTCTAAATTACTGCAGGAAACAGAAGCACAAATAGCAGTCTCCTGGATCTGGACAGATTCCCTTTTTATTGTCACCTGCCTGACAGCCAGGCTGTTGCTGCTTACTAAAACCTGCCTGTAACTGAAATCCCCAGGGTAATAAGCTCCCTGTGAAACAGGTTCCTAAGTGGAAAAATCTGCACATCTTCAGATTAAATCAATAACAATTAAGAATTCTTTGAAATCTAATTGGAAAAGCAGCTATTTTGATCAGCACCATGATGTTATCTGGAAATTGTATTTTGTTTATCTACAGCAGAATGTTTTTTTCTTTGTGGGATTGGTTTGCCAGCTTCAGACACATCCTTTGATCTCTGAGATGATACAGTGAACTGAAACATGGGGGCAATCAGAGGGATTATCACGGGAGGGGGAAATCATTTGATCTATTTTTAAAAGTAATTTTTATGAATAACTTTGGGGGTTGGTTATCATTAAGACAAGAAGAGACGTCTCTCCCATCTTTAGCAGTGTTACATTTCTCTGAAGAAGACTGATTCATGTAGTTAATAATGCTTAGCATTTATATAGTGCTTTCTAACTTCAAAGCACTCTACAAATATTGCTAATACTGCACACAAAACTTCTGTGCTATTACTTTCAAGGAGGGATGAGTCTATTTGATGTCTCTCATATTCCTGTGGATGGTTTTCTGTTCAGGGCCCTCTTTAGCTGCCTTGGGTTAACTGGGACAGAAAACCCCAGTGAGAGAAGAAAAACTACTAAAGTTCTGGTCAAGAATACAGTGAGACTCTTTCAAGCTCATCATCTGAAAAATCTCGTGTTCATTTTCAGAAGGTGTCCTACTCCTTGCAAGGACTATCCTACCAAGTTAACTGAGTTCCTAGTGCTTGCTGTAAGGACAGAGCCCTTGTCTGAACATCTCTAGAAATCATAATGCTCAACAAAAAAAGGAAAGAAGAGATCATAAGAACTTGAGAACAGAAGACATACTGTGCTTTGTGTGAGCCTATCCAATATTCTAAACAAAACAAAATCGAAACCTTTGAATGAACTTAAAACTCTAAAAGGTTGGTGAAGTATTTTTTTTACCCTTGAACCTAGTTTCCTTATAGTACACATTCATGCCAACAAATAGCAGATGGTGATGGCAGATATGTACTAAAGCAGCTAAAACTGTGTTCTTTGCAGGAGCATCTATCATGCTGATAGGGCTGAACAGTCTGTACTGGCAGCAATGCCTGGTGCATGCCAGCAAAGGAAGATCAAAACCTTTCTCAAGATTTCCTTGGATGTTATTTCAAGTGGCTCTACAAACAAAGGTAGATTTGGTCCTGTGGTGCCTGGGCGCTGCTCAAGGCAGGAATGCTGCTGTGTTGGCCATGTGTCTGCCCTGAAAGGGTGGCTTGGAACAAGCCAGCATCAGGGATAGAAAGGAGGGAGCCTGGGTTGATGGTGCTCCCCTGCTCTGGCAGGGTCCTCCCTCTCGTGAGGAGTTGAAAGGAGCTTTGCTGCCCTGACAGCTGCAGAGCCAGGCTGACCAGTGCTTCTGCTTGGGCTTACTGTGGTGCAACCTTTCCTCCTTTCCAGAAAGATCTCCTAAGAGGTTTCTGAGTCTTCAGGTCTTTGGCTTCATCCTAATTTACTGCAGTCAGCTGTGACAATGTTTCTTGCAGCACAGCAATCTGTTTACCAGGAGCTGGCACAAGACCCATTTTGGCAAAAGACCCATTTTGGAAAGGGTGCTAAGTCTGTCATGAATAAGAAAGAATTATGGGAAGCTTAAACATCCAAGGAACTCATCAAGGATCACAGTTGCCCTGGCCTCTAGGAGATCACTCCATCTGTGTCAGCATATTAAAGAGGGACCTTTGAGGGGTTTTCAAATGCTAGTATTTATCATCCAAGTCTTTAAAAACTTCAAGTGGCACAGACCTTGCCCTTCATAGTCATCTTCCTTCTCAAATACTTTGGCACAAGACTAGAGGGTAGGATTATCTTACAGGAAGAGCAGGTGGTCTGAGAGTCACAAGTCCTGAGCTCTGAGCAGATCAGTCTCTGGTTTGTGGTGTGCTCTCAGGCCAGTCACTGAGTGCCTGGTGTTGGGGGAAGCTGGACACCCACGTCTCTGCTGGCTCCAGAGAAAGCATTGTTTGGTACCTTGCAACAAAAAATCCTTGACTGACTGGATTCTTTGATGTCTGCAATGAAAAGATGTGATTTCTCATACCTACCTCCACGGGCTATTGTGCCACTTCACTGGTATTCATATGGCACTGTCAGATGTAGCTACTGTGAAAGAAACCACAGTAACCCCTTTGTGTTCCTCTCAGTGCTGGTGTAGCACAAAGCCTTGGCTTTGAGGAGTTGCCCAGATTCTTCTCTACAACTCTGCAGGCACCTCAGCAAGCTGATCTCATATTTGACAGAGCTGACTTTCTCCAGGTATCCTGGCTGGTGAAGTGATACTCATTTTCCCCTATTCACATTGCCTACTGATGAGCTGATTTGAAGTTACCTCCTGCTCATAGATTCCATCTCTTGTTCAGTCACTTTGCACTCTTTTATCTGATTGCTGAAGTGGAAACTGGGCCTTGCTCTTAGGCAGAAGCAAAGCCACAAACCAGCACCAAATCCTGGCATGCATGTCCAAGCTTTGAAAAATGCAAGTGTGTTGGGCTCTAATAGAAGAGCAGGCAGACCCTGTGCCTGCAGGGAGCTCAGCCAGATCCAGCATTTTTCAGAGATGTCCCATGCCTTCATCAGTATGCAGATCCATCTGCGCTGCTGAGATATCTGCATAGTACAGACAGGGAGCGGGGGAATACATTTATAAATAGGATCACTTCATCTTTCCCTTTCCTGCTGTCCCCACTCTCCTGTATTCCCTGCTGAAGGAGGTACTTCACTGCTGAGAGCTGCCAGTCCCACCCTACCTCCATACCTGCTCTCATGTCACCAAACTCTGCATTGCAAACGAAGGAGCAGGGGTGAGAGGAATGGGTGGATGGAGGGGGAAGGATAGGCTCCAAAGGCTGCTGAGACCCTTAAAGTAACTTTTACCATTCCATTAACAATGACAGGTACTAGAAATTATAAGAGTCTGACATTAGAGTGCCTGCCTGCTATTTGTAATGGGTGGGTTTTTTTAATTCAACAGCTAAATTCTTAGAAAGGTTGCACACTATCAACCTACCTGCATAGCACAGCAGCCTGCTCCAAAATACTTCAGAACACCAAGTACAGCTCATTCTTCCTGCTCAGAAGGTTGTTATATGTTGTATGGTCACAGAGAAATTCAACATTGCTCCTACTCATGCTTACTCACAGGAGAAGCTGTTGGAGCTGGAGTCACACTGAATGCAGCAAACATGTTAGTACATCACAGTAACAGTTGCTTGGAAGAAAAACACAGAAAAAAAAAACCACAGAAAAAAAAAACCACATGAAGCAGAGCTCTTCTGCATTGGGTTGAAGTTTTATCTTCAGGCATCTCACTGTGATTTTCTGGAAGTCAGAAGAATTCCAGAGTCACAATTTTCTTTTCCTTATACCCCAACACAAGAAAAATCTCTCGTGAAGTTGTCCCATGAACTATTGTGGTTTGGCTCAATGGCCTTCCTGTGTGGTTTTTTCTTTCCTCAAGCTCACACCAACCACCCTTTGATAAACAGATTTGTCCTTGTTTTTTTCTGATTGTGGATGTAGAAACTCAACTTGGCTCTCTGGCATCAGAGAACCCAACCCAAACTCCTTGGGAAGACCAATATCCTTTAAAAAGTTTTAAAAAGTCACATTTTCTATTTTAATTTTTTGTCTTTTTAAGGAAGTAATAGAGGAACTTCTACAAATTTCATAGCTGACACTGAGGATGTAAATGTCCACAGGTATTGAAGCAAGACTTTCAAAAAGTTACTTTTGAATGAAAGATGAAAAAGATGCTGAAGCAATTTAGCCTCTAGACAGATGACTGACAGATTTGTCAGAACCAAAAGGTCACAACAAACACTTGGGGCAGTTCTACTATTTCCCCTGGAAAATAGATGTCCTTGCAATTGTTAAGTGATGCCTCTTGAGCAGATAATTCAAAGAAGTGTGTATACATCAACCCACACAGCTGTGACAGCAAGGGAGAAAAGCAAGTATCACATGGACACAAGTGTGGAGCAACTCCATGGATTGGTAGCACAGTGCTGAGCAAGTGGCAATGAGAGCTCAGTGGCAGATCTGTCCCTAGATTCTGTTATAATTCAATGGGAAAAATCTGCTCTGAAAGGCTTTGAGAACAGCTTTGTGTAAGATGAGACTTTCTCTTTTGGAAGGCAAATCCATCTCCCAGGAGCTTCACAAGTGTCCAGTGGGACAGATGAGCAGACCTTTTTCCTCAACTACTGTCTCCCAAAATATCCATGAAGAAACTGTTCCCACTGTCAAACAGCTGCTGCCCTCAGCAAGGAGTCTGGGACAGCAAGATGAGCTTGCCTTAGACAGAGAGACTGTCCATTCCCAAAATGATTCCCCCAACAGAGAGGGACACAGATTGCCCCTCACAGACAATATCACAGGAACAGGAGATAATGGCAAAGATGCAACATTGAAGGTCTCAGAGGTGATTTTAACAGAAGGGAACCCACTGGTTTGTTGTACCATAGCTCAAAAGCTTCAGCCCTCCTGCACTCTTGTGTGTCTGCACTGCTCCTCATGTTCCATCCCTGTTTGTGTTTCCTTCTCCTCAGCAGCCCAGCTGACCATGAGCTGACTGAAGGACATCTGCAAGGCTCTGGATCTGGTCACTGTGTCAGAAAAGGTGCTGCTGTCTGGGTGGACCCAGAGCAGGGTGAGTATAAATCCAGGGTATGTGCTGAACACCCCTACAGCGTGTGCATAGCATGACAAATGCTTCCTAGAGGGGAAAGCTTTTGTTCCATATGTGTTTGCAGGGCACCCAAACTGCATTTACACAGATTTACATCCAGGAAAACCCAAGAGTAAGTATGGAAGTCTTGGACAATTGCACCACAGGCTGACACTTCCATGGTGCAACGGATGGGCTGGCTGCCCATGCACTCCACAGCCTGTGAGTGCTCACTTCTGACAAACCCTGATGGAAAAATGGCACTCCCGTGTCAGGACCAAGCACACAGAGAGCTGTTGCAGTATTTGATAATGCTTTGCATTAAAAAGTGCTTGTGGACATATAAAGTAATAGAAAATAAAGGCTTTGAGTCTTCAGATATTGAAACTCAGACACCTGCAGTGCAGAACTGTGGCAGTTTTTCCAACTGACACTTGGCTCTGGAACAGCAATTCATTCCATCAGCATAATTGCTACTCTGGTGGTTCTGCCCATGCACTTTTTCAAGCATCAAACTCCAGCACAGACACACCCTGACACTACCCCTGTGAAGCAAAGCAGCAATGATACGAAGATTTAGTTGATAACAGGCTGTCAGGTCTAAGCAGAAATTTAGGATTTGCTGACACACTTCTTTAAGTCTACCAGAACGTTTTCTGGTTGGTAGCCAGATCTCACAACTTTGTAGCTGTCACTGTAAGATAGACCCTACAGATCAATCACCTTGCTTGGCAATGTCATGTCAGATTGGGATGACAGTGGATTTCACCAGAACCTGGAGTGGGTTCTCTTGTCACTTACTTCACATATGGAAAATCTCATCTATTTTTGCCCAAATTTCATGTGGATGATCTGGGAAGGGATGAGGAGGTGTAGAAGGGGAGAGGTGTGGCAGCAGTGTCAGTCTGTCCCATTTCTGACGTTTGAAAACAAGGGATTTTCATTTCCTATTCTGTGCTTGGTCCTGATCAAAAAAAAAAAAAAAATGCAGCCCATTAAAAATGGAAAGTCTGAATCTACGATGTTGTGTTCTGAAAAAAGTATTTAATTTCTCCCTGAACTTTTCACTCATGGAACTTATCAACATTTTTGTTGGTTTTCATTCTGACTTGGAATAAACCTGGACTTCAAAACCATATTCCTCCCTGAAATGAAGTTCTTGTGGTGTCCTCCTACAGAGCCAAACCAACGTGGGCTCAGGAGGATGGCACTGCCAAGAGCACAGTTGCTGCCTCCATTTTTATGTCTTGGTCTCACCTTTCACTGTCAGAATTGTAATACTTGTATAACCCCTGAATATTTCATGGGCTAAACTAAGGGGGTGTATGCACAGATGTGAGATTTTTGATATGCCAAAATCAGGTAAGACAGAGGGTGTCAGAAGGCAGGGCAGCTGGAAAGCACCACTAACCCACCCTAACCTAACTATGCCCACCACTAACTCTCCTCATTGCCACCTTGGCAATCCTGGGTTAAGCAGGAAAAGAAACCAGGGGCACATTAAACTCCAGGGAAGTGAATAAAGAACAGTTTAAGGCACAAGTACGGGGAGAAGCAAGCAGACAGCCAAGAGGAATAACCTTGACTGATGAACAACAGGATGTGTGCTGTTCTTTCATGTGGAACAAAAGGCAAACACGAGACTTCACCCGTGTTCTTTCTGCCTGGAAAACACTTCTGATTGCACACTGCAGAGGTGAAGTTAGAAGTCAAACACAAGCCCTCAGTCTTCTCTTTCACAACCACAATCAGACAACAGACAGAAGGGGATAAAAAAATGCAAATGTAGAGCTTTGCTAGAGGGATCCTAAATACGAGGAAGGGACTGTAGGCATTTTGTAATTTTCGTGTTCTCTTGGGTGTTTGGAAAGGAAGTGCTGGAGGGAGAAACTATAAATCCATGAATTACTGACAATTACTAAGTGTTGGCTTAGACTACCCAAGTAAATCCTTCCCTTTTTTTAAAGTTTTTTGGGTTTTTTTGGAAGGATGTGTGTCATTGCTTGAAGTCAAACACTGAACAAAAATAGTTATAAGCAAATCAAGAGATTCCAGCTGAGAAATGGCTAGGAGAGACTCTCCAGATAAGTGATGATGTACAACACTGCAAGTGTTTCAGAGCCCTTCATGACCTGATGGGAATCAGGCAGTGGCCCACAGACACACTCACAACACAATATTGCATTAACCAGAGCAACCAATAGGCCAAACTGGTTGGTTCAGATTTTCTCTTGCTTGCTTACAGAACTGGACTAAGATTTACCTCTAAACTTATTTTCCAGCTGGTGTCATTGCTGTCTTGGCTTTTCTGCACCTTTTTATGTTTCTCTGTTTTTGCTCAGAAATATTATCTGAGGATCTGCTCCACTCAAGCATCTAAGTTCTAGGGGAGCAGGAAAAATAGTAAAAAAAAGAAAGGAATTTCTGATTAATTTTAATTTCTGAATGGAAAGTTAAAAATAATTCCCAACTAGCTGTAATCAAAGCACAAGTATAAATCACACATGATTCACAGTTCAGCATCCAGTGGGAGTTTCCTGGGAGGGATTGCTTCCCCAGAGCCCTGGTTTCAATGTGACACTGATGTGTTTGGCTTCTCTCCCACTTCTGTAGAGCACGAGTAAGATTCCAGCCTCAAGACTAAAATTCACTTGGGATGTTGACATCTGCAATCAAACTGAATGCTTTAAAATAGTTCCCTTCAGCTCCATATGAGTCCATTTATACTCATCTGTGGTAGCTGAGATACCTTTCCCTGTTTTGGCTATTACAAGAAAATAATAATAAAACTTTCTCTTTTGTTTCTCTTTCTCCTTAAATTTTCTACGTGCTTTGAGCTCTTATGTACTTGAGAATTCTCTGCTGATGCAGGCCCAGCAACATCTTTGTATCTGTGCCCAGAGATTTCTTGTCCCTTCCCTCCACATTTCACTATTTCACTATGTGTCTCGGGTATTGTTCTACTTTCTCAGTTGCCAATGACTAATTTAAATTGTCCCAATTTTCAACTCCCTCCTGGTAGCCTCCCCCAGTGATCCCAGAGGAATTTCCTGAGACACATCTCCTCCTTTCTTTCTCATACTCTGTCTCCCCACTCAATATCTAATAATTTATGTAAATGAATTCATCAGTATCAAAATAATATTGAAGGGAGGAAGAGGGTCTGACTGATCATGCAAAATATGTGCACAGCTCTGGAAAAACAGTTTTTCTTTAAACCTCTATATCCTGAAATGCACCTCCTAAAAACTGCCCTAATCAACACTGTTCACATTAGCCAATGATAATTAAACAATCCTAAGGTAATAATTTTCAGGTGAACTGCATTTTCCAGGCAGTAACCATAAGTCCTGCACCTCAAGTCTTGCCGGCTATTTCTAATCCTTAAACCTAAAATGATCTTCACTTATAAAACTGCTCCTCTAAAAGGATACAACCCCTTAAAATGACACTTTTCACAAGTGCACTTCTACATGTTTGATGTAATAGAATGAAAACAAAGGCTTTTTGGTGATGAATCTTTGGCATTTGCCAACCCTGAAGCTGTGCAATTGCAAAAAAAAAAAGTTTCTCTGAGGCACCTGGGACACCACAATCCCTTTTCCCCACTGGCTTTGCTGCTATGACTAAGTCATTCATCTCTTACACAGAAGTTCACCTGTTTCACTGTCTCCTCTGGTAGTTTTAGGTTGTTCTGTATTCAGATTTTATGCTGCAGATATATTGGGCTTGATGAATGCAGACAGGATTTTTATTTCATTATTTTAAAATATTCAAATTACACGTGCACAATAAATATTGACAGGGAGGTGAAAGGAAGATTTCAGTGCATCTCAGAGCAAAAATTACAATGGCAGAAGGGAGTGTGTAGGGTGGGTGTGAAAAGCCCAGCAGAGAGCCTTGAGTCTTTGGCTGGTGCACAGGGTGGGGGCTGATGCTGCTAAACCCCTGAAGAGTTGTGCCCTGCATATGAGCCATTCTTTCCTCAGATCCAGCTCCAAGATCCTCTGGGGGGTGTGGGATCTTTTATGTTTCTGCACTCATTAGCAATGCCAAGGGACCAGGAAGTAATTTTATGAATTCTCTTGCTCATATTTTGGTACTGTTTCTCTTTAATTAGTACTAGAGAATAAAAGGGGGAAGCATAAGATAATTCAGCCTAGAAAAGACCTCAGGAGTTGTGTAACCAAGCCTTCTAGTCAAAACAGGGTCAGCTGTGGAACCAGGGGAGGCTTTCTGAGGCTTTATTGAGTCAAATCTAAAAAACCTCCAGGGATGGAGAATGCACAACCTCTGCGGACAACTTCTGCTTCCAAAAGCTCACCTAGTCTTACATCTGGTATAGCTGCAGATTTTTAATTTTTTTTTCCAACTCCTGGAAGACACAAATAGTCAAATAACTTTTGCTGTTTGAGGACCTTACAAGCTGCAATTCCAACACTAGTTTTCCAAAATCTGAGCTGCTCCAAGCCCTGGGCAGCCCCCACTCCCTGATGTGTGCAAGGTCCTGACTCGGGTCCTGCTGCAGCCACACTTGGCTCAGATTTGCTGCCTATTTCATAGTCAGGAAAACCCACGTGTAGAGAAGTTTGTGATGTACATGTTGGCAGTGTAAAGTCACTAAAAAGGACGAGAATTTCCATTCACTGTGCCATTCTCTACATTGCCTCTCTTGCTGTCTGCAAACTTCAGCCCTTGTCTGCTCTTAATGGAGTGAACTTATGCCTTATGGGATCCACAGTCAACTCCTTAGCTGACACTTGCTTTTATTGCCCCATCTTTTTTACAGCAGCTATTGAAATTTACAGTTAATTCACAGATCTTGTTCTTAATTTTGATTCTGTTCTCCACAAGACCATCACTCCCTGCTTTTCAAAGCTTTCCTTCATTGTGTTCTGCGCTGGTGTGAATCAGACCAACTCCAAGATGCTGCCAGGGGCAGCATCAGGGTTTGCATTTTTATGTGCAGTTCTGAAATCTGGCAATTAAGATGCCAACAGACAAAGTCCTGCCTCTGGCAGCCCCTTTGCCCTTCACAGCAAGACATCTGAGCTGCTCATCCATTAGGCTCCTCATCACTGCAGCCATCAGCATCACATTTTATGGAAACTCACCGGCAGCTCTGCTTTCCTTAAAATTCTGCCCTGTGGTCCTGGTGCTGTTTGAAAAGTAGTTTAGTTATTGGTGAGTGGGATGAGGGTAAAGTAGGGCAGACTGGGGAGGGAGGAAGGGGGAAGTGAACTGGCAGTGATAACCTCATCAGCTTCTTGAGATAAGTCGCCTCCTCTCATCGCTCAGGGTCCCTAATCACAGAGGAGCACCAAAGGAAATGCAAAACTTCTGCACCAGAAATAACCCTTTGCAGCTGGCACAGCACTGCTACCATGTCCACATAAAAGAAGTCTCTGTTATGGGAATATTTCTCCTCTGTCAGGAAATCCAATAATAAAATTTATTTCAGATTGATACAGTACAAGGTAGATTTCTCACTGAAAGTAAATTTTCCTTTCCCCCCCCTCAAAATACCTTTATTTGTGGTGGTCCACAAACTCCATTTGGGAAAATCAGCATTTTGCTTTCAACATCTTTATTACATGCCATGAAGGATTTTAATTCACTTTTCTTTGCTTCATAAACTTTCCCTTTAGAAATTTTTGTTCCAAAAAGAGAGAAAAATGTGCCCTGGTATGACCGGCATTTTATGAAAATGAAATCCTCATTAGCTGACTTAATTTCTATAAATATTTTATCTTAATGGAATCACATATTTCAAAAGGAGCATGGTTTTGCCCCATGCCTCCTGATTTTCACTGTGCTAGTTTAAAGATGTCTGTTCCAGGCTGCCATAAGATCTTTGTGGGGTTCTGCTGTCACACTCTCAAGGCAAGCTGCAGGTAAGCATGATGGGGAACACCTCACTGACCACATCTGCCACTCCAGCCTCCTCATTGTGTTATTTGCATAATAGGGGGGGATATGACACCTGTGATTTCCAACAGGTATCCAAACTCATCTTGGAGTGGGGAGGTTTGACTTGTGTGAATTCTCAGAGCTGTCGCTGCAGGGTCTGTGCATCACAGCCCCACAGTGAGCTGAGAACCAATTTCCCCTGAGCTGCCTCTTTGAAGAGCTGCTCCAGCTCAGCCCTCACGGGCCCTGAGTGAGCTGACATTTTGTGCAGCTCCTGTTTGGCAACTGGGCTGGAAATAATAGCAAAGGAAGATCTTTGACCCCGGCTGATTTTGCATATAACTACAGTAATTTCACGAATACAAGCCGCACCAATTTGACTAAGATTTTGCTCCTAAACCGGAAATGCGGCTAATAATCAGGAGCGGCTAATACAACCTCAGAAGTGCCAGCCAGAGTGCTGAGCCGAGCAGCTGCAAAGTCGGCATTTTGCGATTGTTACAAATCGCTACTTTGTTGCACCGCGGGTGGAGCCTGGCTCCCTGTAGGCAGCACGGGGGGCGGGGAGAGAGGCGGGAGAGCTCTCTTTCCTCCTCTGCCACAGCCCAGGGGAGAGACGGGGGGGGGCCCGGCGCCGCCATTGCTGCGGCCCGGGGAGGAGAAGGGGGACCCGGGCCGCCCCTACCGCGGCCCGGGGAGGGGGGGGGAAGCCCGCACCACCATTGCTGCGGCCCAGGGAGGGGGGGGGAAGCCGGCGCCGCCATTGCTGCGGCCCAGGGAGGGGGGGGAAGCCGGCGCCGCCATTGCTGCGGCCCGGGGAGCCGACGGGAGCCCCGCGCAGCCATTGCCGCGGCTCGGGGAGCCGACGGGGTGCTTTGTCCCCGCCCGCCGCCGCCGCGGCAGGAGCGGGGAAACTCCGTCCCTGCCCGCCGCCGGCGCCACGGGCGTGGGAAAGCTCCCTCCCCGCCCGCCGCCGCTGCCGTAGGAGCGGGGGAAGCTCCGTCCCTGCCTGCCACCGCAGGGCAGCGCCGACCCGGGGTGACTGAGCCCAGTGGCAGCGCCGGCCGGCCCCGAGCTGCAGCACCGTGCTGGACCACCTGGCCCCGTCAGCGGCGCCTAGCGGGCCGAGCCTGCACAGCCTTAGCTCAGCCAGTAAACCCCGCCCTCCCGCGGTTCTGTTACTAATTGCACGCGGGTCCTCGCTGCGAACGACAGAGCGGCTTATATTCGGGTGCGGCTTATCTATGGACAAAAACCAAAATATTTGCCAACACCCAGAGATGTGGCTTATAGTCAGTGCGGCTTGTATTCGTGAATTTACTGTACATACACTTCTGAAAATGCAGAGTTTTGATTTGGGGAGAACAAGAGGCAAGAGAGAAAGAAACTTAATAAAGAAAAGCACAAGTATTTGTTTAAAAACACTGCATGGGAAAGGACATTGCTTTTTTGGCTGAGTTCTAGTCCTGAATCTGTTTGCTGTGACATTTACTGTTAAATCACTACCAGATTATCTTCACTATTTAAGAAAAAGCTAAAATCCACTTTTTATCTCAGGGTAATTAGTGTGAGGGCTGTGAGGTTGAACTCAGTATGCTCAGCTTGTAAAACTAGTGTCCTTTTCCAAATTTTCTCTTCTTTATGTTGAAGCTGTTACTGTTTGTAGCCAAAAATTACTTGTTCTCCACCCCCATTTCAGCACTGTTATATCTATCCCCTTCAACCACAACTAGCTGAAATAACTCTAATCACCTATTTTTACTGTTTGAGTTAGGGAGTGTTCACAGGACTCATTTTGCCAGAAGAGCTGAAATGCTTGCAGAAAGGGAAAAGGGAAAGGGATACAAATTCAGAGCTACAAAATCACAGCTGAATGGGGTAACATCATCAGCTGGCAGAGGTGGCTGCACACTGAGCATCTGTCTACAGCCTAAAATTACTGCTTTGTTTGGGGATTTGTTTGTTTGTTGGTTGGAGTTTTGGTTTGTTACACTGCAGGATCACTCCTAACTGATAATACAATTAAGAAAGAAACTTCAGAAAAAGATAACTAAGTCCTACGGCTTTTAATTCCCTATTGGGTTTTGGGAAGAAGTAGTTTGTGGCAAACAAGGAAGACAAACCTGGATCCTTTGCTGCATCCTTCCTCCTATTTAAGAAGATTTGTGATTCTACATCTAAATCCAGCAACTTTCCATGTGGCCCTGGTAAGTTATGTAAGCTAAACTTTTCACAATTTGATGTCTAAAACTAATCCTTTAATCCATATTTAGGATCCTGTAATTAACTCGTCTTAAATGTTATCTGCAGGTGCTCAGACATACTGAAAAATTGATAAAGTGTATACTTATTCTTACTTAAGGCACCCAAATTTGAATTTTTTGACCATAATGACTGCTCCAAGGTGTTAATGAAGACTTTCATGCATTGAAGGATTCTTCTGATTAAGAAATTTAAAATCACACTTCTCTGTAACTGCTGAAAATTATACTTCAAGCACTAAAAGAAGTTCAAAGAGGCAAGAAGCAAATTCTTGCAATCTTCTTCCTATTCCATGACAGGCATTTTTAGATTATTTTCTTTTGCAGTGTTTGGGGGAACCTCTCTCCTCCCATGAAGTCTGTGTAGGGCTGGGTGACTCGTGTGTTTAACAAAGAGAGATTTGCTGAAGGTCATGGGACTGGAGGTGGGAGGAACAAGAGTTGTCTGTGCCGAGATTCTGGCTGAACTATTGAGAAAACAAGTCTGTCCTAATAGATAAGGTAAGTAAATTTAACTCTTTCTTCTCTGTCTCATGGATTACAGCTACAGAGAAAACTTCTTCTAAGAAACTTAAGCTTTTCAACAAGTTCCCATTAGTGTAGAAGTAGCAATAAATTCCCACCTGTCCAAAGAGTCTAAACATTCTCACCTGCTTTCACATCTGTCTTCATCTCCCTCTTCCTAAGGTTACTGGATTGTTTTCCTTTAATAATGGAGTAACTGTGGGATTCCAACATGTTTAGTAAGTGGGATACAAAGGGGGAAACAGGCCTGTAAAGCAGTAAAAAATAAGTAAAGGTGTGTGTCTCTTCTATCACATTCTTGCTTAAGGTTTCTTCCCTCTAATTCTATTACAGAGGAACCATCCTGACAATCCCTGTCAGATGGTTTAGGATGAGTAATAAGGGTCTTAGTTACTACTTCTCTATGGACTGATGCACAGGATTTGTCAGGGGGGGTGGATTTTGGGGTAGGAAGAGCCAGGTGAAATCTCAGAGGCTGCACTGCCCATTATCTCTTTCCCCAGAGCTGAGCCATAGGACCAGGAGCTGAAGGACTGCCATGTCACAGGCTTTTGTTTCTGGAACAGAATTTTCCCAAGTGGCTGATAACAGGCTCAGTCTATTCTGTGAAGGATGTCTTCAGAGCCTGCCCTGATACATTTATTATAAACAACAGCTACAGAGTGTTAAATTTTGTCTCAAACAAAATGTTGTTCTGGCTATTCAGATAAAAACAGGTTTGGCTTGGGTTTTTTTAGATGCAGAGCTGCCTTTGCTGTAGGAATTCTCACGTATTAAGGAAAGATCAATACCACAGCTAATGGCCTAAGGTATCAGAAAACCTCACTGGAGGAAATGAGAATGTTGTCTGGAAACCAGATGATGATAATCCTCAGGATAAATGGATTTAGAGATTTCCGAAGCCGTTTTAGTAAACAGAGGACAGACTTAGGCAGTTATTTCAACAAGTTCCTTTACAAAAGAGAAAGAGATTGCCATTTTCCTGTTTGGTTTTAGTCTTGACATTGATGAGTCGCAGCGAATACTTATTAACCTCTTAGATGCAGAACCGACCTTTTAATAAAGCAACCTCTCTTCTTTACAGAGAAATCTTAACACCGGTTATTTTGTCTTGCAAACATTGTCCTTGCACATGCTGTTGACAAAAGCTGGCAGAGAGCCATTGGTTTCCCTGGAGTCGAGCAAAGGCAGGTGGAAAACTCGTAAAGGACTCAAGGCAGAGCTCAGACAAGTGCCAGGAAGCAGAGGTGCCTTGGCTGCTCTGGGGTTCACGGCTGTGAACCAGAAGAACCAGAGCAGAGCAGTGTTCAGCATGGCCAGTAAGACCATCCAAACAGCCCAAGTGCCCAGGGCCAGTGTCCATCTAACCCAGCCAACCCCATTCATCTTCTCTCTCACCAGCCCTGCCAACACCTCTTTCCCAAGATGGTGATTCATAGCTGGGGTCATCTCTTCCCCTGTGAAAGCTATTTCATTATTTAGTTCACATGTGTTATTTTTTTTTAACATTTACTGCTTCCTCTATGAGGATAAAAAAAACCAAATACAGCATCTGAGATCTGGGAGCTTGTGGTACTTCTGCAGCTGCTTAGAAATGTGCACTGTGTTGCTCTCTGTTCTTTCCTGTATCTTCTTGACTGTTACAGAGGGCTGAGCTTAAATGTTTCATTTTCTCTCTCTTTGAATAGAAGCATTTAATCTGGTTTTCAGGTTTTCAATGGATTTTCGTGCATCAGCTAAACTCCCCAAGCTATGTGCAGAACCAGATCATCAAAAAGGTGAAACACAGAAGTTTAAACCACTGTTAGTACCAAAGCAGTTTACCTTGCAGTCAGAGCAGGGTCAGCTATGCCCATTGACTCTGCCCAGAGAAGCTGTGGCTGCCCCATCCCTGGAAGTGTTCAAGGCCAGGCTGGATGGGGCTGAAACAACCTGGTTCAGTGGAAGGTGTCCCTGCCCATGTCAGAGGGGTTGGAACAATCTTTAAGGTCCCTTCCAATCCAAACCATTCCATGATGCTGTGATTTGGTCCAGCACTGCCATTTTCCACATGTACCACATCCTGCTGCTCACATGGCTATTGGGGCAGTAATAACCCATCCCTCTCTGTCCCATGGGACCTCATTTTCATCAGCCACTTGGTCTGAAACAATTAATGTGATGCTGTTAAACTGAGAGCACTTACACCTTGCCCTACCTAGTTTCTCATCTATTTTCTCTGCATGAGAATTGTAGAAAGGACAATGTACATGGAAACACATCTGCTTTTTTCCAGGTGACTCTGTTGGTCTAATAAACAGTATTACTTCTCTGCAGTAACTTTTCCTTTCACACATCCTTAAAACTTGGTAGTTGTAAGAATACTATCACTACAATATGTTATTATGGCTATTGTATTTCTGACCGAGCTGTAAAATCAAGGATCTTACAGTCATTAAAAATCCCCCAACACTCCTCACAAAAATAGACATGTTAGTTCAGGCTCCCTGGCCCAGTGAGCACAATCTTTACATAATGTTTTGGCTGAATTGTGGCTGCCTTTACTTCCAGCTGTAACTGAGGGTTGTTAAACAGCTGCCATGATTCCCCCTGCTCCCCCCAGAGACCGAGCTGCAAATGAATTATAGATACAGTACAAGCAGTCTTTCACATGCGTCACCCAAAGCCTCTTACGTGGGTCAGAATCCGACGGTTATTGTCCTGTCAGATCACTGAAATAAAAATCCGCGGACTTGGTGAGACAGCCCCAGTGTATTGATTGCTATAAAGGAGACAGAGAATCTTTGACTTGAGATAAAAAGATATCAGACATCTGTGATTAACGATCAGCAAAACCCGAGTGTTGCAGAGAGAGCTTTTAATTGATTCTATCAATGTGCCTCTCTGTCTGCATATTTATGCACCAGATGCCCATATGCAAAGTGTTTTGATGCACAGATCCCACGTGTGTGTGTCTGTAGCTAAAATCTGTGAGAGCAGTGTGTGGCACGGCGACAAGAGTCCCCACACACACACTGGGGGTCTGGCTGCTGGGGCAAGGGACCATCCCAGTGCAGCCCATGGATATCTTGGGGTGTGTCATCCTGGATCCCTTCACCGGGCCTGATCCTTATCCCCACCCACAGGGGAGGGGAGATAAGATAAAGGGAGGGGAGTTTTCACGTGTAGGAAAGAAGACAGCAAGAGAGGGAAGGAAGGAGAAGGGGGAGAAGGCAAGAGAAAGCAGGAAGAGGAGGAGAGGGAAAGGAGAAGGGGGAAAAGGAGGAAAAGAGAGAAAGATCTACGCAATACAGTGCAAATATCTTCTTACAACTACACTTAAATGTAGACTCCTCCAAAAGAAGAAACAAGGAGATGACAGAGGACTGAAGCTTGGACTCTGTCCAGATGCTCAATTGACTTTGTCGTTCCTGTCCTATTTTGACCTTTCCATTTTTCAAGGGTAATTAAACACTCCAGCTTCAGATTGGATCTTGCTTCAACTAGTGATTCACCTCCACTGACAAGGTAAAGAGCTACACAGGAAAGGTCCAACCTGGCTGCCCAAACAGCCATGTCCATATTGGTCTTATTTTATATGAATATAATGCCAGCAAGTAATTAGCAATAAAAATACTGTGCAAGAGCTGTGTATGACATTAGGATTGAGTAATTTGGTCTTTAACCCATCTAGCAGCTACTGCAGGATGCACTAAGTGACTGAAAGCCATATATCTCATTACAATAAATATTTTATAGATGACATCTCAGCCCAAATCACCTTCCATGACATTGTTTTTAAATCCACTGGCAGGTGATAGGGTGATTTCAGTGGCTGGTCATTGGAAAAGAAATCTTCCGTTGCCATGTTAAAATGAACTCATATTCATAATAACCAAGTGTTTTCATTTGATCCGTGTCAAACATCAACAGTGCAATAAACTGGTGACCCTGCTTCAATTTCTGTCACTCAGAGGACAAAAAAACACTTCTTCCCCACCTTGGGTGCCTATTTACCATTTCTCACCCTTGGGCTGACGCCTACTTGTGAGAAAACTCTCAGAGTGGACATCCTGCTATATTTGTTTTGTGGAGAGGCAGAGGAATTTGCTATTTAAGGCTGTAAATCTGGCATTTTCACAAGTGCTGAAATTCACACCTTTGCATTTCCTGCTAGATCCCTGCTATAGAAGGTGAGCAAAGGTAACCACACTGCTGATATTTGCAGTAGTCCTTCATCTCACTCCTTCTGAGACTGTTCCCATGCACATAAGTACTCTTCATCTCTGACGTCTGAAGGCACCTCTTTATCCATTCTTATGTGGCTGTGAGTGACAAAGCATCAGAGAAAGCTTCCTAACTGTGAAATTTATTAGACATGAGAGCAAAGTTCTCTGGGGGAAGTGTTGGAACAAAACTCCATCAGAGGAGGTTTTGGAGGGGATAAAACATAATGGAGGGAGGTGTAGTGTTATGATCCTGAAGTGACAAGAGTTGAGCAGGTTCTTAAAATTACTTTTCATTCCCAAAAATAGGGCAGAAAATAGGAGAAGCCTTCCCAACTCATCAGGTGATCTCCTCTGCATTGTGCTATATGATATTTTTCATTAATTAACTGTATGCTCTATCTTTAAATCACTCAGGATTCTCTCCACCCTCTCCAAGAAGGAGGATGTCTGAGTGATTAAAGCATCTGGGTCATTCACTCAAGTACCTCTGCAGACATAAGCAGAAGGCCATATCCATCCTCCTATAAATGGGTCATGACTATTCAGACAGGAGTCTCCAAGGCAATCTAAAGTGATGCTAACCAAACCATGTGAAAATGTAACACACCTGATGCAACTGATCTCCTGGGCTCCTCGGAAAAAGTGAGGATGTTTTCTTCAAAATTAATAGATTCATTTGTACAAATATAGCTCAGTCAAAGCCAGCCCATGACTGGTAGACTATCCCAGTGTTTCATTCTCTTCATGAGTAAAATCTTTCTTCTACTTTACAACTTAAATTTATTCATTCTCAATATTCTTTTGTTCTCTGGACAAAATTTTTCTTCAGTTGAAACTGCTCTTGCTCCTCACTGGTGTGTAGCCTAGTGCCCATTTACAGACCACAGTCATGTTCCCTCATCCTTAATTGTGTTAAAATTAACAAGCCAAGCTATCTTTGTGTAAGACAGGCACTTCCATTTCCCAGATCACTGTTAGGGAGAAAACAACGAACAAGAAATGATTGCTCATTGGCTTCTTAAGAATAAGAATTAGTGACATTAGAGGAATTAAAAAGGATCAGTTTCCAAAGGAGCAGAAGCTGATGTTTCCCCCACATTGTGTGTCTGCAGAAATCCCTGCTGCTGCAGACATGCTGCAAGCACAGTGAGTAGAAGGTATGGGAGGAAATCCAGCAGAGGAAACAGTTGATGGAAGAAAGCAAAAGCAGAGATAATACCTTTTGCTCAGGAAGTTTTAAATTTAAATTTGCTCAAGACTGACAGTGTTTTGGGGAACTATTACTCATGCTTATATTACCTTACACTCTTTGTTAAGCTTTTACGCTTGGCCACTGTCAGAAACACTCTATTGCCCTGCAAATGCCTTTAGTCTGATTTTAATGGCTTTTCTTATCATTACTAATATTTTTTTACTGAATCTCCCTCAGTCTGAGTGCATCACTCTTGCAGAAGTTTAACAAGCATGGCAGTCAGTATTCCAGGTGAGTTTTCAGGGGGTCCAGTACTGGGCTATTAAATTCTTCACTCTTCCCCGATGAAAATATCTCCCCTGACACAACACAGGCTTGTGTTTGACTCATGATTTTCCTGGTCAGCTGCCATGTCTGTGTCCTCTTTCTCCCATCATGTCATGCCCCCAAAACCAGGTGAGTCTGCATTTTGAAAGGTTGAATTTCATCCGACTGCTGCTTCTTTAACACTTGGGATCATTTTGATGTCCCTGTGTAATATTTTCACCTGCTTTGAACTGGTCACACCTGCCACCCCTGTGGGATCAGATGTTTGTTAATTTGTACAATCCTCTGGCAGCATCCTCACAGGGTTACTGTGGGGCTGGAGTGTCACCATCACTCACATCCCCACCACCCTCAGACTCAATACAGGCAGCAGCCAAATCTGTGTTTCATTGCAAAATTACAATTAGTCAAAAACAAAAAGCCTGTGATGGCAACATTCAGGTTTCCTTGAAGAATATAGTAGAAGTAATTGCTCTGATCTGGGGAGTCCCAGTCCTTCTCCTAAAAATAAAGCTGGTACTTGTAACCTAGACTTCCTAAATCAGATGGAAATTCTATTTTGGTCTGGTTTCTTCCTCTGTATTTTTTGTTTGAAACTTTACGCGTTGCTAATTTTGTCTTAGCAAAGGTCAATTGTTGGAACCTCAGATTTTCATAGACTACAAAACTCATTTCACACCTGATTTTACTACTTCCTAAACAAGCTGAAGCAGGATTTTTCATAGCAGTACATATAAAGATGCCTTATAAAAAGCAAAGCAACTGTGGCTCATTTTATAGCATTTGCATTATCTTTAAAGCAGCCTCTACTTACCTTTCCAGTTGATTTCTAATCTATTTTTTAATCTATAACCCTAATAAACTTCTAATTTTACCCATATTTTCCATTTGTGTCCTTCAAAACTATCATTAACCACATGCCTGAGTAACTTTTTGTTCAAAAGAATTCATCAGAAAATGACAAGTTAAATCTAATCAGTCAGTCTTTGCTCTCTCAAAGGCCTCCAACTGTTGTTAGGTAATATCCCTTGTCACACTTTAGATAGCCCAACAGGCTGGGAAAAAAAACCCCAAAAATACTTGCTATAACTACAATGATAAACAAAATCTGCTCTGAAGCTACTCTAATTGCCTTCAGAGTCTAACACAACCCTTGGATTGACCTCTTTCTGGGGAAACATAACAGCCAGAGTAATTATTAAAGTATCAGCCCAGACTTAAATCCACATACAGATTTCCAGCTGAACATTAAATAACGCTTGGTCTTTGAAAAATTGGGTGCAACAGTCTTCAATCAGCTTCTGTCCCTCGTCAGCTTTACTGCACCAGGGAAATAAAGGACAAGAATTGGCTGGACACACGATGTCAGCAGCTGGAACACTGACCTGTGCTTGCAAAGGCTGTTGCCCTACAAGGCAGGGGATTGGCATTAAGATTTTAAAACTGTTATCACTCACAGGAGTTCAAAGACTTTTCTTTTATTCCCATGGAGGTTTCTTTTACAGTGGGCTCTGCCTGCCATTTAAATGTTTTCACTCAGGATTTATTGCTTATTTTATCCGGTCTGCAGACGAGGTTTGTTTTGGGATTTTTTTTTTGCAGTATGAGTTTCTAAGCTTGTTAAAGCAGCCACAAAATGTTGTGCTGCCTGTTATCCCAGAAAATGTAAAAAGTGTGATATTTCAGCTACAGTAGGGTTGGTAATAAGGAGACCATAAATTTAAAAAGATGAGAATTAATTTTAGACTTCATGCAGCCCCTTGAGGAAGCTCTGCTAAACTGAAAGCACCATCTCCTGCTTCAATTAGACATATTAAATATTCCTTCTCTTTTGAAATCAATTTAATAATTAGATATGCTAAAGGATCAAACTGCAAGTTCCAGCTTCCCACAACCCTTTGCCATTACCAGCTGCTCCTTACAGATATTGGCCCTGAGATGAGCATTCAGGAGGGGTTTCAGATTAGGGGAACGTGCATGACAAGTATTTCTTTGCTTGCTGCCACAGCTCATTCATTCTGCACTCCTTCCTTTCTGCCTCAGAGCAGCTCAGCCAGCTCACCCCAGTATGAGAAGGTTTCCTAACCAGAGCCTTAGTCAAGGCAAAGATTACAAGTTCTCTTTTGCATGGATCAGTGAGACTTTTGGAGCCAGGGAAGTGTTGCCTCCATTTCCTAAGCTTTTGACTGACATCTCATTCCTGGAAATGATTGGATTTATCCAGGTGAAATTTGCTGCAAGCACAGATGTGTGGGCACATGGACGTGTCTGCCCAGCAGCCAGGGAGGGTGTGAAGTCTCAGCTTCTCTGTGGAATACTTATCTCTGCACAGACCTTGTCAAAGGTACAATCACCCCTCTTGATTGTGACCAAGACCTGAGGAGAGGCTCTGAGAGAGAAAATTCTTCTCTGCTCCATCCCATGCTTCTGCAAGGGACCTGCCTTCAAATAAACACGTTGCTGCTGCTGAGCTCTATTCTGCAGACAGTTTTTGGGCTGAAAAGGGCTCCATCTGTTGAGTTTCCCATTCTGTTTCTGGGTGTTATCTAGATGGAGAGGAGACGTGGGGGAATCCCATACTATGCACGGGAGGACAGTGTTGGCTTCTCTGATACAACTGCTTGAGATTTTTAAAGTAATTGATACTATTCTAAAATGAACAAATAAATGGAAGGAATATACTTTTGAGCTTTCTTATAGATGAGATAGGAAAAGAAAGTGTTCCTTAGAAATGCCACACTGTATTCAATCACATTTAACAACAGGAAATCAGCCAGTGGCCTCCTTATTTACACCCAAACATGTGTACACAGCTCCTGTTGAACAGGCTTTGTAAACCTAGACAGAATAACAACCTTGAATTCAGGAGAACAACTATTTCTATTAATCATTGTAATATAAAAACCAGCAAACTTGGCAACACAGTTTCACTCAAATGCCTCCTCAATACACGCTGGCAATTCCACCCCCAGTATTACTCAGACATTATTATTTTTATCGTTGAAGTGTCTCTTAAACAGGCATCTTCTTATTGCCTCACAGAGGAAATATTCAAAGGATGAATATTCTTGAAACAAATCTTTTAAAAGAAATATTAGCTCAGAAGGTACTGGTGGCCTTCTTTGGCGTACACGTTAACCTCTTTTTTAGAAAAATATAAAAACTGAGTATCATAAATAAGCCTTTAATTTGGGTTTTAGGCCATTGTTTTGGGCTGCTGCATTCATCTATTAGAGAGAAACTGACAGAGGTTTTAAACGGGATCAATTCTGCTGTCACATGGTTTAAAAAATGAATAATTATTTACTTGTTAAATTTTGTGGGGAATTGGCACATAACAAGGTGATTGGAATTTGTACTCGAAGATTAATTGGGATTTTAATAAATACTTTAATTGATGAATGGCCAGTGGTGAATGGCTATCCAGAAATGCAGTCTTGGTCACTGTACATGAAGCAAGTAAATTCACATTTAAGGGTAAATTTTGAGTCCAGAGCCTGAGTCCTGAGCATTTTCCTTGTAAATCCCATTGCCTAGCACATAAAACTAAAATGAAATGCATGAAGTCCAACTCTTTGAACAACTAAGCACATTCAATCCCTTCTAACTTGAGCTACCGTTTACAGCAATCAGTCTTCTGGAAGGAGACTCACTAGTCTGGAGTCACCTTCCTCATCCTTGTTGTTCCTTAAAGGATTCTTTTAATTCAAGGGAAATTTCATGGATTTCAATAGTAATGCCACTAGAGCCGCTATTATCTCTCTGAAGAGTAATACAAGCAGATACAGCCACTGCAAAAATAGAAAAATAATTCCTACACGCATCTCATGCTTGTTAAATCTCATCATGGCATGCTGTGATTAATCTCTTGCAGAGAGTTTCTTTAATTCTCATTTAAGGATAAATATCTGTATTTCTTCATAGTAAATAAACAAGCTTTTGCACCACCTCACTTGTGACACAAAAATAAGTCATGAATTGATAACAGTTAGTTTTGTTCCTCTAGAGATCAGATATTTCAGAAATCCCATACCAGATGAGCTGCTCGTTCTTCTCACTCTATATTTTTGTTTGGTGGTTAAATGTATGTACAGATTAGTTTTCAATCACATTCTAAGGACTAGGTCTAAAGCTGTTTCTGTGCATACAGGCCTTGATGTCTGGGATGTGTTTTTTAATAAATATCTTCCTGCAAGAAGCCTGCCATCCTCATCTATTACTGCTTTTGAGTAGAAAGCATTAAGTTTGCTCGAGTTCCTACATGCAGTCCCCTCAAATGAACATTTCAAGCAAAAAGGCAGAGGAGAGGAGTGGAGGTAGAGAGAGGAAATCCTTTCTGCTGGTTGTGGTATTCAGAGAAGTGCACTGGGCTGATATAGGGACAATGGTAACTATTGTTGTCTGTGTTTAATTACTAATCATGCATTCTTTGTTCAAGAAAAGAAAATTAACATTTTCTTTCATCTTCTGCTCCTTCCTACTTAACTCTTACATGTCACTAATAAAACACAGTATTGCACAGTGTTACTCCAGGGGTAAAACTCCTGTTTCCCTTCTCCTAGCCCCATGCTTTATTGCAGCAGTGCTGCCTTTCCAATGAATGTGTCAGACCTCTGGGATTCTCTCTGCTGTCTCTAATTCCTGATTGCTTGATCTCAGAGCCAAGTGATGGATGTTGTATCCTGAATCCCCTCCTACCACAGGCTCCTCCAACAGGGCTGGTTAAGCCCCTGACCATGTGAGTCACTGGACCATCAGCAGGATGGCTGTGGCCAACAAAATGCAACACTGCATTTTGCAGTGTTTTGTTGCAATTCAACAAAATGCTTGCACTGGTCTCCATTCCAGTTCAGGTCAGGGCTATGGGGGAAGCCTGGAATGACACAGGGAAGAGGAGCAGCTGAGCAGAGGGAGTGACTGAACAGGCACCAAGGTGACAGAGATGAGGATCCACCCTGAGAAGCGCAGCACAGCCCACCCAGAGTGCTCTGCAGGAGGGAGCTCCCAGAGGCTCTGCTGCATCTCCTTGTCTGGTTCAGCGGTGGCACACGGGAACAAAGTCACTGTGTCAGTCCCAGCCCCACTGAGGAGAAATCAGGAGCTGTTCTGGTGGCTGCATGGTGGCCCAATACAGGAGGACACATGACAGGTGGTTTCTTTGCCATCTTCAAATTTGTGGCACTAAATATGGCACTGAGTCTTCTTGGAAAACTCAACAAGGAAGAAAAATGAAAGTTCTGCCTCCTATCAATTTTCTTAACTTCCCCTTCCTCGATGAGCTGCAGATGTGGCATCCTTGGAGCCATCAAAAACTTTTGCTAAATGAATGACCTTAACAAAGGACTTTGTCAGGTAGTCACACCAGGCATAAGATTTTCCGTGACAGACTCGGTGGTTGGGAATGCCACAAAAACTGCCCAGGAGCTGTGCAGTTTGCCCAGGCAGGGGCCTTGCTCTGAGCCTTGGCTCTGGCTGCCAGCCCAGGTAAGCATTTTGTCCTGGGTGCTGAATGACTCTGCTGATGCCACCATAAAACCAGGAAGGAATTGCAGTTTTAGTGAGATTTCTGCTGGATGTCTGGTAAAGCACCATCCATAGCATTCCACACCTTATGGAAATCTTTTCTCTGTATCACAGTCTCACTTATCTATTATTAATTTTTTTCCAAAAGATAAAACAAAGGTATCATCATCTGCTATGAAAAAAATATGGGTAAGAAATGCATCTTGGGGTTTATTTTTCATTTCATGTTATTTCTCTTTCCTTTTAACATCCAGGAGAAAGAATAACCATGTGAGATCAGCTCCTCTGCTCTCCTGTAATCTACCCTTTGATGTAACTAACTGGCAAAAACATATTTCTAATCAAATATAGTTTCTCATCCTTAATCAGCTCAGCTTTAAAATGCAGATCAATGAGATAAGAAAGAGCTGATTTAATTAGCCCAACCTCAGCAATGTTGCAGAATATTCTCATTTACAGAAATAATGGGGAGCAAGAGGAAAGAAATTCATCATCATGAAAAGACTGGGGAAGGCAGAGGAAAGCAGGATATTTCCTATGTTAGCTAAGGGTGATTTTCATTCTGGCTAAAGAGCCAGCACATGTTTTATGAGCCATTTAAATAACACTTAGGCCTCGTGCTTTGTCCTTTAGCCTAAGGATGAATTTCTTTCACTAAGCAGCAATACCTTTGGAAATCATCACTCTTGGGTTTAATTGATGAGCCAGAGACAGCTCCCACCACTTGGTGAATAAAGAAGAGGAAATATGGCAGGCAGGAGCATGGCAATAATGCACATTTATGGAGCTGCTGGGGAACACTCACCCACAGGAGCACTGGGTCAGGCACTCTCAGAGAGGCTTTAATGGAACAGCACAGGGTGTGTTTCCTCACCCTGCTCCTGCCTCAGTGGCCACAGGAAGGCCACTTCACATTTTTGGGGATGTGGTTTGTTTTTCTTTGCTTTCTTCCTCTGTCCCATTACGATTTGGAATTTCCTGCAGAGTAAATCTCTTCCTCCACAGCACAGGTCCCCCTACAGAGCATGGCTGTGACACATCTGGAGCTCTCAGGGATTGATGTGCAGCTCAAAGAGCAAAACCAGTGCAAGTTCTCAGCTTGCTCTTCATGCTTTGTGGTTTTAAAGCAACAGAACACTACCTTACCCCCATAAGCCTTTTTTAACCTGGCTCCTCCATCCCCCTGGAGCAGGGGACTCACTGAATCAGGGTATCCCAGGTTTGGTCAATGCTCTCCACAAAGAGCACCCAGAACATTTCCATGGACACACCACTCCTGTAAATGTCCAACAAGGCTTTTCAGATGGGCTCCAGCTCAGGACCTGAACCTTTGGTGAGGTACATCTTGACATTCATGCTGTTACAAAGTCAGGCCAAATCCACACAAATGAGGATATGCCAGCTCCTAATTTGAGTTCTGGGAATGAAGTTTGTCTCCTTTTGTGCCCATCCATCATTTCAAATGGAGCTATCTTGTGACAGCCACATTTGGTAGTCTCTGCCTGGGAGATAATTGCTCATCACTGAGGGGAACTCACACAGCTGAGATAACCCTCCAGCACTTTCTCTGCAGGGATGGGAGCACCGGAGGCAAAGCAATTAACAGAGCAATTAAGCCACTAGCCAATCATATCTCTTTTTTTTTTTTTCTTTTTATCCCTCATCTCAGACTTGTGCCACTCTCCAGTGCCTCTAAAAACAAGCAAGGAAAAGTGCTGCTCTCTAGAGGGATAGTTCAGGTGGGCTGGGGCTGCCATCAGGCTCCAGCCCCCATTCCTGACCCTCACTCATCATCAACCTGGGTTTGTTGGACATGGCTTGGCTACTGCAAACAGAACCACTGGCCGTTTCCTCTCCTAAGGGACAATGGCCATTTAGAGCTCTTCCCTGTATTCTGCTTCTTCCCTCCACCAGGCTTGTTCTCCAGGTAATGAATCAGCCTTTTCAGAAGTATTAGATCAGGTATCCTGACTGTGGTTTCATGAGAAAGTTTTGAATAAAAGGCATTGAGACAATCTCACATGTCCAAACTGTGTCCATAGATGATGGCATTCACCAACCTAAAAGTGAAAGTTACTTTGGGGGGAATATAAAAGCACAAGAACAGAGAGGAGAGAGACATGAGAAGGAGAAAACTCTGTCACAATCAGGCTCTCCCAGGTCCCCCAGACTGTTCTTTCCCCCATGTCCCTGTCCAGCCTCGCCCTGGGCTGCAGCCCTTTGGGGACAGCTGCTCCTGCTGAGGTTCTCCAGAGGCACAAATCCCACAGGGAACTGGGCTGTGGAGCTCCAAGTGATGCAAAGGGCCAAAGCTCCCTGGCCCTGTGGAGTCTGGCAGTGTCACAGACATTACAGCAGTGCCCCCTCACCTCATCCAGCAGCTTGGTCCTAAATTGCAGGAGTCTGAAGGACAAGGGACTAGGCTGCAAACCCTGGCAGGAGACTGCATTTGTTCCTCCAGAGAACCACCCTAGCTGAACTGAGAGTCAAATCACCAAACAGCATTGTGGGCAACCAAAGATCACCTCTTTTCAAAGCCTTGAAATGAAGCTCTTCATCAGTGACTCCTCATCATCAAGAAATTTTCAGAGTAACACTCACCCCATCCCTGGCACCTGTAGTGTGCACATCCCTTCATTTAGAGGATGCACAATGCTTTTGTTAATTAGAGCCTTAGTTTAATATGAGCTGTCAAAGTTCACTTAACTTCAATTAATTGTTTCTCCTGAGCTTAATTTCTTTAGTTAAGTATTGATTAATCATTGCTTAATTATGCTGAAGTCTCACTGGGTGATATTTCAGTTGCATACCACAGCAATGCACTGCTTTCTAAAAATACACAGAGAATCATCAGAAATTTTATGTATTGCTATTATTGGGATGTCTTTTAATATTTATCTTTTCATCCCTTATGTTCCAAAATGTATATTTAACATGTTGTGTTTAATTCCACTAGTTTGCAACTCATTTTTCTCTATGTTGGTAGGTTCATACAACAGAGTTTTGCTCTGCATGGTCTGGGGAAAAAAGTTTTGCCTCTGGCATCCAGTATCTTATGCCAGGAGGAATAGGTTAGGGAACACAAGTAAATTATCTTTACAGTGGCACAATATAAACAATCAAAATATTGATAGTATGGGGTTTTTTTCTTTGAACTTTTACTTTAAATGACAGACAATGACTTTGGCTCAAAAATTATCTGTATTTCCTCAAAACTACAATGCTAGAGCTCTTATGAATATGGCCTTCAGACCAAGGCTCCTCCAATCTGAAATTTCAATCTGTTCTGAAACATCAGGAAGAGAAAACTACCTCCACCTCTCTGTACTACCTCAACAGCTCTGCAGTGTCAGCTTGGATAGCAAGTATCTTAATCTTCACAGATAAGTATAATAACTATTAAATTTTTCCAAGGTCTCCCTTGAATTTCAATATTTACCCAAATTAGAATTTAAGTTGATCTGTAGTGAGAAATTAAACAATTACCTTTTCCCCCACAATAATTTCCCTGGAGTCCATTTAGAAATCTCGTTTTACCTACTCACAGAAGCATTTTTTATTATTTTTCTAGCTCAGAGTCACTCCCCAGGGAACACTTCTTGGCTTGACACAGTTTTATCACAGTCAAGTTTTAACTTCCTCCCTTCGGTACACATTCACTTTTTCAGAGATCTCTTCATCTACTACTACTAAAATTTAATTTTGAATGTGTTCTGTGCTATAGGAGTACTCAGCATTATTTACTACTGCCATCCCAAATTCTGGAATGAGCACTGGTAGGAATATGCTATAAAGAGAGTCATCAAAATGACATCTTTCTCTTCTACATTTCACCTACTCGGTGGTGTAAACATCTGGCACCTAGGGAATGCACATCTTTGCTGTGTGAAAGGCAAGATAAAGTGGTGAAAACACTGATTATTACATAGATCATGGAAAACCCTTCTGTTCCCTTGTGCTGAATGATACAATAGACTGAATTTTCCAGAAAGGGATGGATGAATTAGTCAAGGTTAAAAAAGTATTGGCTGCACCCTTGTTCAGAATTTCAACAAGTGCTCATCAAACCATTTTCAGAGTACAATTAATCTGTCCTTTTTTATTAACTTCTTATCACAACTCAGTATTTCTGGATTCTGATCAAAAGCAGAAGCCCCACTTCTATAACACTGCTTGGTTATATTAAATCTGTAGCAATAAAGAATAAACAAACTGAAAAGCAAGTCTGTTGTCATGACTCTTTTTGCAAATTTTTCTAAACTCTGTCTCTGGCTCCTGCCCTGACATGCTCACTAAAATGAAGAAACAAAAAATTGGAAAAATGAAGTTTTACCTTCCCTACTTTCTGTAAAGAAAACTGGAGCACTGAGAACACAACAAGCTAATTTTCCCAGTGTGATTTGGATCCATATTCATAAAAATGAAAAGTCATTGATCTTAATTACAATCCCCAGGATCCTCCCACATGGAATTCAGGCTTTTTGTGGAAATTTAGCAGCATCAACTTGATGCATATCCCCAACTTTCTTATGCTAATTCCTGAAGACAAAAACATTCCCATTTTGTCAGCCTTCTTGGTGTCAGACACAATTTTACAGCTCAGCATTATTTATTTATATTGTAACTTAGCTTAGCAGACACAGTCATCAACCACAGCTGTATCAGGGGCTTTACTACCTGAAAACAAAATTTCTAAATTCATGTGTTAAGATGAGACCACTGAGATACACAAGCAGCTAAGTGGGAAGTATGAGATTACCAGAGCAATCAGCCTGGTCAGAAGGGACCAGAACTCCTCCAATCCCCTCCTGCAGCCCAAATCCAGATTAATGTTAGGAGAGATGGCTAAATCTATGGATGTTTCAAACATTCCTGTTCTCTCTACCAAAGGAATACACACAAGGCTTGCATGAGCTCTTCCATCTGTCTCATCCATATAACAAAATCAAGCACAGTACCATGTTACTCTATACACAGTGGTCTGCTGGAGTTTGCAAGTTTTCTCTCCCTCTACATAATTAATGTGACATGTTCCCATTAAAATAATAAGATAAATAAATAAATTTAAATGAAGGGAGCCATGGCTTATTTCTTTCAGCATATCTTCAAGTGAACAGAATCCCTGGCTCCCCAAGCTGGGCTGTCACTACCTCCTCTCTGTTAAGGTCTCTTAACCACTTTTTTCTTCCTTCCAACTCATCTGAGAAAAGAGCAGGACAAAACATTCTTAGAGTTGCCTGTGAACTCCTACACTGAGAGTGGCCTGTGGGAAATCTGCTGCTCTTTTGTGGGTTTCTGGTCTCTGGGACATGTGGTCTGTGAGGCTGACTGCATCCAGGATACAACACCTTGTAGAGGAAGTGCTGTGATTTGTTGGAAAAAATCCTTCGGGCATCAGAGCAGAGAAAGAAATTGTGTAAGTTAGAGATCCTCAAGGGACACCAGCACTTCCAGTATTGACAAGTTCAGTGTGTAGCCTCTTTCCTCAGCATATTTGCTTTGGGCAAAACCACAATAATAACTCATCAGTTGAGGTAGGTAAGTGTGCCTGTTAGGATATCTATCCTAAAATACTTGTGTTATTAATAAACCATCAAGTAAAAGCTTCAGGTCGCCATAACTTTATCAGACTTCTCACTCTAACAATCTTTTTCCATCCTGAATGACACTGTGCAATTGACTGCAGTAAAATTTGCTTTCTTGTTTTTCAAAAAACCAATTGCTTCATTTGAATTTTGCAGATTTTTGATAACTAAATTGGCTTTTTTACTGTAATTATTTCCCTTTCTATTTCTCCATCCTTCCCTTTACAGGGACTGTAGTTTGGTTTTGATTCCTGCTCTCCTGTAACAACAGCATTTTCACATGGGCTGAAGCTCTGCTTTACTGCTGTTTTCATCCAGCTTGGTTGAGCAGGTTAAAAGGAAAAGAAATGCAGATAAATTCTGAGGGATCAGGTTCTACCCACCTCCAGCATATTATGTAACTTTTCATCCTTTGAGTAGTCTTATTGATTTCAGTGGAAGAAGTTACTATTGAAGACTGTGAATAAGATGTCAGAATTTCACCCTAAATATTTTGCTTTACAAAGGAATCCATGATGCAAAAGAAAACACACCCTGAGCTGCAGCAGGGTACAAAATTTGCAGGTACAATAAAAGCTGGGAAGCCTTTTTCCTCTTTGTGATGGTGGCCTCTTATTGAAAGTGTTTAATAAAAAGAACTAGTTCTGTGTGAATTAAATGAAAGATGTTCATATACACACTGAGAGTCTTCTAATCCCTACTGCACCACAAATAATTCAAAGAAGTCTTGAAGTGCCACGATAATGGCACAAGATAGTTATCTCTGTATTATTGGTTTTGTGCACATCAAAGAAGGCTCTGTGGAAAAAAAATAATGTTGCATAGAAAAACCAAACACATTTCTTTTTAAAAAAGCAGACAATTAAAGTTATCCGGAAGTTGAGGAAAATATGAACTAAAAATATTTTGCCTTTGAAAGGCTATATTACCCTTAAAACAATTTTATGGTGGATATTGTAGGCTCTGAATTAACATAAATGTCTAATTGAAAATCTTTGTAAGGCTGTTTAGATTAAGTACACAGCTCTTAAGTTCTACAAACACAAAACTGATTTCAAAGGAATCAAGTGATGAGAATGGATGTCCATGAAACAAAAATAATGTATTCATAAAGGCCTTTTTAACCAGTCAAGACATAAAATGACAACAATGTCACCTGGTTTTAAAACTGGTTGAATTAAAGATTATGGGCAACACTGAAAAAAGAAAGAAAGAAATATGAGCCAGCTGTGCCTGTGGTGTGATAACATTGTCTTCAGGATAGACAAGGCACTGGTTGGTCAACTTTTATGTTGTAATTTTGGATGCACATGAATTAAAGAGGATGTGGTGCTGAATGAATGACCAAAATGTGTACAGGGCAGAATCTGCCTCATACAGTGTCAGTGTCTCCAATAATTAAACCACTGGACAGAGGAGTGGGCAAAATCCTGATTGTTTTGTTCCTGCCTTGTTGTCAGGCACAGAGCTGTGTGTTTGCCTTTGTCCCTTATGCACGTGGGGTCACACCCCCATGTCCATGCTGCAGCAGAAATCCCAGGAGCAATGTGTGACAGGCTTTACTCCACACAGAGACACTGAACTGTGGCATCCCCTTAGTTCCTGTCACACCTTTAAATCAAGGCTAAACGAGGTGAAAAGCAAATAGATTTCCAGCCCTTGTAAACTCACAGGGCAAGCTGAATGGATAAACTAAGATGATTCACCATCATATATTACCCTGGTGTGTTAGAGTTGGCTATATAATGGGTTCATGGCCATCTCAAAATGAGTGGAAAAGTGAATGCTTCCATTGTGATTACTTGCCTAAAAAAATACATGTCAGTAATCCCTCTTCTGCCCTTCTTCACCATTTAATTGCAGTATTTTAAGGTTAACAATGGGAAAATATTATGTAGTTTTCAGGGAAAACTGGGCTTTTTTCAGAGATAAATTACTTAGAGGGAAAATAATATTCCATGGAAAATTATTCCTTCATGTCCAGGTCCCTGTTGGGCCAGGCTAAAGATGTATGGGCACACTTGCACAAAGAACTGCAGCTCTGGAGGAGAATCTCAGCTTCTCTGTGTGAAGCTTAAAGGGGAAAATTATGTAGGAAATTTCAGTCCACCTGCTTGGCTGGGATGAAAAGTTTCAACAAAATAACCAGAGTGTGTCTGCTAATGTGCCTGAAGGCATCATCAAACTGAGACAGCAGCTCAGATTGGGGTCACCTGGCATGCTCACTTCTGTAGGATCCTGAATGTATAAGCACCTGTCCTCAAGGGCCTTTAAGGAGCTGGTCTCCATCTTCCCTAGTAAATGGGCTAGGTAAGAAAAGAGGAGGAGGAGGAAGGATGTAGGAACTGATTATCTTGACAATTAGAATTACTCAGCCACTTCTCCCTTCTCTAGGGTTCAGAATGTTTTTCCCAGCTCATTCTTTATAATGTGTGTGAGGACCTTGGGACCAGTGGGAAGCATAACCATAACCCAAAAATAATCTCATGGTCACAAAGTCACTGTTTAAATGTGGGCTAAACTACTTATGAGGCTAAGCTGAAGTCACATTTTGATGTCCAGCTCTGCTATTTGTTTCCTGGAGTACCCACTGTACTGATCTGACTGTGGTCCACTTGTGTGACTAAGGAGCTGAATGAACTTCCCAAGTACACCCAAGTAATGTTTTTCACTCTTAATGCATCTTGAAGAACTACCAGATTCATTATAGAAGTTGCTCTTTCATTTCTGGTCTCTACAGGAGGAAAAAAAAAATCAAAGCACTTTGGAAGGCAATCTGTCCCCATGTTCTATCTGCCTATTTACAGGATCAGGAGGATCAGATAAAACCTCATCGCTTTTTCATTCTCCACTAATACCAAATTGCAATGTGCTGGCTATTTTTTCCTGTCATGTTTTGAGCAGTTTCAAATGAGGTAGATTAAAACCATTTCACTTATTTATAAGAGTTGCAGTAAATTTTAGGGTAAAGCAGGAGGCTGTTGGACAGCAGTATTTTGCGTCTTTCCCTCCTCGAGTTAGGGCTATGGAATATGGGGAGCTGATATGAGGTTCTGGCAATTTAAATCTGTTTAGCAAGGTTCTTAATAATCTCTGCATGTATGTCACAGAGAACCTTTTGCATATTGCTTTAAATAATTCAAACCCACTCCAATATTGTATTAAATATTTCAAGAATCGGACAGGCTTTGTGATTAATGATGTGTACCTGCAATTTCTGCAAACACAGCAAGGAGTCAAAGTATGCTCTGGATACAAGTGTCCTGGAGCAAGATCCCATTTACTCCTTGCCAAGGCAATAGTATGTATTAGAAAGTTGGAAAAGTGCCTGCTACTCACTGGAAAACTGACTGAGGCCAGTGGTTAATGTGGCAGCTGCTGAAAGAGTTTGTTCTTCCTGACAGACAATACTAATTTGGCTGAGAACTTCTATTGTCTTCTGACTTCCATTTTTAATCTTCATGAATAGCATTGGTGCCTGATGTGAAAATTAAATGGAAGTATAAATATTTCTGCAGGAGCTGGACGTTTGTCCTTGTATCTTACCAGTGTTGATTTGAGAGCATGGAAAGAGTTTGCTTTGTGAAGCAAAGCACGTAAGCTTGTTTTTCATGTTAACTTAATCCTAAAGGGCTTGGAAGTTGCTGTTCTTCCCAGCTGTGCTTGGGTCTGTGATCAAGAAAAGTACCTGGAAGTCTGCTGTCCTCCTCCATTTGTTTTCATAGGGAGATGCAAGTGGAGCAGCATTATTAAGGGGAAAAAAAACCTCCAAATGCAAGAATTGCTGAGTTTTCACCCTGTTGAGACAGCAACCACTTTCCCTTCACAGTACAGATGAAACAATTCTGGCTTAGATAGTGATATCATCAGTTTTGCCTAGGAAATTAATAGATTTCTGTAACCTCAATGTATTTTTTGGTTAAAAGATTTCTCTAAGACACAAAGAAAATCAATGCTACATTGAGGTAGAAATAAAGCAAACAAATCCTCCTAAATAGCCTTTTTTAAAAAAGTAAAGGGTATGCTAGTGAGCAGAATGGAGTAGCCAGCAAGAAGATTACAGTTATCAGCATTATTGGAAATACTCTCTAGATATCTTTATGGGAGTCTAATATTGGACTCCCATCTCAGCCACCTCAGTGAGCAACCACTTTACAAACATCAAAAGGACCAGCAGATTTTATTGGGTTTTGGATATTTTCACTGAAAGACTCCACAGGGGATACACTGATATGTGTCCAGCTTTAATATTTAAACATATTCAGGATTTCTAGAGGAAGAGACAGAGACATAAAGAGACCTGCTGCTGTGGCAAATGCATTTGGCATGCCATGGTCAGTATACTCCCCTGTATGTGCCTCTGCTCCAGCAGCAGCTGGTGGCCTAAAGGCTGTTTGGATAAGGTGAGGGACCAGCCTGGATGAATCAAATTTTTACAGATGTTGCACAGTGAATATTGACATTAGATGCACGAGCTGGGAGAAGATTGATGTGTTGGTTCTTGGGTTTTTTCAGTTGTGGGATTTTTTGATGTTGTTGGGGGGTTTTGTTGTTTTGGAAGTTTGAGGTTTTTTTAAGAATGTGCAGAATGTGCATCTCAGGAGGAGTCTCAGGTATTTAAGGGCAGGGATAAAACCCAAGGTGTATCAAATGACTGATATCTAGAACAAGGCTCTGTATGCACATTTGCATTTAAATAGTAGAAGCTATTGCAAATTTCTTACACAAGTCTTTATTTCAAGGTTTCAGAGATCCATGTTACAACAAACTTCAGCATTTTTACATAGGCTGTCTTCAAAATACTGCCCATTGTTTCTTACGAAAATGAAACCTTGGAAAGATGACTAATTAAGGTGTCTCTGTAAAAGTCTCAGGGATGAAGCATCTTCCTTAAATAAAAGGGAAAGATGCTAATTTTCCATCCCTGCAGATTAATTGAAGGAGCCATAGTATTCTTTTTGTGTTTCAGGGCAGAACAGGTGGGAAGGAAAGAGGGAGGATATTGCAGGTCGGCCACTTTTGGATTTTGATGAAGTTTGCCTTCTGTAAAGAATGAATAATTCAACCACCCACGCTCCATAACCATTTAAATTACAGTCTTCCTGTTATTATAAAGCAATGTCTCAAAGGAATAAATAAAGTTGACAAAAATAGTCTTCATAAGGGTTGACACTGATTGCATCAGACTGAACTCCCTCACTCATGGGGCTCGTCCACCTTTAAATGTCATCACGAGATGACACCTGTCTATCCTGCTGTCATTCTGAACAGAGAATAAGTCTCTGTTCCCAGTGCTTTTTTCCTAGCAAGACCAATTCTAAGTCATAAAGCACAGGATGACAAGTCTTAAACCAGCACAAACTGAATTACTCATTCTGTCTCATAGTAGGAGGAGGGAAACCACTAAGGAGAGGAGTGAAGGGGAGCTTCATGGCAGATACATTTAAAACAAATAAAATGATGGATATTGGTTCTGTAAAATTAATTTCTGCAGAAGACCATGTAGAAGAATGAAGTGATGGATATTAGACAGAAATCCTTTCCTGTGAGGATGGTGAGGCACTGGCACAGGTTGCCCATAAAAGTTGTGGACTCCCTATCCCTGGAAGTTCAAGGCCAGGCTGGATGTGGCTTTGAGCAAGCTGGCCAAATGAAAGAGGTCACTGCTTATGGTAGGGGCATTGGAACCAATTGATCTTTAAGGTACCTTCTAACCTAAGTCATTCTATGATTCTGTGACAGAGAACATTGTCACTGCCATGCTTTGGATGAATCAGCAGTGGCAATTCCTAGCCAACTGCTTATCAAGGACTGCTAACCTTGTGGCTCTGTGCTTCACAAAACTGGCCTGTTGGCACTTTTTCTTTTTTTTTAAATTCACTTTTGTTGTTGATTGTATTTCTTTCAAGATAAAAGGCTCAGAAGACTGCAGGTGCTTCCATATCTAGTGAAATCAAAGGGCTAAATAGCCCTGAAGGAAACAGCCTGTTGAGAAACCAAACCATGGCTGGCCTCTGTGACATGGCTCATCTGAAATAGAGATGAGAATGATATTCAGCTTTCCTGAACAAACTCAAAACCTTTCTCCTTAGTCAGAAAATAATTTATTTCCTGATGACTTCCAGTTGTTTTATTACACTTCTAGCACTGAGGGAAAAAAAATAAAAACACTCCAAAATGTGATTGTTCACTGAAACAGATTTTTTTTCCTATTTTTGCTGCAGTTCATATTTCATCGCAGTACAATACATTGACATAGTGCCCTCATGCCTCTTTCTCTTAAAGGGTGCCTCAGATATTAACAGTTCATTTGCCACAGAGCAGCTTAACTGGCCTCCCCTGCCCAACAGCACAAAAGGGAATGGTTATGGATACTCTGTGATACAAGCTGATATCCCCTAAGGCCAGCATATACATCTATAATTTAATTCCTATGGCTTATTTCCTGCTATTAGAATGTTCTCTGTGCTGGTAGGAAATCCTGATTCTGGTCCCATATGGACAGCTCAGATAAAGTGCCTGCTTTTATCTGCCTGTGCTCCTTTTGTTCTGTGCACAGCAAGTCGGGCAGGACGTGGAGCAGCCTCACTACTGGGCATGAGAGGGAGGGAAACAAACACTTCAGGCTCCCACTTCCCAGGTGCTGCCAGGCTCAGTGTGGCCATGATGCTGTAAATAACCCACATTTAAACAGACATGCCTATGCAAATTCACAAAGAACACTGCTTCCATTAGCTCATGGGAAACTTCAGGCTTTTATGTTGTGGCTTTTTGCTATTATCCAGTCCCTTTTCCTGTGTCCTTTTACTTCTTTGAAGCACTGAAGGTACATTGCAATGCAGACTCTCCAATTCAGAAAGTGTACATGTACAAACAAAAGAAGAAACTAGTTGCTCTGAGCTACTTCCAAATCTAAATTAAGTTGCACTTACCAAAGAGTGTGTTCAACAGCAGCAGGAGCACCTTGCTCATATTTTGTGTTTTAAAAATGAGTCTTCCCCATTTTGTTCTAATAACATGTGATTCAATAACTTCAGGCAAGAATACAAAGGATTAATATGGTTTTACATCTCTCCCAGCTCCTCAAGCGGCTGTGCTATGCTGCAGATGCACACATTGCTCAAAGTACAGCAGCAGGTAATTCTGCAATCATTGGCCCACAACATACACTGGTATCCAGCTAGTCTCTGGTTAGCTTGGGTTTTAGAGGAGAAGCTAAATCCTCTAAGCTAATTCCTTTTAAGAAAAGGGAAACAAACCTATTTTATTAAACAAATATATTTGACAATAGGATTATCTGAGTTTCTAAGGCTAGCATCCTGCCTTTCTCAGAAAGGCACTAAGCACACCTAATTAACACTATAAAAGAAACTAAACATATTATTGGTTTGTTACTAAGATTTTCTTTGCACTAGTTGCATTGTCTTGATTAAATAAAAAAGACTGATGTCTGGCTTTAAAAATGGAGGAGGGAGAAAAGGTATGGTGTGAGAAAGGAATTATCCATTGATTTATTCTTTTACTTAACAGCAAAAGGGAATGAGCAATTTAAGGTCAGCAGCATATTGTTCAGCTGGCCTCAGATCCTGCAAAATTACCAGCACTGTGTGTTGCAATAAATTGCATGCTTTTGTCATCCCTGTTTGTTTGAAATATGTGTGAAATGAAGAGGGAAATAGCAAAGACCAGCATTAAGGACTGTCCTGATCTGCCTAGAAGGTGAATGGAGACAAAATAGTCTGTTTTGTGGTTGATAGGAGAGCTCCTCTAATGCACAATGAGTCCCACTGCTTTTGTAGCTGCTTCCTTCCTTGGTACCAGGGGTACACACAGCCAGGTGGGGCAGGAGGGTTGGTGGAAATCCCAGCAAAACTATTCCTCCCTCTTCCCTCCCTCTGTGCCCCAGTGATCTACCCCAAACAGCTCATATTTGATCCTGCACAAAGTCTGTGTGCTGTCCTTGCAGTGCTGCAGGCTGCCCAGCCATCATGCCTGCATTTACTGTAAAATCCCTGAAGAACTCACCCTGTGCAAAAGGGATAAATTAAACTCAGAGGTGTGGCTCAGCCAAGGCCCTGCATCACACAGTGAGCAGGTTACTGACAGCCCAAGTAACTTTTCAGACTAATGACTCTCTCATCAGTCCAGGAAAACAGGTCCTATTGCTCCAGAAGGTCATGCTGGCCTTTATTTTCCTCCTGGTGATGCAAGTGCTGATTATAGTGCAGTATCCAAGACAGGTAATTCATGTCAAAAGGTGCAGAAAGTGGCTTTGCTTATTGATGTGTTGTCATCGCAACGTTCAGCCTTTCTGTTCATAGCTATTCACGTGAGTTACAGCAAACAGAGCCTGTGCCTGGCATTAACCTGCTCCCCAGGCAGCTATTACTCAAAATGCACAATGGCCCGCAGGACACCAACAGATTTACCAGCTCTATTGACCAGACACAGCCTTGTACTGCACCGTGGGATGAAGTAGCGTCAAAATGGCATCCCAGGCCATCCTCCTGGAAAAGTCAGAGCCACAGCCTGGACAGGAGCAGTCTTTGCAGAGTCCAGAGCTGCCTGGGTGGCTGGGCCCAGGGGGGTGGTGCTGCATCCAGCTGGTGGCCATGATGCTGTAAAAACCCCGCATATAAACAGACATTCACAAAGAACACTGCATCCATTAGCTCATGGGGAACTTCAGACTTTCATGATGTGGCTTTTTGCTATTATCCAGTCCCTTTCCCCAGGGATCAGGGCTGGGCCCAGTCCTGCTCAATACCTTCACTGATGGTCTGGGTGAGGGCAGCCAGTGTATTTACTCTCTGGAAATTTGCAGACAACAGCAAGCTGGGTGGGAATGTCAGTCTGTTAGAGGCTGGGAGGGTTCTGCAGAGGGATCTGGACAGGCTGGATGGATGGAATGAGACCAGTTGTATGAAGTTTAATAAGGCCAAGTGTTGGGTCCCACCCTTGTGTCCCCTTGAAGGGCGCCAGGCTGGGGGCAGAGTGGCTGGGAAGGTCCCAGCAGGAAAGGCCCTGGGGGTGCTGGCCAACAGCAGCCAAATGTGTGTGCCCAGGTGGGACAAGAAGTCCAATGGCATCATGGCCAGCGCTAGTGTGGCCAGCAGGACCAAGGCAGTGATTGTCCCTCAGTGCTGGGCTCTGGTGAGCCACACCTTGGGTGCTCTGTCCAGTTTTGGGCCCCTCAGCTCAGAAAGGACATTGAGGGGCAGGGCAAGTCCAGAGAGGGGCAGTGAAAAACGAGAGGGGCAGTGGAGAGAGCTGGGGCTGTGCAGCCTGGAGAAAAGGAGAGACCTTATCACTCTCTACAGCTCCCTGACAGGACAGTGTGGCCAGATGGGTTCAGCCTCTTTTTTACCAAATAACAAGTGATAGGACAGAAGGAAATAGCATCAAATTGTGTCGTAGGTGGTTTAGATTTGAGATTAGGAAACTTTTCTTCACCATAGGTTGTCAAGCAATTGAATAGGCTACTCAGGGAAGGCCTGGGGTCACCATCCCTGGAGATATTTAAAAGACATATAGATATGGCACTTGGGGACATGGTTTAGTGGTGGACTTGGCAGTGCTGGGTTAACAGTTGAATTCAATGACCTTAAGGATCTTTTCCAACCTAACTGATCCTATGATTCCGTGTACATGCTTGTCCTTCCCTTGTATATTCTTACTTTATGGGCATTGTAGCACCTAACAAAGAAAGTACCATGCTCCCCATTTTTCATTTAGGCTTCACTGAGCAACAAAATTAAGCCACCCTAATGCTGCAGTTCAATGAGCTGTGCAGCAGTGTGAGCCTCAAGGTAGCATGGGAGGACTGGAAATTGCTGTTTGTTGTGCCTGATCCTCTGTCAGCAATGACTTCAGTCTCATACTGCTGCTGTGTATGAAAGTACTTTTTTCCCAGCTCAGCCATGGGAAAGGCAGGAAATATCCTGCATGTCATTTACCCTTGCTTTAAAGAAAATAATTACTGTTTTTACTGTGTTTCTTTGATTCTCTGTGTAGAAAAATCTTTTTCTTCCCTTCAAATTTTACTCATCAATGCATAGTCTCTCAGAGGACACAACCAGACTCATCAATGGAGCTTTCTGTGCTGGCCCTACAGAGGCATTGGGATCTCCACATGCCTTCTCAACTCCATACTCGCACTAGGAGTGATGGAGGTAGGGAACCCTGAGCTGGGGTTACCACAGAAGTTTTGGTCACTGTGGTTTTCTTTTTTGGTCCCTGATGGTATTTGCCAGGACCAGAGAGTGCTAACATGTAGCTATCTCTCGGAAAACTCACATTTTCATCAGCTAAGAAAGACTGGAGACCCCACTTGATGAATTCCACAAGTGTCTTTATTTCATGCCAAGGGTGGTCAAGCAGGGATTCTCTCAGAACAAAGGGCAGACAGCTATATTTATAGGTTCAGGGAGGGTTCAAACTACAACCAATAAAAGTTTATACAAAGAACAGCATCCAATCTAAGTGAGAAGTTCTAAAGGTGAACTGACCAATTACACAAACTAATTTCTAACCAATTATCTTCCGAAGTGTTAGGAGAGTGACCAAATTCTTAAGGAATTTGGCTCAACCTTGGTATCTAGGATACCTTATCTATTATAGCAAGTTCCAGGGGCCAGGGGAAGATGGCTTTGGAGGAATTGTATCATCCACAGATCACAGTCATTCCTCCAGCCCTTGGCTTGGTCCTTATGCTCACACACACCTGCCCTTTGTTACTGTTGGGGATAGAGGCCGTGGTCCCTTGCCACTGTAAGGATTACACTTCTGTGTTCCTTGTTGCAGGACAGGCAGGAGAGGATCAGAGCTCAGGAGAGCCTGTGTGTAATGGGCAGCTGTTTTTATTTTAGATGTCATCCTTTCATGGCTTGTCTAGACAAGTAGCAGTATTCCAAATCTCTCAGCAGACAGAAGGAGAAGTCATTGCAACCCTACAACTGAATTTGGTGGGCTGCTGCACCCTTCTACCAGTTCCTGCAGGGATGGGGGAGCTGACTGCCTCAGGAGCCACTGTCTCACCAACATACACACCACCTTGTGCAGCACCAAACATCCTCTGCAGGGATTATCCAGAGTCCTTGATTGCCTGGATCTTTCTTCTGACCTGGGCAAACCCCAGATCCAGTAGGATCCAAGGGCCCCAGCCTTGCACAGACCAAGAGGCAGTCACCTCTAAGGCAAACAAGGGGCTGCCCATCAGCAACCATACTTCCAACCCTACAGGTTTTAATGATGCATTTAACTTGCATAAACAATGCATGTTCCCACAAAAATGCTTATGATATTAGGCATGTGCATTCATGGAGCTGTGATCCAGCCCTCACCTTCCAGAGGATCTTCCTCTGAAGAAAAACTCCAAGGTGTCGTCCACATTTTTGGAGGTCTAGAGGAAGCTCTTCTAAGGCTACGCAAAGTATTTAGCACAGCCACTCACTCAAAATGCCACTTGTGCAACTGAGAGACCTCTGAAAGCAGCTTTTAATTTACAGCAACAGGACCACTTTTCAAAGTTTCTAAGAATTTTGTGCATTTTACAGTGAAAGGATATTTATTGCCACTTTTATGTGAAAGCTGACTACAGCTCCATATTACTTGGGGTATAAAGCAGATGAGCAAAAGGCCTTTAAACTAGTGTTGTTGCACTTCTGATCTTGATTGATGTTGACACCAATTAGCAGAAAAGGAATCTTCCAGATAAAGGAAAAGAAGATTTTATTAAGCCCTAAATGCCAAGAGTCAGAATTCAATGCAAAATTCATTAGTGCTTATGGCAGGAGTCCTACCAGCTATTGCCAAGGGGTTAAAGGGAAATAAAAATTACATAAATAGGATTTTCAGGACTTTTAAATCCTAGCTTGAACAGTAAACTTGTTTGGCTGATTTCAGCTTGCTGTTCTATAGCCCAATACATAAAGGCTGTTCTGGTACACTCACTAGCTTTAATCAGAGGCAACTTCTATTGAAATCAGGTGTATTCCTCTAAATAAAGAGACAAATAGAGGCCATATTTTTTCATTCAGTTCTAAATCTATTTTTGTAAATACAACATTCATCAGGTTGAGAAAGAGGTCTTCAAATTATATAAATACAAATTTTAAATCTATAAATATACACACACACACATATATCTAGATATATATCTAGATATAGATAGATATGGGATCAAAATCTGATTTAAAATTTCTATTTCATGTACAGACAGTGACACAAAAATAATGATACTTGCCTTCACAGTCTTTTACCCTCGAACAGTTGCTCAGAAAAATAAAGGGGCTTTGCAAGTTTCCTGATGTTGTATCACCAATAAATCCCAGTTCAACAAAGCTCTGATAAAAGATTTGAAAACTTTATTAAAACAAGGATTAAATATGTTTTTTAGAACAAGAAATTAAATAGTTTTTACAGTTTGGAGCCTGGAGAACTTTGAGTGGCTGCTCTGTAAGTGAAGTGCCAAGCTGCCTGTTATTCTAATTCTAACTCTTAGAGGAACTCTGTTTTGGAACAGGAACAAATACTTGGGCAAGTGGAGGCAATTCCTTCCTAAAGCTTCTATTCACAGCACTCAGAAATTTTCTGGAGTATTTATGTGCCTCCATCTTCACTAGATCATGTTTTGCCTTTTCACACTGAGGTCTTCAGCTTGGTAAGGAAAATCCTAGGTCCCAGTTCCCAAACACCAGGCACAGAAACACACCACAGGTTTTCATTCATTCCTCTCTGCTTGCAGGGTATCTGCTCTTCCACTTCAAAGGACTGCACATACACACACACACACAATTTCTTGCAATTCAATTTAACCGATGATAACTCAATTTCAACATGTCCTGAGACATGCTCTTCCACTGGCAGGGGATCCTGATGACCATCAGTATACATCTACTTGTCAGGAGCCCCAGGGCAAATGTTGACTCTGAATTTTCCTTCCAGTCTCATTTGCTACATCAAATGTCATCAGTGCTTTTGACAGCAGCATCCTAGACTCGTAGCTAGAAAGTTATTGCCATTTCTTGCTTGCTGTGAACATTATGGATTTAGTCTGTACATCTCTCATCTTCCAGGGTTAAGCACTGCAGTTTCCTGTTTCATTATGCTGGGGTAGTGCTGTTCACCTGAAAAGATTTAAACCAACCCAGATTTATTTTAAAAATTAAAGCATCCCTTTCTTGTCTTTACATCATTTGCTCCTGCCCTGAAACCAACCCTTTCCTCTTCTCTAGCACATACCTGTTGTCTCCTGCTGCTTAGGGCAGGAGTTCGTCTTCCTGTAGATTTGAGCAACTTGCAGCATAGTGAGACATTTGCTCTCTGACTGAGGCTAAGCACTGGTTTTGTTATTAAAAAAAAAATCCTTACAGGTTGCTTATTAGAAAAAAAAAAAAAAAGAAAAAGAAAAAAAAAAAAAACCCCAACCAACCAAAAAACCCACAAAACAAAATACAGACAACACTGGTCTTTGTTATTAAACCACATGTTCTGAATATTGATGAGTGCGGAAACTCTGATTGGAAAAAGGAGAATGATTCTAGAAATGGGGATGTGGGAGTTTATGGGGCGTGTTTTGTACCCTATTCTTACCTAATACTATATTGCCTCTGTTTCTTCTCAATCCTTTCAAACCATGTTTTGCTCTCACAGTATTTACATGTTTTGTGAACAAAGATGGATTTCTGCTCATTGGTGGCTGCTACCTAAGCTGTTCTGTTTCTTGGATCTTGATTGTACTTGTAGTGTACCAATTTTATAACAGCAAGCCTTCCTTGACTAAACATTCAAATGTGGAGAGAAAGAGTAAACCCATCTAGCAAAATCTCACAGCTAGAGCCAAATGCCACAAGCTTTCATTAGTCCTCCAGCAGTGACACACTGCAGAATGCTGTCCCCTCTTCTAAAGGATCTCAGCATCAAAAAAAATGAGGAGACTGCCCAAAACTTAAGAGACTGATTGCTGTCTGTGTCTGTTCATAACAACCAAAAAAACAACTGTTAAAAACTTTATTAATTGTTTCAGCTACTGTATCTCTAGAAGGATATCTCCTGCATTCACAGAACTGTGGGGGAATGAGAAACCAGCAGATTAAAGGTTTGGGTTTTTCTTTCTTTTTCTGTTGCTACTTGATGAGGAAAACCCTGGGAGAAGTGTGCCATGGAAGTAGAGCTTGTGAAACTCTCACAACTGTGCTGGAGAACTCCTTAGAGGACCAGAGTGGGACATTTACATATTTGAAATAATGGAGCATTGACTCAGTTACACAATAGATATACTCTCAGCTGGTTAGTAAAATAAGAATTAATTCTTGGGTAAAAACCGTTTTACAGGGGGTCAGTTTTCTCTCAGTCTTATGCATAGATTCTCTTAGTTCTTCCTCCACGCCAAACAAAGATTGCAAGATTTCATGGGATTTCAAATTTGCAGTATATCAACAAGAACATTTTTAATCAGAGATGCAGCAACAAGCAAAATTTAGAATTCTGACCCTTTTCTCCCTCTGGAGTTACCTGCAGCAGACTTGCAGAGAATAGAAAATGGAATATTCTTCATAGATATTCATCTGTAAGAGGACCCCAGCAGAAATGCTTTCATTGCTGTCCCTGTCAGATTCTATGAATCCACAAATCCTGCTAAATACCTAATATCACAGCTAAAGATGTGCCTAGATGTGCAAGCTGTCAGTTACCTATAAAATGCTTCTTACCAGGACCAGCACTGACAATAATATCTGCAAATGCTGAAGGCCCCTCAGCTGTCAAACAAGAAATCATTATCCAGCTGTGTGATAAATGTAACTGCCAGGTGTTATGTCCACAAGCACAATGCAAGGGAATAAACATCCAGGTCACTAAGAATGAACCTGACCAGAGAAAAAAACATGTGAGAAAAATAGTAGGGTTATAGTTAATCCTGATCCCGTTGTCATGGTCAACAGGGGGCATCAGGAGTGTACCTAGAGGTGTCAGCAGTATTTCGGTTACTTCTCTCTGTGCATCACCACACCAAATGGTCAGTTTTGATGGTGGTTAAATGTGAGGCACTGGTAGTAAACTTAACAGCTGCTGAGTCAACTGGTGCTTCAACACAAGCCATGATGTGTGGAAGTGATAGAACTGTCGTCAAATGCATACTTTGGATCAAGTCTGTGATCCAAAATGTCTCCTGCCAGGACTGACAAATTAAGTCCAGCAATCTGTATCAGGCCTCTGCCATCAGCACCATTGTTGGATGGAGAGAATATAATACAAAAGATCCCATTAATTTATGTGACATCTTCCAAAAGCCACAGAAACTTTTAGTTATCCTGTGTCAGGGAGCTCCAGAGCTTAGCTGGAAACTGTGCAAACTGTAGGATGCAAAAAATACAAACAGGATTTTCTTGACCTGTAAAGCAACTTATTAAGTGAGGATATTTTTCCTGAACTGACAGAAGATGGAAGTCATGCTCCAGAGAACATGTAGGCATAATCCACAACAGCAGAAAAACACCAGCAATTAGTCAGAACCCCTCTATTGACTGACAAGAAGTAGACATATACTATCACTGCAGACCAATCTTCTGAGCACTCAAAGTGTGTAAATTAGACCTAACGTGTAAATTGCACAGTAAGTGACAAGAATTTCAGAACATTGATTACTTTGAGACAGTCATTTGAGGAATGAATTCTTTTAAGAAATATAAAACTGCTGGTCTTGATGGCATCTGACAACTGAGTAGATAAAATACCTTGGTTGAATGACAAATATTCGAATACTCCAACCACTTACTGTGCATTGCTGTCAGTGTGTTTGTGCTTGTATTTCATGGCACTCCAAAAATCAGAGAAAGATGCTTCAGAGCCAAAGAACAGTGGGTTGTGTCCATACGGCATCATCTTCACAAATGGCATCAGCATCTGATCCTAATTAAATTAGTTATCACCATTTGCTAAATGGTTCCTAATACCAGAGCAAGCTGGACTATTCCCAAAAAATCCCTGCTGTTTAAGTGCTTAACATCACTGAGCAGTTCCAAGAGAGCCTTGGGAGGGCATGGACAGATACTCAATGCTTGTAGATCCATCAACAGCTGCTCATGACACTGGAAAAATCTGAAGTATGGTTTTATTTGTAATTATTAAATTACACAAATTGATCATCTCTTCATAGGGATTGCACTCTGAAAAGTTTACATAAACCATGTGAGAACCAGATCCAACGGTGCAGACTGCAATATGAGCTATTAGAAAAGGGTACTTGTACCAATATTTTTGGCATCTGTCAAAATAAGCAACCAAGCTATGATCATATAAAACTGAATTTGTTGCAGGTGACTAAGGCATCACAATCCAAATTTAGGAAAGCATTTTTAAGAACTTCATGCAGGATCATAGCCACAGTGACCTGGCCATCCTTCCTGGATATCTGATCAGTGCATCCAAAGCCTACTGATATGAATTCAGGGGAAACAGATGTGAATCTTCTCCACATTTAGACTCCATAAACAATTTTGCACATCCAAGATTGAGGGTGACTCACCCTTGACTAGCACATGATCTATCTCAGTACCATACTGAATTGCACATTTTAGTGGAGGCCAGAGAGACCAAAATGCAAAGTGAGTGCTCATAAGAGCTCAATTCCCAAATGAAGGTGAGGGGGAGATGAGGAGACTGATGGTGACCACACGATGATGTGAATTGCTGAACTCATGCAGTGACACTCAGACCTGTATGTGTGCTCTTTGTCTGAATTATCAGGGCTTGCAGGGTTAGATAGGCTGTAAGGGATCAAAATTGCACTGTCTTACTGTATATCTTGGATAGGCCAAAATCAGAATATTTTTCTGGAAGTCATCCTATCTGATGTCATAAAAATATGAGCTATTACCAGAGAATGCACCCTGAATGTTTATGGTATTGCTAAAAAGTTTTCTAGTTACAGCAGAAATACAGAAGCTGTGGTAGCTACATAATTGACTGTGCACTAATCAGTAGGGTATTTAAAATTAGCATAGATTAAAAGAAAATAAGAGAAAATTACTTTGTCTAGTAACCTGAGAATGAATTCAAACTTGGAGACCTTTTCACACTCGAGTCAGCTGGAAGAACCAGAACATGCAGAAATGTGATTATTGTGAATAACCAGAAATGTGTGAACATAGAGCCTGATTGAACAATACAACACATTGTCATTTGTGGCATCATGGAAGAGTTGTAAATTATCAAGGATTTAGCCCAGGCAACCCACTGGTGCATCTCTTATGTTGGCTTTATGAAACGTCATCAGAAAACAAGCAAAGGACATGTACCAGGAAAAAGGAAGCACATATCTGTACAGGCATGGAAGAATAAACAACTTTTTCATTCCTTTTTTGCAAAACACAAGGCAAAAGACTGAAAACCCTTTTTCAAAGCCTACCAGTCCTTGACAGGAAAGAGGAAATAATGCCCTAATTGCCAAAAATGGCAAGGAAAGGAGAGGAGAGAGGGCAGAATGTCACGGTTACAATTTGTTTCCAATTCATTCTTTCCTCTCCAAGGTTTCTCCTGCCCTTTAAGAAATCTGTACTTAAAACATAATGGACTAGACAATTTCCAAACCAGGAGCTTGGTATAATTCATTTTAATGCCACTCCAGTTGGCTGGGCAATGCAATAGATCATCACACTGCAAGAGAACCCTTTGGTCCAGGCTATGTATCAGACTGAACTTCTAGATCTATGGCATATTTATCATGAGTCTGCTGCCACACAAGGTTATCGTGCTGGTAAGCAGCATTTCTCCATCTCTCAAATTTGGTTCTTTTAGCCAAAATGGAGCTATTCAACATAAAATTTTTTGAAAAATAAAAATAGTAATAAATAAAGGAGCCTAAGCTGACTTTGTCAGAGTCACATGGCCAGAGCTCAATATCCACCATGACACTCAGGGAAAGCATCATCAGACAGTATGGTTTCACAAAATATTTAAGACTATCTTTGTTTAGTATGAGCCACTGTTTAATCTCAAAAAGACGCACTGTACTGTAATTAGTTTCAGCTACACCAGATATCCTTCACTGCTTTTTCTGCTTAGAATAAGCTCCATGAGTAAACAGAGGATTTCTTTTTTCTAAAGGTTATTCCTCTCAGCACACAAAAAAATTCAGGGGGGTTTTGGGATCCTGTGACTTGCGATCACTGACTGTTTCTCTACCAGGAAACCAAGTCAAAAAGCCCAAGATGTCACGGGAGACAAGTCAAAGACATGGGATCAGAAAATGTGTCACAACTAATTAATTTGTTTTGGAACAAACTTGGTACTTGATGTTTCCACTTCATTCATGGGAAGTAAGTGCTCTGAACTTCTGACAAATCAAGTCATTTATTCAAACCCCTTACTGTGAACTCTGCTGCTGGGAACTTGATTCTAGGAGGTTTAAGAGATACAAGTGTAACAGAAACAAAATCCACTTTTGCTCAAAGGTCATTGTCAATAGTGTTATTTTTTTCTGGCCTTGTTTTCTCTTCGGCATACTTGCATTTTTGTCTGTAAGTGACAAGTTTGACCAGAGCAGCATTGATTAAACCAAACTCACAGACTCACTCAATATTTCAATGATTGAGGATTGCTGGAGGAAAATAAGTATTTATTTTCACTTCACCTTGCATTTCCAGCTAGGAGCGAAGCCAGTGGTGATGTAAATCTGCTGTGCAAAAGTTTCTCTATGCCATTTCCATCCAGAAAACTTCAAGAATTCCCCAAGAAAGCCTGTTCCCATAATCATCCCACCTTGTTCCAGCGAGATTCTGTGGTCTGAAAGTTGAGTCAAGGTCCCTTCTGGGTAACTGGATTGCTCCAAACTCTCTGCTGCCTGATTTCTCCTCTCTTTAACATTCACAGAGCTTCAGCTAAAACTTCTGATCCATTACCATTCAGATTGTGCATCTGCTTACTGACAGTCCCTTAACTCTTTTCTTCATATCTCTAATTCTGTTTTTAATGCTTTGTGTTGTTTCTTCCTGCCCATATTTATGCTCTTATCTCTATCATTTACCCCTTGTTCTGCCTTCACACCCTTTCCTTGAGCTCATTCTCTCATCTGGTCCATCAGGGCTGTATCACCCTCCTGCTTTTGCTCGACTCCCTCACTTTCTATCCCCTTGAGAGACTCCTGCCTCCAAGTTCTGCAAGAATCAGAACTCTTGGAGTTCTTCTGAGAGTCAGTTTTTACTCCAGCATAAGATCCTTGTGAATCTCTAAGAAAGAAGAAAACAAAGCACAGGAGTAGTGCAGAAAATGAAGGAGAGAGGAGATGAGAAATGGAAGTTGATTGTCTGGAACAACTAATGTTTTGTTGCTGCTACTAGGAAGTGACAGCAACAGTAGTAACAATGCTAAGCTTTTACTACTTTTTGAGAAGAGAAGTGATTTTTGGAACATGTCAAAGGAAAGGATATGCTGATAGCTGATAGCTGTGGCTATCAGTATTTATAAGTGTCTGTCCAGTGGGTTGTAATTCCTTCAGTGCTTCTACTGGACAACAGGAAAACAGCATCAAGAGGGTCTTATCCCACAAGTGTTATCCCACAAATGCCTCATGGCACATGGGGTGGCATGACTTGAGGGCACCAAACAAGAGTCAGAGGTGAGATTTGGCAGCATGCTGTGTAGCAGGGAAAGGGCTCTCATGCTGAACCAGTTTCCCAGAGCAGCCTTGGGCCCAGACAGGGAGAAAGATGGACTGATTTTACCTAAGCCTTTTTCCTGGGATACAAGCATGAACAATGTAAGGCTGGTAAGAACAAAAACATTCTGTCTAGGGAAAGGTGACTGACAAACTGTTGTCCCAGGGCACTCAAATACTATATTCTTCATCCTAACAGATTTTATGTGTAGCTCAGGGCAAAAAGATTTTGGCCAAAATGAAGTAAAACCAAGTTTCATAGGTTTCAGTGCTGTGTGCCAGATGAAGAGCCTAACCAGACTAGTCCTATATGATATTATTGTTAGATAATTTGTAGGGTGGCAGTTATCAAATGGCAGTTCCTTAAATGAGAAGTGGTTGGTAAGATTTTCTGTCTTTTGGCTATACCACCCCAGGAAAACATGGGCCCAAAGTTCTTTGAAGTTATTTGACTACTGCAGACCACCCTGCAGGATGCAGCACTGAGAAAAAATTCAGGTCAGATGGTCACAGCAGGCAACTGGGATCCAAGAGTCCTTGCACAGGCACATTATTCTCAAACACTGACAAAAAGAAACTGATGGGTTTGTTCTTCACACAAGCTTAGTTAGCATTGCTTGAAATAATAGGTGGCACATTCCCTCAGTAGTGCTTTAAAGCTGTGGAAGTGGAAAGTATCATAGAACAGATACCCAGACTGTTTCTACTGACAGATACAAAATTCAGGGCTCCTGCTGCTTCACATTTTCAGGGTAATTGTTGAAAAAAAAGAAAAAAAAATCTATTAGTCAAGTCAACTTATTAAACAATTTGAGACTTTGTACTACTTCATTTGGGCACAAATTTAATCAGAGAGTGTAGGGGTGAATTGACACAGAACACATTTCTTAATTTCTGCCTTAGGGCCGTTTTAGATACCACAGTAACACAGCATTGTTATTTTATAAGCCACCTGAAAATCCGCATTACTCTGTTGTGCTGGTTTTGACAACCACCAGGGAAACTAAACTTGGCTGCCCCCAGCACCTTCTTCCCTTAGAGAGCCAGGCAGGATGGCCCCCTTCCCATTTCCAGCCTCTGGTTTTTCCTGCTGAAACCACATCCCCACCATGGATGTTGTATGGTATAGAATATTCAACACCAAAACTCTACCCCCTGGCATTGCAACCATAACACTGTGCTAGTCCTATTCACTAATGCCTATTAAGTACTTCTGTATTTAAGGTGCATTTAAAAGGTAAGGTGATTAAATGTCTCTCACCTGTACTAATTCCAATAGTAGGAGGACAAGGGGTGTGGTGCAACCCTGCTGGTACAGTCCATTTTCTGTTCAGGATTTTTACATAAGCAGACAAGTGAAAAACATGGAGGCCTGTTTGGCTCCCTCCCATCTCACTCCTGGCGTACTGATGCCCCTTAACTGCATATCGTGGTTCTGATTCCATAAGGACAACCCAAAAAAATTTCATCAGGCCTCCCAAGTCAAAGCTTGAGCTCTTCCAGTGATCCATTTCAGAATGTGAGCAAAATCAATCCTACTCATTTCAGGTAGGCAGCCAGTAAATAAATCCTGTGCCCTGTAATTGAAGGTCTTTCTGTTGTGTTGCACACTGCTTAGAAATTTTCTTAAAGTAGCTGTTTGTTCCACTTGTTTCTTTTTCACAGTTAAACTTCTTCCTTCTGTGTAATCACAGAGTGTTTGCTCAAGACCTGTTTCTGTGCCGAGCAGAATCTGCTGTATTTACAAAGTAGAAGCCAATAGGAAGAGTTCTGACTGTAATGAACAGTGTTTGGAACGAAATGTCTAATGAGTATAGATGCTATCAAAGCTGTTCTTTTGCTCAGAAGTGCATGTTAATGCCAATTACTCATGTTTCTTGATTAAACTCTCGCTGAACATTAAGTACTGCAGAAAAAGGTCCTCCATCACAAAATATGCACATTGCAGTTGAGTCAGAAGCTGGTACCAAGAATCCAGGGACATAGTGTACTATGTGTTGTGGTCCTTCAAAGAATACATGGGAGTACATTGGCCATGATTTATAAAAGATTTCTGTGCTGAGCGAGCCACTGGATCACAGCCAAATAAGTGCACACCAGATTAAGATGTACTTTCAGGACAACTGAAATACTTCCATGAGTAAATAACTGGAAGAAGATATTTTACATGGACAAATAGGATGTTTCACTAAAGATGTGACAGATCTCAAGACCTATAACCAGGAATACTATAGACCAGGAGGAGCCAGTGAAATCTCATAGCTGGAATTTGGGCTACTGCCCAGTTTGACTGGATCCATATACACTACTCCCTTGGATAAACCATTCTGGCGTACCTCTGCAGTAATTTTGTTCTATGAATATTTTGCTATGATAAAAAAGGGTCAGAAACCTTGCTATATTTATATGTATGCTTGAGCTCTGAAAGAAGGTGAAATGAACCAACCAGGAAGAAGGTGAACAATCAGGTTTCCCTTTAAAAGGTTTATTGATGAAGCCGCAGGAATGTGTGCTTCTTTTCTAATCATCAAATCTGAGTTTAAAAGCAGAAGGGATGCATAAATCATCTATTCCCAGCCATCTTCCCTGTCTCAGGCCATTGCACTTATACAGCTCCCACTGCCTTTGGTCAGACATTTCCTAGAGCTGTGACACAGTGACACCCTAAACCCCTGGCATTCAAGTCACACAGTGAATGTAATTTTGGGAACAGATAATAACATGTTTAAAGAAATAAAACTGAAGGTAGATGGTGAAAGAGTAATTTTCCATCCCTAGATTCAGACTAGGATAAAACCTTCCATCCAAAGAGGATCCTGAGGGTCTCATGAGCACCCAGAACCTGCTATACCTGTATTCCCACCAGCACCCGTCAGAGCACTGTTCACCAGAAGAGTTCCCAGGTAAATAGATGTATTATGTGATTATGGGGGGCGAGGAGTGACAGGGACAGGGATGTGTCTTGTCCAGGGACAGGCAGGAAGCCATTAGCAGGGATGGAAAAGGCCACAGATGTCCCATTCCAAAGACTCTGTTTAAATATTTAACTACCCAATGTTTATCCCATTTGTTATCAATAGATCACAGTACCTGGCTTAAATAATGCTTTACTCTTTGAAAATATCACTTCATAAATCTTTGTGACAGGTGCGTGCAGAGGGTGGGTACCAGTGTTATCCCACTTATCCGAACTGGGACTCCCACACATCACAGCAGGGAGATGCAAAACTGACCAAAGATCCCCCTGCAGCCCCTGGGCTGGGGAGAGCCTGAAATGCCCACAGAACCCCCACCAGGAGCCTTGCAAAGAGCAGAGCATTGTGATTTAAATCTAAAGCTGTGGCTGCTTGAGGATGATTTGCAGGAAGTGCAAGAGGGGCTCTGGCTGAGCAGAGAATTCACAGGAATGATTGAGCTAAAGGATCTCTGATGGGAGAGGGATGGGTGGGAAAAGGGATGCCTGAGTGCTGTGCCTGCCCCTGCCGAGCCCCCAGCAGTGCCAGCACTACCCACAGCACGGCAGTTCTCACACAAATTCAGGTTAGAAGGAGAAAAAGGAGAAGACTGGAAGTAATGGGGGACATATGAATCATATCTGCAAGACTTGCATGTAATTTCATTTTGAAATCTAAGATTTAAACTAATGTATTCCTTGGCCAAAAGTTATTCTAGCTTCTCTGGGCAGGTAGTAATAGAAAGAAATGTGATCTTTTTGATTAAGCCAGAACATTTACTGCCACTGGGAAGTGCTGCATGTAATGTACCATGGGGACACAGTGCTTTCTGCAGCTTCTACTACAACAGCAATAAATGGCAGAAAACCTTCAAAAATACAGTCTACAGGAAGTCTCAAATAATCCTCCTTAACTGCATTTATACAACAGAGCACCTATCTATTAAGGTGTTAGAGGTGCTTCTAATGAAATAAATTAGGACTAAGTCCCGATTCTGCTTCCAAACACCCGGTATAAATCCAGACAACTTGTCCTACTTCTGCAGCATTATACCAGATTTAAATCTATTCAACAAGGCTCTTAAATTTATGCCTTACTTGGGAACTTGAGTATTTCTACCAGTGGCATCAGGGCTGCTCTCATAAGCTTTAAATCTTCAAAAATTTAAGCATGTGCCAGGGACTAAAAACTGACCTCTGAGGCTAAAAACAACAGATTGTCAGAAAAATGAAAGCACATACAAAACCATCAAGGAAAATCAAAAGGCACAGAGCTTGAGGAGGAAAAGGAGAACTTACAATGTTGAGAAAAACAGCAAAAAAGAAAAAGGAGAGGTGACATCTGGGAACACATACCTTTATTTCAAATACTCCAGTATTTAGTCCTGCCTTAGGATCCCATCATACAGATGTTTTCCACAGAGAGGCTGAGCCTCTACCTCCCCAAAAGCTTACAACTGAGATTTTCATACTTAATATTTCCATTTTTTCTGTAGCTGATTAATCATTCTACAAATTCCACCATTATCAGCAATTTACCTTCTGAGGAAGTAAGGTGCAGGAAAGAGAAGGAACTTGCCTAAAGCCTTCTCACACATTCAGCCACTAGGAAAAGAGATCTGGACATCCATAAACATGGAAAAAATCTATATATGTTTGGCAATAAGCTTTTGGGGCTTTGCTTGCCATTTGTACTCATGCAGGAAATGGAATTTTCCTGTTCTTGTCAACTTGAAATGCCTCCAAGGTCACAACAGCTCAGCTGGAAGATGGTAAATACCACAACCTCGTTTCCTTAATGAACACGAGAAAGAGATAAACTCAGCCTAACCTTTTCAGTTTACTTTACTAAGTTTACTCTGAGATCATCTTTATGGCCCAGGTGACTCCCAGCTGAGCCAATGCAGGATGCTTAAGTGATATTGTAACATGAATAGTAAATCTTAACTTGGGACCGAGCAGGAAGCTCCTGAATGCTGACACACAGTGCTGTAAAAACCACTGCAGAGGCGTGTGCAAGGACAGGGGAAAGCTCTGCCTGGCTGTGGGCATGTCAGGCTGCCCAAAGAAGCACATGGAAACTTGCCTTGCTGTCTGCAGGTAGGTCTTTGCCACCTTCTCCCACACCAGGCTTTGGACCACATACCTGATTGACAGTTTGATTTCTCCCCTGAATAATTAACCTCCTAATTAAGCTGAATGCTGCTTAATTCCACCAGCTTGTAAATGCTGCATTCATTAGCCAGAGTTATCCAGATCTGAGGGAGCTGAAGGGAAACAAAAACTCCTCACAGGATTTCACACTCCCTCCACTGATCTGCAGAGATTTGAGGTGCAGAGTGAACCCTCCTGTCATTCTTCAAACAGAGGTGGGAAGGGGCAGTGGCAGATCAGCCACCAGGAGGATCAGGGGCTCTCCCTTTGGAGTGACTAAAGCAAAGGCACTTTGGGACAATATTTGACTGCAATCAAGGGGGAAAAAATAGGCACTGCCCTTCCAGGAGGTTGGTATTGATCTCCCAGCTCCTCCTCTGAAGCTCAGCAGTGCTGCCTGTGGAGCAGCTGCCACTCTCAGGTTGTGCTGTACAGCTCCATGTGCCTGTGGTGTTTGTGTGTTGGAGCACAAGGCTCGGGATTCTGGCTCCCACCTACCCCACAGCTCAGAGAATTGGAAGGAAATATCCTCTCCCACTTGCTTGAGCTGCATCCAAGCCTTTTGTTCATATTATCCCGCCCTGTAGGGGAGGTTGGGGTCTGATGGAGGCTCCCAGGGAAGTGGTAACTCATCCATTTGGCTGGGCTACACACAGGGAGCCCTGCCTTGGCCATGGATTAGAGTGGGTGTCTCCACAGGGCTCCATCTTTATCTTCTTTTTCTTCTGAGGTTGATGGAAAAAAATACCAAAAACAGTGCCAAAACAGAACATGGAAACAGCCAGACATAACCACAGAATGGAGGGGGAGGGATCAGGAACAGAAAAGACAAGTTTGAAGGTGAATGTGTATTTTCAGAGAGAGTTCTGAATTGATGTAAAAGCATTTAGAAATCTGAGTTGAATACAGGTAGTCAGAGCAAGCCACAAGCTGAGCTAGTTTCACCTGGAGCAGTGATATTTTATTTCAGCTTTCACAAGCATTTTGCCTTTCCCCACAATGGACCATGAAAAACCAGTGGAAGTTGCTGTGGGGTCACTGAGGCTCTCCCCTCTCTCTGGCTGACCTGTGCCAGAACAGAGCTCTGCATCCCCATTTTCCCCCTCCCAGAGGACTCCCTCACACCTGGCTCCAGGCTCCTCTTGAGTGCAGCCCTCTGCATCTCAGCTCCTGACTCCAGTATCCACTGGAAGACAGCCAGGAGGAGAAATATTACCCAGTGAGGAAGCCACTCACCAAAGTGAACTGACTTGCATTATTTCCTCCATAATCCACATTTGGAGCTGGTTTTAAATTTCTCTGATCAAGCAGAGATCTAAGGCAGCTGTCTCAGATCACCTCAGGTTTGGGCTGTTTCTACCTCCTTGCTTTTATAGCTCTAGTTTTCTTTTTTTTCTTTAAAAAAGAAAAAATAGGCCTCCAAGCAAAATTATCTGTTTCAGGTTGAACAAAACACCCATTCAAATCTAAATGAAAGCTTTTGAAAACACAGGAAAAAAGATAACAAGTTGACCCAAAAAAAAAAAAATTACTGCCTAATCAGATCAATACAAAGATCCTGTCAAGATTTTTCCCCACAACACCTATGCCCTGGAACAAGACAGTACAATTTTTGGTTGTGCAGACATGACTTACCCCCAAATTTTTATTGAATTAATTTTTTTTTCTCTACATAGACATTCATAAGGAGAGGTTTTTTTAGGAGGATTACTCACTGAAAATGTTTTTTATTAAGTTCAGTTAAAAAAACAATAATAAGTTAAATGTGCATGCATGAATTGTGAAAGTGCATATGTTCAGACAAAAAATTCTGAACATAATCACACTTATTAAAAATTTTCAGTGAGTAATTCCAAATTCAAGGCTGTTTGGGAACTGCTTTACTTTATTCATGACACAGTCATTTTATGCTGTTCTGTCTGAGATTGGACTGCTGGAACATCTTTATTCATACGGAAAAAAATAACAAATATTAAATGCCCCAAAATCCAGGTATCACCATTCAACCAACTACTCATGGATTAAGCAAAGGTTTGGTTTTCATTAATGACTGGCCATAATCTGTATATTTTTAAGGTACATGATTAGATCTCACAAAAAAAATCAGATTAAATTTAGACTTCACGATCTGAAATTCAATATTAGGCTTTCCAACAGTGTGACTCTCCTCAGCAGTTTGTCTTTGCCTGTTGACTAGCAATGCTGGATAGGAGATAGGATATCAGCAGTGGGATTATCAGGCATACTGTTCCTATTACTGACATGTGCAAAAATCCACATTCTTTTATATGAGATTTATCAAATATAATGGTATGACTATCAGCTTTCTTTCTTTCTTTCTTTCTTTCTTTTTTGTTCTGAAAAGCCTATTGCAAAATGATGGCAGAGCTGAGCAAAACCCACAAATGAAAAAAAAACTTCACAAATTTGAAATGTTCAGTCTCAGGTATAACAGGAATGGTAGTAGATTGATACTGCAGATAAAATATGTTGAAAACATAGTATAGAGAGATGGGCAATTTACAGTAATAAGAGGAAATTAGACTATAATGAGTGTGTACACAGAGGGAAATAAACTGATACAATAGAGAATGGAGCTCTCAGCACAGATAGATAAAAGTGGGGAGATACAAAAGGTATCAGGGAGATACCAAAGGCACAGTAAGGCAGGAAAACCAACAGCAAGTGCAGACACACAGTCCTTCAGGCTACAAGATAAACTGAGAGAAAAACCACTGAGTCCCCATTTCAGAAGTACATAAGCTACTTCATCTGTGTCCTTTGCAGTAGTGAGAAGCAGCTGTCGAGGTTTGTGGAGGTGCAGAGGACAATAGGAAAAGACTGAAATAGTGCATGGCACAGTGATGGAGGCAACTTCATCCCCAAGAAATGCTGCACCAATACTGATCATATGAAATATTAGTGATTAGTACCTTTTCTGCCTCCCAGCAGCATTGAAAAATCAGATTTGTATAAATATTAGATTTAGTTTTTTTGTTATTAATCTCCAGAACTGGAAACACTGGGATTTTCTTGGGGTGAAACACACTCAAATGCCTTAGTGGCTGAAGAAGATTTAGTGGCAATAACAGATGGGCAGAACTGGTCACAGCTGTCTCCCCCACAAGTGACACAAGTTACTGGTGTCCCCCGTCTCAGCCTTTGTGTTTGCACAGGGCTGCTACTTCACAGTCCTACTGGGAACAGATAAATAGTGCAAGGAGGACACACAGGATGTTTTCCTTGTTATGGAGCAGCAGAAGATGCTTTTTGCTCCAGCTACTGGAAGACTTCTGCACAGGCACTGTGCTCTGTGCACAAAGCATCTGGAGTGCCTGTGTGATCAGTTTTCCTACAAATTATCCTCCTGTCTTAATATCCAAGGAAGAAAAATGACAGAATGTAAATATTCAACTGCAAAAATGCAAATAACTGTTTCGTTGACTTTTTTTTCAAGCTGGTCATCAAGTGCAGGACTGTGTAGCAAACTGGTTCTCGCTTTATCCACAGCCCAAATTGGTTCTCACTTTGTCCACAGCCCAGGTCTATTCCATGAGGGCAGAGCCTCCAGGAGGAAGGGTGAGAGAGGCTGTCTCACTGCTGCACTCACCAGCCTTCAGTGCTCTGTCATATGAAGTGAATCAAATTGGTTCCAAAGGAACTTTCATTAAAGATGCCAGAAGTTCAACTTATCTGCTAGATTGCAAATTCTTTAGGGGGAAAAAATGAAAAAAAAAACCAAAAAAACCCCCATGCTTTTTCCAGATTTGTTGTGTGGCAGGTGTTTCTGTGAATAAATGAGAGCACTGTCAGACTGACTTGCAGGTTCCTCCTGCCCAGGTGGCACCTGAGCTACAGTGTACAGTGGAAACCTGTGTCCCCATTACCCATCCCCAGACCCAGCTGCTCCCACACTTGGAAAATCTGTGCAGAAAAAGTTCTCTCTAGATTTTACCTCTGACTCAGATAGGATGGATAACTCCTGATTTGCTGACATAAAGCAACATATACCTGACAGACACAGAGACTTAAAACCAAGCAGGATTTCCAACTTTGTGCAGTGGCTTTTTCCCAATAAAAGTTAAAGTTTTCACAGTTTGAAAACAGCTCCTGGAGAAGATGGCAGCAGCTGAAGGAGCTTGGCTGGAAATCGTGCTCCCCCTTGATCCACCCGCACTGCGAGCAGCTCTGTGTGTGACTCCTGGATCGTTTGAAGGTGCTTGGGATGGCTTCAGGCTTTTGGCTTTTTTATGCAAGCAGATTTTCATGCTTTGATATCTTCTCTGACATGACTTTTGATCCAGTGAAGGTGATGCTGACACTTTTTTCACAGTGAATATTTTGTGTACAGTGCTGCAGGAGCATTGCAGTTGCCTGAGTTATTTCGGAGGAACTCTTTCACAAAGATGCAGCCTAATAAATATGATGAAAAGTGAGAGTTCTGATAACTGCAGTCAGGGTGTCTGCCCTGATCCAGACCAGGCATTGCAGCTTGTCAGCAGCAGGGACCATCAAATACGATCCAGGAGAGTTGTGAGAGAAAGGGGAGCACAGCACAGGCTGGTCTGGGGCTCTGTGCAGTGAGAACAGCACTTTGGAAAATCCAGATTATTCCCTCCCAAAAAAAGCAGATGATGTTTCAAGCTGTCAGACTGGCAAGTTTTGGGAGAAGTGAAGAAACCCTGGTGGAAAGTCTGCACTTTGCTGTTCCTGCCAAGGTAAATCAGTGCAGGGAATGAGGGTCACCAGCCAAGGAATGCTATGTGCCTCAGGGAACCCCCTGCTGAAGGACCTTCAGCTAATTGAGAAAGTCAAACATCCATATTCCTGCCGCAAAAGAGGCTGCACTACCTTCATTGGGCATTTCAGCTACAAAGGGAATTGTTCATAAAGGCAGAAAGAATTAAAGGAGGGAATTAAAGGACGCAGTATTTAATGGGGCAGATTGATGTGCACACTGATGAGATATACTTCAAATTGACTAAATGTCTGTTTTGGCTGAAGCAGCTTTTTTTTTTCCCCCTTGGCCAATGCTATCTGTGATTTTTGTTGTTTGTAAGTCATCCCTCTGGCTGTGACCCAGCCAGGACTGAACCTGGCCAAATAAAAGGTGTGCTTAAAAAAAGTTAAAATTAAAAAAAAAGAAAAAGAAAAGCCAAAATCACTACATGGCCTAATTTCTACCATTCCAAGGCCCATGGAAGGAAATGAGTTTTGTGCTAATGTATGTCTCAATGCACCAGAAAGAAATCCCAGCTGTGTTGCAGCCTGTCTGGCTGCAGTGTTGGAGCACAATGAGAGTGATACCAACGCAGCCAACCCCTGATAACCAAGGAGGGGACGTGGGGCTGTGTGCTCCATCTTCTCCTTCCTGAACTGGTGAGGCAGCCTCATTTCTGTGTGTGTGCAATGCTATGGAAGCACAGCAGCTTGCACCTCATAGGCATTACAAGCAGCTCAGCTACCCTGGAATTATATTCATCCAACTTTTGCAGTCGATGGAGTTACCCAAGTGCGAGCCCCCGTCGTGGGACTTCTGCCAGAGTCAGCCTTGCGTGGATTTCCTTTCTGAGGGAAAATTACCCAACCAAGCTAAATCATTTCAGGCAGAGCAGTTGTAAGAGCTTGTTTACACGAATCTGCTCAGAAAAGTTGATCTGAATTTTTAAGTGGATTAGTTAAACTGCATTAATTAAAGCCCTTTGTGGGAACTGTCAGAATTAAAGTGTCTTTGATTTGATTTGGTTTACTTCTCTTCCAAGGCTAAGTCATATTAAGGCCACTTTACTTGTGAAACGAGAGGTTTAATGCAATTTACTTAACTCACTTTTAACTCCTGCCTTTAGTTAATTTAAATGAACTTTCCTGATTTTGCCTGTATAGACATGCCCAAGGAAAATGAAGACCACTGAAACAGAAATGCCTAAGACAAACTTTGAAAAAAGTCAAAATATTTTACTAGCCCCTCCAGGACATTACTATCCTTGTCAACAAGATTTGGGAATTGCAGGTAACAATGTCAAGAACCGTTGCTTATCAGGGACAGGATGGCGAGTCCTGCAAAAAAAACTTTACTCCAGCCTAAAATAAAAAATGAAAAGTTAAGCAAATGCCTCCTAGCCCTCAAAATAAAAACAAGGTTCAGGCTATGCTTGGTGGAGAGGGAAGAAGAGAGGTTCCTGAATATATGAAAGAAGGAAATTTTATTTAAATCTCTGGTGACAATATCTGCATCCTTCCTCCCTCCTGAGCCAGAAGGCACAAACAGTATTGGTAAAGTGCTGTTGGAGGAGATCTGGTCTCCTTTTCCCTGGAAGTATCATGCCTGTTTTGGGCACTGCTACAGGGAACACTATGCAGCAGCCTGAAGCTCTGAGATCTGGGGTGAGGAGGCAGACAGGTGATTTTGCATGGCATCAGCCCTGGCTCTGCAGGACCAGCTCTGAGCCAAGAGCCAATCTGCCTGACAATCCCAAAGTGTCACCTGTGAAAATCAGGATTCGAGGCAAATCTTTGAAAACTATTTGTTCATGTGCAATCTGCTCTCACAAGACACTTCAATACCTACAAAACTCTTCTCCCTGTGTGCATTGCATTTCTCCAGCTCTCAGCCTGGCCCTACTGGGCTGCACACAGCCAGCCCAGGTCACAGCAGGTGCAGTGGCAGGGTCACTCTGTCCCAGGCCAGATCAGAGCAGGGCACTGCCACGTTAAATGAGAGGGAGTGGGAGACAGGCTCCTTGTGCTGCCAAGATCCATTTTAGTATTGAATCATCCTCCCCATGGCAGCCTAAGTGAGAGCAGAGGTGGAGATTAGCAGCGCTGTGTCTGTTTGGAGAAGGCTGCATGCATGACTGAGCATGAATGGCCTGATTATGAGTGGGTGGATCACCACTCAAAGGGACTGAGCGGGCAGAGCTGAGGTAGCAATGATTAGCTGCCACAAAAGGTGAGTTATTGTCCCCTGGGATGCTAAAGATATACTGTACTTAATAGTTCACTGGCCACATGCACTCCAGGGTTGATATCGCCGCAGCCGGAAACATTCATTCACATAATTAGTTTACTTTTCCAGTTTAAACCAAATGGAAAATCCCCCTGTACAGCACTCTTAAGCTGGCTGTTGGGCCAGTGTTGATCAGCAGAGTCCTTTTGACTTTGCAAAGTTGCCTGGGCTTCCCCAGAAGGACGTGAGGTCGTTTAATCACCTATCTTATCTCAATGCCTTTGCAGGGACGCTCTGAGATTTTCTCTGCATAAGCTGACCCCAAGATTTGTAACAGCAGCCCCTGAAATCAATGGAAAATGAGCCTTTGTGTGACAGGGCTGTCACCTGTCCATGATCTTAATTCCAGGTGTTTGACGAGGATGACAGGACATGACTTATCCCTTGTCAAAAATCCTCTGTGTCACAGATTTGCAGTTATACCTTTCTCCAGAGGAACCTCAGCTACTTACCCATAATGAATGATCTTCCTCTCCCTTCTCTGGGAGTCATGAATATTTGAATTAACAAATTAATCTTTTCACTTTCTTTCATAGGAGGACAGATACCTTTATATATGGAGCGCCTGAAACAGAAGATAAAAAAAAAAAGACCACAAAGGAAAGAATCTGATTTACAAGTAACTCTGTTCATTGCAAGGGTTAGACCAGACCCTCAACTGCAGCAGAGCAACACCATTTAAATCAGCAAATGTATTTCTCCATCTCTGTCTCACTGATCCCCCTTTGCAAACACCTACAGTGTCAGGGCTGGGAAGGACCCACCAAGGTTCTCAAGACCAGCACGACCACATCATCAAACTTTGCATAATTTATCAATTTGTGAAGACTCTTCAGGCCCTCCCTACTCAGCAGGCCCAGCAAGGTGACTCTGTTTCACAAGGGCAGCACTTGGATTTGGATTGGGTGCTGGAACTTGGCTTTGGGGGCAGAGGACCCTGATGTGAGTCCTTGGTGTGAATATCGTGCTCCATCCTCCATGGCAAGAATATAACAGGTGTAACAGCAGTCAGGATGCTGCCAGCATTTTGTGCTGCATTGTTCTGTCTGTTCATTTCTTTGAGTCCTTTTTACTAAGCCTTCAGCAGAAAGGCTGGGCTCTGGAAAGGGCTGCTTGGATGCTCATAGTCCTCTTTGTGTGACATTCCACCCTGTGAAGAGCCCAGGAAGTACAGGCAGTACTTAAATTTCCACACTCCACTTCCAGTCACCCCTAGAGGCTGATTCTGCTGTGATCCTCAGCAGGACATCTATGTCTCAAGCCTTGTCCTTCTGTTTACTTGTGTTTGCTTCTGCATGCTTTGCTCCTGACCTATTCAATGTGTTATTGAGCCCTGCAATTATTTTTCCATTCATTTTCTCCTTTCCTGACTCATTTATCTTGACCTCTTGTGCATTGAGATGCACCATCTAGCCCAGTGTGGTGGAAAGTGGGAATCTGCTGCCTTTGGAAGCCCTGCGAGCTGGGAACAGTTGTCCCCTGGATATGTTGCTCCAGTTCCACTCCAGAGCTTGCTCATGCAAGAAAGTAATTTTTGGCCTGCATTTCTGCAAGAAGAACAAAACAGCCAGCTCATTTTCTGTCTCCAGGCAGACTTCCCAAAGATTATAGGAGGAGGATGGGCCTAGGGGCTTTCTGGCCTGGAATGCAACAGACCATGGGACAAACAAGAACGCTGGCACAGTCAGGTGGCTGAGTGTCCAAAACAGCCCAAAATTGCTGAGTGCCTCAGCCTACCTGCTCACTGATGGTCCTCCTGCACCAAACTGCCTCACACCTGGGTCTAACCCCACAGTGCAAACCCAAGGGGCTGCTCTCCCTAAGGGTTTTGCTGCTTCATTGCTTTGTCTCTGCATTTTTTATGAATTTTTGGGAAATCTGTAGCAGTGAGAGCTTTGTGCAAACAGGAGTGCACTGCATGCCCCGAGTGCCTGGGATGAAACAGCATGCTCAAAGCCTCCAGCCTGAGCTGCCAGTGTCCTCAGAAGCATATCTTATCCCCACTGGCTCTTTGGGATTTTAAGGTGGCTGTTCACAGGGAATCTAGCCTGTCTTTTTTTCCAGCATTTCTAGTACAGAACAGCATGTTCTGCTTTCCTTCTGCAGCCAGAGGGGGAAGGAGTTGGAGGAGATGGAGTGATGTGGCTTCTGTGATGCTCTTTTGCCATTCCCTTTCGTGTCTTGTTTTTTGTTTAGTTGGAAAGGCAAGGCAGGGATGCTGGCCTTATGTGATGAAAAGCAGTTTTGCTATGAGGTAACAAAAACTACTACCCAAAAGGAAGATTGGAACAATGGTGAAAGATTGGAGTTTCAATTTCCAAAAATTGAAAGATGTGCCAAGAGCTATCAAGTCCTTGTTGTCAGACAGATGGTCTGTCTGGTAACATGTCAATCTTTTCCTAAGATATTGAGGTTCACTTCAGCAAAAGGAAGGGTCCCAAAATATTTCCCTAAAATGACAGCACAAACCAGCAGAAACAGCCAGTGAATTCATCAATCTCAACATTTATTTTGAGGTAAGTCTCACACAGAAAGGGTGGGTGGTACAGAGCTCCCTTTTTCCATGGCTGTGGGGAGCTTTCATCTGCCTGTAGGATCCTGATGGTGTACAAGGATGGTGGGCAGTGTGGAGATCCCTTGGCTGTGAAGAGATTCCAGCAGCCTGTAGGACCATGATGGAATGCAAAGGCAGTGGGTGGTGTGGGGTTCCCTATGTTCACAGCTGCAGAGAGCTTCCAGCAGCCTGTAGGACCATGATGGGGTACAGAGCAGGGATAAGCGTGTTTGTTTACCTTTAGGTCAAGGTTCTTGTAGAAAGTTCCTTGTAGAAAGTTTCTAGGAGAGGATGGGTGCATGCCGTGCACTGGTCATGTCCCAGTCTGGGGATTTAGCTGTCAAAGACAGGAACATCAAAAATGGGGCAGCCCCACCTCCAACCTCCTGAGGCTCTCCCTGCCCCAGGTCAAGGCTGTCCAACCCACACCTCCCTGAGGGACAGGGAATGTCCAAGCCCAACCACATCACCAAGCCACTGCAGTGAAGGCACCACCAGAGACGGCCACTGCCAATGCTCTGCCTGCTGTGACACATCACCAGGGCTGTCTACCTGAGAAAAAAATGTGTTCGCCATGGCTGGAGGGGGCTCCCAGCTCCCTGTGAGTTTGAAGGCAACTGTAAGACCAAAACAGGATATAGGTTGGGGTCACCACCAACACACCCTGACACTGCCAATGTTCTGCCTGCTGTGACACATCACCAGGGCTGGTGCCTGGAATTAGCACTGTATCGCTGTGACATGGCTATTACCTACCACCATTCAGCCAAGAAGAAAGAATTCAATAATAAAAATATATAAATAAACTAATTAAAATAGATAAACAACCTCTGGCAATATTGTGATGGAAAATTAGGCAGCTGTAGCAGCTATTTAAAGAACATCACTTCAGAAAATGTTAAACAAACAATCAAAAGCAGCAAGTCCTACTCACTACCCAAGTGTAAAGAATTGTGTGATACTTGCTGCTGAGATTTGTGGGTTTGAAGACTAAATTCTTGAAAAATGCTTGGCAAGTTGACTGAAGGCAACATTTGATGCTTTTAGATTTAAAGATGTGTCCAGTGCAAAATGATGCATCCACAAGTGGCTGAGGGTGCTGAGCACAGACCAGAATGAACTGCAAGACTCACATCTTTCTTTCCCTGAAACAAACTGAAGTATTTTGCCAGAGACGGTTCTGTGCTACACACTTCAGCTGGACACCAGAATAAAATTCAGGATTTTTTTTCTCTTCTGCTTGGTTCACTGCAGGATGCTGCATAGAGTCTCTTTAATTGACAGGACCAGAGGCACTGGGCACAAACTAAAATGCATCATATTCCCCCTAAGCATCAGGAAATAGTTTTTACTGAGACAGAACTGGCAGTTTACACGGGGAGGTTGTGGAGTATCTAACCTTGGAGGTATTGAAAAGCCACCTGGACATGGTCCTGGGCAAGTGGCTCTGGTTTAGCTCAAGAGTTGGACCAAATAATCTCCAGAGGTCCTGTCCAGGCTCAGCCCTTCTGTGAGGCTGTGATTCAGCACCAGCCACCCCAGTAATTGACTGATCCAGTTTGTGTGATGCCACAGCTCCTGGGCTCACAATGAGCAGTCAGGGATGACACCCTCTGTGTGCAAACTCTGACCTTCCTTCAGAAACCACCAGAAGAGCAGGTAATTTACAACTGTCAGATCATCAGATTACAGTTTTCCAGGTAGTGGATCTGTTAGCTGGGCAGTCTTCATCTGGGAGAAATTAAGATCCCAAATGATTCACTGGCCCAACATATTTTGAAGCTAACCCAAGGAAGTTGTCTCAGGCAGCTCATCTACTGCCATCAGTAGCCGTGGTGCCCCTGAGGAAAGCAAATATTTTTTAGACATCCATAAAGTTTCTGGGATGAGAACCAGGCTGAGCAGCTCTCAGCAGTTCATTACCCATTTCTGTGCCAGAAGAAGGTGCTGACTTGCTGTAATCCCCCAGCATTTTGCACCTTCTCTGCTCCCAGTCCTTGCAGAGATAAGTGGTTACACAGGATGCAAAGCAGTGACAGCTCCAGCCTGCAGAGTTTCCAGATGGGCAGAGCAGCACTGGCACTGGAGAGCCCTCCTGAGAGCTCCTGCCTGCTTTGAAGGTGCTGGAACTTCATGGATGTCAGCTGAGCTCCAGATGAGCATGTGGACTTTGTGATGCTCTTCTGAACCCAGCACAAGGTCTGAACTATTTAAGGTTTTTATTCACTCGTCATTTAAGGTTTTTGTTCACTCATCATTTCTCATTTCTCCTTTTAAAGAAGTCTTCACTCCTTTGTTAAGATGCTGTTTAAATGTCTCAGTGACTAAACCATGAATGAAAATGAATGAGCACACCTTGGCCAGGTTTACATGCTGCAGGAGGTGTGGCAGCTCAGAGATGACAAGTCAGCACTGAATAAATCCTGGCTGCACCATTTTCTCACCTTTTTTTCTCTATAAAGAATCCTTTGGAAATCCAGCACAGCTGGCACTTGAGTAAGGGACTATTTGGCTCCCCGTTTAGCTGGTCCATCGTGAAATATAGTGATAGTCAGACGAGTAATTGCATAAAAATGGCACCTAGGTGCTGGAAGTGGGTGTTTTCTGTGCCGAGTTTAAGGATCGATGGGGTTTTTTCTCCCTCTCTCATTCCTGTGGCTGGGATGTGCTAACCATGTTGTGCTCAGATGTCCTGCCTCTCCCACTGCAGTGCCAGCTAATGTCTGATTCCAGAAGCTTTGCAGTTGGCAATGTTTTAATAAGCAGAAAGAGCACAGCTTGATTCTCAGGTAACAGGCTGAGCTAGCTGTGCTGGCAGTCAGAGCAAAAAACATGGTATTGACTTGAAGACTGAGTGAATTTGGAATAGAAATTGCGGAGGAGGAATAAATGTGGCATACCAGGATGTCACTTTTACACTTTCCAGATGATAACTTCACTCTGAAGTGGAGAATCTCTGACAGTGACGTCCTCTTTCAAGCATCCAACATCCATGCCCGTACTTGGTCCTCCTGCAAACCCCCTCTTTTCCCTGCTTTGTCTGACTCACTGTGTATTCTTCACAAAACACACTGTCACAGGCTCTGTTTATGAGAGTTACTCAAGCTTGTTTCCAAATCAGATTTCATGTTTTATGAGGAGGTGGATAGGTGAGGAGGGGAAAAGTTTCCACTTGGGCAAGGGCACTGGGAAGCACTCACTGGGGATAAAAGTTGCAGGCTAAGTAGCACATCTCTGCTGTGCTGCCTAAAAAAAGTGCCTGGAAACTCTCTTCTTGCCTCCCACTGCAATACCTTTTAGGCCATGCATGAAATCAACATCCAAAAGGAGTTTATTTCATCACTGTCTGCAACACCATTGACCAGGATATTTATTCCTAGGAAATTAGTGCATCACCTGGAATCTCAACTGCCTGGGATATCTGGGATGTCACCACATGATATCATAGAGGGAACAGATGCCTTCTGGAGGGCAAAGCCACATCTGGGTGTGTGTCCTGGTACAGAAAGGAAGGGGAACAAAGACCAGAAGTAGACAGTGTCCTTCTGGTTCTTGATGGAAGACCCTGTGGCAAGTGAAATACCTAATTTATTTCCAGGAAAGGGTGAAAAAAGGATTAAAAGCAAGAAATCAGGCTTTTTACTTTTCTGGGAGAGAGGGGCAGTTTGATAACAAGCTGCTTTCCCCTCAGCAGCTCAGGGTGATGTCGTTCCAAGAGCCAGGTCCCTCAGGACAACACCCCCTCTAAAAATCCTGTTAAGAGTGTGAAAGCAAATTGTGAGTGAATGATGCTGCAGCCTCCTTCAGAGGCAGGAGCTGGCCCTGCAGGGAGGGATGTTTCACAAGCTGCCTGCACCAGGATCCTTCCACCCTCAGGGGTAGAAGCTCTGCTGTGTCCACCTCCCCTGCTGTTCTCTTCCAGAACCCCAAAGATGTGTCAGAACTTGTGCGTCTAGAAAACATCAAATCATAACTTTATTGAGCCACGTTTGGCACCAAGGATCAAAATCAGGCCTATGCAAAAATGTTTAGCAATATAAGGGAAAAGTCAAAAGCATGGTGAGAGCAGTCATTTGTTTGCATTTCATTTGCAGCCTGAATGCAATATTCCTGGAGAACCCAAATAAGGAAACAATTATAAAGAAAGCTCAAAATATAACACTCCTCTCTTCAGGCCTTGTGTGATGTAAACTGAATAAAAGTTCCTAATGGAAAAAAGGTAAATTAGTTATTTTTAAAAATTTATTTTAATAGTGACTGTGTTATTAATAATGTATTTAAATAGTTATTTTCAGCTATGTCCCTAGATCCAATGAAATAATTACATGCTCCAGGACAGGAGTAAAAGGATGAGGGAGTACATAGATCTTAGTGACCAGGTCTATAAATAAGCTGCTAAAAATGAGTAACCGTTGTCATAGCTGGCTCAAGAGAGACTTGTCAACTAATTATAGATCAAGCTGTGCATTAAAATTAAAGCCATTTGCAAGATATTACAGTAAATGTAATGTTCCCAAGAGATGTTAGATTGAGTAGTCTCAGAACTTCAAGTGGCTGCATAACCTCTGCAGCTTGATCAGTGCAAAAAACGAGTGCAAAAAACAAGTTTTCAAATATTATTTGAATGCCATGGAGGGATTAGATAGAAATGCTACCTGGGATGGGTCATTCCTTGAATTCCTTGACCTGAAGGCCCTATAGAAGATGTACTGACAACAGCACAAACTGCCTGGGTAGGCTGCCTAGATACCAGCAGGTTTTGGGCATTGCTGTCTGGGTCTGTGTTTTACAGTGAGCCCATGATGGGATCTCAGTCCATGATTAGCAGCCTTGCTAATATAAAACACACAGAATAATAGCATGGGCATTCTGGTCCTCACAGCTGTATTTCAGAAACGTGAAGTTTGTTTTAATGCTGCCAAATCTGTCAAGCAGATTTGGTGCATTGCATTGGCCTAATAAGACTTCATTTGTATTTTTAAATTGTGGGTAACCTGAGAAAGAGAAGTAAGTATATTGGCAAATAAAGCATACTTTCTTGTAAATCACAGATAGAATTTCCAGGAATTTATGCTGGGACAGAATCTGAGGGCTGATTGGTGTGAGTGCACACAGGGAATCTTTATCACCTTGAGCTGCAGATTGATCACCAAAAATAAAAATGAAAAACAGGGAAAAAAAAGAAGAAAAATGCAATACACAGTGCAACCTTGAACATCAAAAGGACCAAGCAGGTTGGCAGAGAGGAGTGGGATACATCCACCTGCTTGATGTCTTTGCTCTGACTAAAATATTATTAATATTTTAGTATATTGACTGCTGCTTACTTTTCTGGAGCAACACCTTTAAAACCAAGCTGTGCAATGCAGAGATGAACCTGGATGACGGCTCATTGAGATCAACTGCAGGAGACAGCATTGTAAAAAAAAGACAAAAATCTGGATTGAAGCTAAGACTCCCTTTTTTTTTTTTCCCTTAATTTGGATTAAATTTTTCATTTGCCAATATAGAACAGAGCATCTGGTTGCAAAGAAGATAGTAACTGGGCTGCAGCATTCAATTACAACTAATTTTTGTCACTAGATACTTCTAATATGCCTGGAAACTATTTTGATGCAAGGCTAATTGGTTCATTGTACACATTTACAGGTAGAAAAAAAAACAAAAATTGTGACTAAACTAAAATTCAGCTCATTGTTTGCTATTGTGGCATTAATTATTAACCAGATTCTTCAGTTAGTGAACAATTTAAATCTGCCATGAGCAGTAGTCATTCTTCTGAGCAATGTGTTGGGAGCTGGTCTCTGAGAGATGAAACCTTAAACAGTAGAGTAACAGCACAGCCCAGTGGCTTGTCAAAGAATAAACCACCGCTCAGGGATCTACTGATCTGGGCAATTGAATGTATTTTATCAAAAAGTCTGGGAAAAGTGAAAATGGGAAATTATTCTAGGGTCAGATAGAAGTGAATTCTTTCTTCTAAACCATTTTCTTTATCCAAAATCATTCTGAAAAAAACTGCTTTCAGCTTTGCTGGCTACAAAGCACATTGTCACACTCATGTCATTTTATGTAGAATTCTATTGGACTTATTCAAAACTATATTTGGAATAATAATTTCATAGAACAATTCATGCTCTAAATTATTTTACTGTTGTAATTCTATTGTTGCAAAGAATTATTCTTTGCCTCATTATTCCCTTATACACCTGCTTTGATCTGCTTTTATTTTCATGTACAATTTGCATATATCCAAGGAGTCATCTGAAATCTATTGACACTGGCTTATGTGGACCCATTTATTCTAGAAAATAGTGGAATTTTTTTTGTCCTTCTGACAAAAAATACATCTCCACCACCCCTGAATTATTCTTGGACTAGAGGAAAGGGTGGGATGTGGTGGCTGCATGGCCAGTAGCAGGGGTCAGGGCTGGGGAGGGACCCTGTGGCAGAAGGGGTGGTGGGTTGGAGGATGCTGTGTGCCTGGTTCCCATCCCATTAGGAAGAGGGGATGTGCTTTAGGATGCCCTGGGATGCAGGCCATGGAAGGGCTCTCTAGTTCCTCATAATCCTTGCCTGTCTGGGCTGAGGGAAGGGTTCAAACAGGGCTGTTGGACACCTGAGAACGGAGCTCATGCATGTTAATACATGGATAAGGCAAATATCTGTCCAAGTCATCAGAAAATAAAAGGGAAAGTGCTGTGCCTTGGTATGCCTCTTCTAAATAAACAGAAATACCTTAATTTAGGAAGCACTGCTCTTTGTCCTGGGATAAATAATGATCCCATCCCTGCACAGGCAACACAGCTTGTCACAAAACCTGCACAGAGTCCAGATCTGGACTATGGATACAGCAGGAGGGAGGGAGGGGATGGGAGCCCCTATGGTCAGGGAAAACTTTTGAAAGGAATAAGGATTATGTAGTGTTCAAAGAAGATTTTTTTTTTAAACGACACAGAAGTGACAAATGAAAAACAAAGAACAAAGGCTTTGAGGGATGCACTTGAAGCAGCCAGGTCAAAGAGCCGTGTTGGTCATGTAGCAAGGCTACACAGACACACAGATTTCTCTCTATTGACTGGAGGAATCCACTCGTCCTAGATAATTCCCTACATTATTTCTACCAGAAGATGCTACAGATAAGAGATGACCTTGCACACTGAGTCAGTTTGTTAAACAAGGTCTAGCTGACAGGGCAAGTCCTGCACACCACAAGTCTCTGAATCTGAATTTTAGCGCTGTGTGTGATTGAAATATATAAAATCATGTTTCCATCATTTCTAGTCCCATGGGTAGCAACGAATGGAATTAAATAAAATTACTAATACAGCTATAAAGAAAAAAAGAAGACTCAATCTCTGAGCTGTATTTAGTGTTTTTAAATTTCTGTACCATCCCAGAGATAAATAAATGTAATATGTTGGCATTTTGACCAGCAAAAAATAAACCAAAGGTGCACCTCACTAACAAAATCCCTGTGGATTTAAGGATTCCTGGAGACACAGGCAAAGGCAAAGCTCAGCATCACTCTGGGCTCTCGGTGCTGAAGATTGCTAGCAGTGCTGGTTTCACAAGATGTAGCCTGAGCACCACATGTAACTCTGGAAGTGTCACCTCTAGGTTGCACTATGGTGCCAGCAGAGTCTCAGCTGGCCATTATGCATGGAGTGACCCAGAACCTGGAAAATTAACAGTATGGTTCCCAGTAGCCCTGCTCAGTCACAACCAGGTGCCAAGCACGACTAAATCTGGTGGGTAGGCATTGTTGTTTGAATTTACCAAACTTCAGGAGGCTGCAGTGACACCACCATGCTGCCAAAAACTCCCCCAGAACCAATATAGCCTGGCAGAGCTGAAAGGATGCATTCCTCTTTCACCTATTTTTCTCTCAGACCAAATCCAGTACATGTTGCCAGCCAATCTCTTGCCTGAATATTCTCTGGGAGACAGAGCAGGGACCTCAAAAACAGGAGGAAGCCCCTGCCTGTGACACCAAGCCCCAAAGAGAGGCTTTCTGCAAGCCTTGTCCTGTCCTAAGCACTTTCCTGTTGACTTCCTTCCTTCCTTCCTTCCTTCCTTCCTTCCTTCCTTCCTTCCTTCCTTCCTTCCTTCCTTCCTTCCTTCCTTCCTTCCTTCCTTCCTTCCTTCCTTCCTTCCTTCCTTCCTTCCTTCCTTCCTTCCTTCCTTCCTTCCTTCCTTCCTTCCTTCCTTCCTTCCTTCCTTCCTTCCTTCCTTCCTTCCTTCCTCCCTCCCTCCCTCCCTCCCTCCCTCCTTCTCAATCTCAGAGTCTGACTAAAGATTATATTCTCTCTTTTTCTGCAGGGCACAGTGTGCTTCCCTGCTGTTCAATTTTCCCTCTTTCCAACATACCAGGCACCAAAGCCTGTTTGTCTATCCCTGTTTTCCTGCTTAGGTGTATCTGACTGAAGGTCAGGCTTGTGTGGTTGGTCCTCCAGAGCAGCTCTGCACTCCTGACTCTTCTGTTCAGCAGGAGTCTGCAAACTCTGAGTTGTCTGTGGAATCCTGAATCCATCTCTGGACCCAGTGTTTTCTCCACTTGCTTCTCTGTCACATTTTCCATGAGTATTCTCAATCCTTCTTCTTGGCAAAGAAAACCTCCACCAGGAACTCCCTCAAAAACCATGTCTACATCTCAAGCACCAGACACAGATCACAACCAAATGACAGGAAAACAAACATTTCCTTCCTGTTTCCAGGAGTTATGGATGTTCTTTCACCAACACCCCAAATCACCCTGATATTTCTTTCTGTTTATTGACTGTGGGATATTGGCACACAGCTCTGCCATATTTAAACACTGGTTCCTCTGGCATTATCCTCCCAATCCCTGTTGAATCTAATGTTTCTCAGAGGGTCTTGTACATGACAATCTCCTAGAAAATGAGACGTGTGAAGATCTTTTCATCCAAAATCCCAAGGGATTCACCTAAGCATTCACATTACGGCTCATAGCTATTCTTGATAAAATATAAGATAAAACACCTTTTTTTTTTTTGGTGTAGAAATACTATGGAACTACTACAACACAATCCTTTGTTAGAGTCTTCATAGAGAAAATATGCAGAATATATTTTCTTTTTGCTTATGCATTTTTTTTGCTACTGTAGGCTATTGCCATTCCCTTATTTATGACAAATTCATTCCAAGTTGTCACTAAAGCCTTGCCACGTTACCTTTTGTTTTGTGAGGACTGTTACCTGAAGGTTTTATTTTACAAAGTGTTATCAGTTCTGTGCTTCTCCTGCCTGATATTAGCATTTTCAATAGTTTCATGAAGAATGGTGTGATTTCCAATGGTGAGCATGTGATACTGGACATTGCAGAACCCAGAAGTGTTTTCTACTCAGGAAAAGGGCAGGATGTCCTTCAAAGAACAGTTCAGCTTTTCAAAGACCTAATTCCAATCCTTCTTTTTTTGTTCCTTTTCTCTTTACTCAGTCACTTATTACTGGAAGGAAGACTATTTCATTCTACTCCTTGTCTCATTCCTCATGAACTTTGTCTTTTCCACGTGTACATTACCTTCGATTTTTACCTTTCTCTCTCAATATCTGAATTTATACAATTTAGGGCTTGTAATGGTTTCAGGCAGATAAAATATATCATTCAGGAATGGCTTGGACTGTGCTTGATGTGTTTGCCTTCCTCACTCAGAAGGTGAAAAGTTTCAATAAAATGATGTCCTTTTTGTCTAATTTCCTGCTTTGACTTGGTCTTTTCACTCTCCTTGAAAGCAGAGTGAGTAAGTACTCAGGGACTATGTAATTCACTTATAATTGAAACAATAGACCATAAAGGCTCCTTGAGAGCAATTACATCTATCGAGCCAATGAGTCAGTTGTGCATTTGCACTAAGTCCAAGCAGTAAAATATATTTATGATTTTTTTTTTTTTTAATGAAAGTTACTGCTCACTTAGTCTTTGGAGGCAGCACAATGCATCATGAGACAGGGAGGCTTAAATGTGAATCTTCATGAGCAGTGTGCATGACTTGCCATGAAAAAGGAGTGCAGTATGCTTTGTCTGGGCATGCTGCACCCAACCAAAGAATTAGTATGTGTCTGATTAAATGTGGTCTGAAACATAATGGTTAATCTGAGAAAAGTGAAGTAAAAACCAAAGCAAATTTGAGAGCATCATGCTCAGGACTTGATAGTGAGAAGGGGATAAACTGTACATTACTAAAATTAGAAGTGCCTCAATTCCTTTGTTTGCTTTTATCTTCAACCACAACCTAGGCTGACTCTACTGACAAGCCTGGTTGAGGTCAGGAAAAAGCAATTACACTGCACTAAGCCACCCGTCCAAGGGGGATTCTGAGCAAACCAAATCCTGTGCAAAAGACTGGATTATAGATGAAGGAGTCTGGGATCAGCCACTAACTGTGTCAGAAAGATGGTAGTGTGTATGGTGCTGGGATCCAGCTGTGTCTGTGCCTTGTAACCCTCTGTGATCCTGGGCATGCCACTCAGTGACATACTCCAACTAAATGTACAGCAAAGTGCTCTTTACCATTTTCCTTCCGTCTGTTTTTGGGTGATAGTAGGGCACCTGCTCCTTCATCAGGCAGCACAGAGATGGTAAAGTCCATGAGGGCTTTGCACAGGTCTAGCAGCCCAACCCAGCCACAACATGTAGGAATTCATAGGATCATTAAGGTTGGAAGAGACCTCTAAGATAATCGAGTCCATCCCTCAACACAGCACCGCTGTGCTCACCCCTAAACCCCAAAGTGCCACATCCACATGGCTTTCCAACACTTCCAGGGATGGTAATTCCATCACTTCCCTCTGTAGTCTGCATTAGTGCCTGAACCACCCTTTCAGTGAAGAAATTTTTCCTAATATCTAACCAAAACCACCTGTTACGATTTGATTACGAGAGATGCTTCTGCCTGGGTTAAGGTGCAAATGAGACCACATGATGAGTCAATAGTATGGATTTTATTTAACAGTAAATTTAAGGTAGAGAGATAGAAATAATAGGAAGGGGAGGACAAAAGAGAGCTAGAGACAGAGAGGATAAGCAAAAGATATCACCACCATGTGGATTCCTGCATTGTCCCACTGGTCCTTCTTCACCAGGTCCTTGCTGGTGGAAGTCCCAGAATCCTTCTTCTGCAGGTCCCACTTTTATACAGTCCAAGTCCTGGATATTCATGGAGTGTAGATACCTTTCCCATAATTTGAGATGGCATGTGCACAAGCACTTGCTTCCTTTCCCACAGTTTGCCATGGTGGGAACTCTTGTCTGGATGCTAAACCAAACCTCTGCCTCCATTAGGCTTAGAATCAGTTCCTTCCTTCTGTGCCACCTGTGCTCATCTCAGGTTCCATTGTGATGGATTATCTTATGGAGACAGTATTTTGAGACATGTAACTGTATTCTTTAAGTCCTCACACCACCCTGGCCACTTCCTCTAGTCCTGTCACTTGTCACCTGGGAGAAGAGACCTCCACATCTCCACATCCTCCTCTCAGGTAGTTGTAGAAAGAGTAGCCCATCCTCCCTGTACGAGACAGAAACGAAGAAAAAACACATTTAGGGCCTCACTGAGTTGGGGTTTGGCAGCTCCTTGGTCTCACTAATTAAACAATTAAACTAAACAAGGTGGTTCCATGGAATACCTATGGATTAGTGTGGAAAGAGCTTTACCCCAACATGGCCTCGCTAATTCCAGCTCCAAGCCAGCAGCCGTGGTCTTCAGTGCCACGTTAGCAGAGCAGCACGTTCAGAGGCTGCTGAGACAACTCTGCACCTTTACAATGTGGCTTTGCAAGAAATATGTGCTTTATGTGCTTTATGTGGTGAGGCTTGCTCCCTGCTCTGCAGATTTGCTCTTTTCCGTGGAGAGTGTTTCAGCTCCCTCTTAAAAGTGAGCGTGCATTAAAGTGCTTCTCACCACAGAGATAATTGAGTACATGTACAGCATCTATCACAATAAAAGCCAAATCTCAGACAGATACTAGGGCACTATCAAAGACAAAAAAACAGTAAATAAGAATTCATAAAGCTTTCAGTGCAATACTTTCTGCCACCACTCAATCCATTAAAAAAAAATCAAGTGTTTGTACAGCACCTAATTCTACAGAGTATACAGGCACCACTGCAATAAAATACTACTTAAAGTTATTACTACTAAAAATAATTAATAAACCTATCATTTGTTGATTCTTCTCTCTTTTTTTAAAACTGCCTCTCTTTTGCTTTTTGGAACCTTTCATATTTTTCTACTTGAAAAATTATCAAGTCATTAAAAAGAAAATTGAATTTTTTTATAACAGTTTCCAAGTAACAGCAAATGTTCACGTCCAGGTTATAAAAATGAGGTTTATAATGGCAATACTTATAGATCATTCCTGTTACCACATCAGCAGGGCATCACTACAACATAGTGCTCCACAAAAATGACATATGGAGCAGCACTGAAAATTTCTTGGTATGTCTGATTTTTTTTTACTGTTAATTCAATGAGCCACCAGCCCTGGTTTTCTTAGTTTGTGTTTTTCATCTGGTCAGATTGTTTGGGTATTTGTCAGAGATGCAGAGGTTATGAGAAAATGGGGATTCTTTTATATACACCATTTTAGCTCTGATATTTCCCCTGAATTGTGAGAGAGAAAATACTATTTAAATACCACTTTTAAAATACTGATAAAAAAGAGAAGAGAAACTATACCTTTTCTTTCATGAGGTCAGATAATCTTTAGGGAATACATGGGCTTTTTACAGCCTTTTAGAGTTTCTTTTTACTTCTTCACAGAACAGCAGCAAATTCTTGAAAGGACAGACCACCTGCAACTCCGGCTTCATGGAAAAAGGGATGGAGGTTCTCAGCATTTCATCGGAGTCAAGCCAGGTTCTGTGCTTACAGTGGCATTTATTTAAAACAGATTAATGGGTTTGTGCTGACAGGGGTAATGCTCAGGAAGAAAACCACCTGTCAGCAAGCTGGGCATCTCATCCAAACCTGCGTGCCAGGTGGCCAAACTCATTGGCACCAGCTTCTGAATCCTCCAGGACTTTGCTTCTATGAGCATTCCTGGCATGTGCATCCCTGGCCCCTCCAAGCTCCAGCACCCCTTTCTGTACTGCCTGATCCTTTGCAGGCATTCCCAGAAAGTTTATGAGCTTTTTGGCTAAGATACAGATATGTTGATTTTAAAAATAATTTTAAAAAATCATTAGAGTTGAAAATTTCCCGGGTTTGGAATTTACACAGGGGCTCTCCTTAGTTTCTGAATTGCACAAAGCTTAAGATATCTCATAGAGGTTTTGGATAATTGCCTCAAGGAGTACAAATTCCTCCCTCTCTGCTCCTGATGAGCTCCAGTCATTAGTAAGATAAAGTGTACAAAGCAGCTTGGCTGCAAGAGGCGAGCACGATGCAAAACAGTACAGCTCGTCCACATCCATATGGGAAGGAAAACACAGGTGAAATAATTGTCTTTATGTTTTCAGATGAGACAAACCTTGGGTGCACTGCCATGGGTAAGAGTTTTGTACTGGCTGAGCTGACGTTGACTTGCTTTTCAGTCCCTGGCACAGCGAAAATACATCTCTGAAATCTGCCAGTGTGGTGCATCTGTGCCTGCCTGTGTCTGCCTCAGCACTCCTGGAGCAGCACTGGCACACACGCCCAGAGTGCACAGCATGCTGTGACAGAACCAACTGGGACTGGGACAGCCCATGCACAGCTTAAAGCCAACTGCAGGATGCCACAGATGACAAGGAAAGGTCGCATTCCCTTCTCTTCAGGCTCATATTGGGAAGGTGGTGTGCCTGCTGAACACAGCCTCAGTTTTACTCTCCTGCGGGGCAAGGAGGAAACAAACATAGGAAGGTGCAAATTGAGGCGAATCAAAAAACAGCAGTGTTTGTTTTGACAACACCTGAGTTCCTGGGCATGAGTTGGTAGAATTTTCCTTGGCTTTAAAACTATAATTTCAACACTTACTGTCCCCACACCGTGCCAGCAAATTAATGCAGTTTCAGGGGTGGGAGAGAACAGCTAATCAAAGTGAGAGGGTGGAGGAGCTGAGAGATCTTAAGAAAGAATGTTGTGAAGGAAGAAATTGCTGTCCTTGCTTTTGTATATTGTTGTGATTGCTCTCTTGTTGTTCTCATGAGATATTTTACATGGGCAGATAGTGATAGGACGAGTTGGGGGATGGTTTTAAACTAAAAGAGGAGAGATTTAGATTAGATGTCAGAAAGAAAATGTTTCCTGTGAGGATGGTGAGGCACTGGAACAGGTTGCTCTGAGAAACTTTGGATGCCCCATGCCTGGAAGAGTTCCAGGCCAGGCTGGGTGAGGCTTTTGGCAATCTGATGGAGTGGAAGGTGTCCCTGACCATGGTGGGGGGCTTGGAACTAGGTGATTTTAAGGTCCCAACCCAAACTTTTCTGTGCTTCTACAATTCTCATATGCTCTTCGCACTCATTGACAAAAGATGTTAAAAAATGTAACACAGAAATAGGCAAACCCTGAAAATATAATGTATCTACCAGAGGAGGTCTAGAATTAATGAGACAGAGGCTGTGCATTTACTTCTTGCTGGCTTTTCTTCAGGATGGGGAAATGTTGTGAGCTGTGTCCGTCCTCCAGCCCTTCTGCTTCTCCAGCACTGTCTCTGCCTCGACAAGTTGCTTTGTGACTGTGAGCCTTCCTCAGAGAAGCTGCCACTGACCTGGCTGCTGCTGCCTGAGAGCACAGGACTACAGAGAGAACACTGCTTTTCTGTTCTCTCACCCTGTCAGATCCCCTTGGCCAGAGGACGTGGATCTGGCCAGCTTCCAGAGAGTGAATGTGGTGATAAGGAAAAGCAGAGAGACTTTGGAAGACAAAGATATACTGTTACACTGGGCACCAGCAAGGAAGGTAATGTCATTACTGTGATGCCGGTGTGGAATACTCAATTTATCCCAACTCTTGGAAATGACAGACCACTCACTCAGAAAAAGAAAAAGAAAAAAAAAAAGTCATTTGTAATCGTACCAAGTGGAAAAAAATGAAGCAATTCTTACTTCAAAAACATTATCAATGTGAATTCAATGTAAAGTTTAAGAATATCCTAAGGGATAGAAATAGAGAACTGAGAACAGAAAAAACAGAGCCACCTCCTGTTTGTTGCCACTGGAAATGTCTCCTGCCCTGCTCTGAAAGAAAGCAGAGGAATGGGGAGGCTCCTTCCTCAGGAATCACAGTGCAGGAGGGGAACTCAAATCACACCATCTCCTCACTCGCAGGCGATAGAAAGATGCTGATGCCCCTCAAAGGTGCCTGCTGACCCCATCCTGGGCTTTCACAGCCTTCCCTCATTGCTAATTGTTCCCTAATGTCCAAGCAAAGTTGATCTTAGTGCACAGCAAATGCCTCTTTCGTACTGGTCTTGGGAGCAAACAGTGATTACCCCTTTGCAGCACTGCTCCCTGTTGGAAGCCTGTTTCCACATTCACATTTTTATGCTGTTTTTATTAAACCAACAGGCCCTTTTCTCCACAGGGTAACACTAGAAATCTCTGAGCTCTGCTGCGGCTCTGCTGAACTCTGCCCTGTGCACACAGATGTCTGTGTGCACATATACAACCCTTGCTTCCTAAAGTATGTGTGCCCAAAGTGGGACACACACTCCAGGAAAGGTCTTGCCCCTGCTAAAGAGAGTGGAATAGTGGCCTTTGTCTCTTACATGTGACATACACGAAAATGGCTCAACAGCATCTTATCTGCTGGCTTATATTCAGCCCCTGGACTAATACAGCCCCGTAGCCTTTCTTTTAATATACTGGGGCATAGACTAATATTGACTGGTTTGCATTTTTATTGATTTTATTTTTCTTTCAAAGGCAAAACATTTTGCACTTGCTTTTATTGAATTTTGCTTTATCGGTTCTAGGCCATTTCTCAAAGTTATCATGATTACTTGAATTCTAACACTCTTCCAAACACTTGCCTCTTTTCCCAGAACATTATCTTACGGAAATTGTATCTGAGTAAGCTCTGTATTACCAGGAAACTTGGCAACAATGATGTCCAACCATTCTGGTGCTGGGGCAGACCTGTCAGCCCCAAATGACCTTGCTGGTGTAAAGTGAGTAATTTATAATTTCTCTTTAAGCATGACTTTTTCAGGCAGTTGCACTCTCCACCTTACAGTGATTTCCCCTGGTGAAGGATATTCCTCCCTGCCAGACATTTTTAGCTCTGCCTTCCTCCATCCAGTTCCTTATGTCTCATCACAGAAAGTGGTCTTGGGGATCTGACGTGCTGATGTGGGGTATCACCTGGGTTAAGCAGAGCCCATCTAGACCAGCTCTTTTTGCCTGTCAGAGAAGACATTTCCACAGGGCTGTGGCAAGATTTTTATAACAACCAAGGCAAAACTGCTTTGCCTTTACCCATTGGGCTAAAGAACTACACTGGATTCATGGGATAAGCTTTATTCTTACAACTCCATGTTGGCAGCTTTTCACAGGGATGGAGCAAATAATTAATTTCTTTACAAGTATCTTCACAGGTATCCGAACTGCAGTGTTTGATTTACAGTTGTGGATCCTCCCCTCCCCTGTTTTTTAAATACATAATTTATTTTAATATAAATTGCCAGGCCTGTCATGCAGCTTACACCCACACAAACAGATGGAAAAATGCAGAGAAAGTTCTTGGGCACTGGGACTGAATTCTCCCTATTTTACGCTGTGAGAAGAGATGTTATTTCACCCAGTTAGTGTCTTCCCAAAGAATTCCTACACACCATGCAAGAGCTGGTAGAGTCTGCATGAGCCCATCCTGTTTTGAATGGCAGAAATTTAAAAATACAGGTACAGTCAGCTATGCCAGTCAGCCCTGAACAAGATAATGGCCCCACTCTTGCTTATTTTGTGGATTTTTCCAATTTTGTTTATTTTTGAAATTTTGTCTCACTGATCACTGCAGAAAAAAACCCCAATCCTCAAAATATTTTCAGATATCTGAAATAATTAACCATGACCCATCCCTCATAACTCCAGAGAGATCTCCTCTGTTAAGGGGCCAGCTGTTAAAACCAGGTGGGGCAGTGTTTTTTATATTTTCCACAACCCATCCTCCCTCCAAGGAGATATCTTCTGTTAATGGCCATTGAGTCCCACTGCATGACTGATAAAATTACTTCATCCCATTGGGAGATGCTCCAGCCAGGGGAGGAGCCAAGCCTTCCCTACCTAGATAAAAACTGAGATTTGGAACATCAGAGCAGCCTTTTTCTACTAAATTCCCAGAGAAAGACCAGGCCCATCTTTATCACCACTGACCTTCAGAGGAAAACTGCACCCTTCTCCAGGATCACTGCTTCAACAGAATCACATCTGTCACTGCAGGAGGATGCAGCCACCATTTAATGGGACTACTGCCAACACCCTGATTGATGGAGTATCAGGTTGTATTCTGACTCTGTCAGTGTTTTGTTCTTTTGTATTACTGTATATTTTTTAAATTCTAATTTTCCTAGTAAAGAACTGTTTTTCCTATTCCCATATCTTTGCCTAAGATTTCTTTCATTTCAAAATTATAATAATTTGTAGGAACAGGGGTTACATTTTCCACTTTAAGAGAGGCTCCTGCCTTCCTTAGCAGACACCTGTCTTTTAAACAAAGACACACTGTAAAAGAGAGCGCCACACATCACCCTTCAGGACTGCATCTCAGTTGCTGGGGCTGAATCACTCTCTCTATTCTCCATCCAGTTTGTCCTTAGCATTTGAGGTTTTTCAAAAGAAATTTTGGATGAGGTAGTCATTAATTCCCAGCCAGTCTCTGGAGCTACATTAAGCAAGGTTTCCAATAATGTTTCCAATTAATTTTTAGGTAATAGCAGTGCATGGCGTTCTGCAAGGAATGCTGAAGGTTGGTGGAGGTCCATTCATCAAAACCTGATGGGAACCGTGGCCTCCGTGGTGTACACAGATGTTGTTCTGGTCTAGGGAAACATTAGAGAGAATAGTTAACACAGCAAGACAAAAGATATATCACAGTAAAAGATTTCTAGCCATATAATTAAAAAGAGAAGAGGGTAAAAGCATATGTATTCAGCAGAGAGAGTGGAGTAATAACTAAAGATAATCTAATTACAGTCTGAAGCAAGAAATAACTTTTTTCCACAGTTTTCTGCGAGATGGATTACCCTCTATTGTGGAGGAGACTCAGAAATGAGCAGAGACTACAGAAGTGAGCAAAGTCCTTCTGGTAGGACAGCCAAGGTGTGACAAGGGTGAGATGTGATGACAGGTTTGACACCCTGTGATGGCACCAGACCAGAGCTGATGCCATTGTGCTGACTCACCTGTGAATGGTTCTCAGGGTGAGCATACCAGACCACAAAAAGAGAGTTGATGATGAAGGGTTTGTTTTTATTAGAAGACAAATTAGAACTATCAATTTCAAAAATACAGAAAATTGGATGTTCTGGATGAGAGACTTCAGTGTTAAACTTTTTGCAAGGAAGTTTACCTCCATATGCCCTTTGCTTATGAGAGTCCATGAAAACTTCTCAAGGCCAGATTTTGCTCCAGTGACCTCAGCAATAAGTCAAGGCGCAACTCCAGTGGGAGGTGGCCTGGTCAGCCTGGTGCTTTGGCAGGGTTTGGCCATGTCCAGGGGCAGCCATGGGGCTGCAGGGTGGAGAGGCCAGGGTTCTCTGTACTGGACACAGTTGATCCCAGTTGGCTCCCATGGCCCCACCACAGGGCACATCTGAGCCCCCTGGGCAAGCAGGGTGTCCAGATGATGCTCTTACTCATCAGCTTCTGTGGTAGGATATCCTGCAAGGATCAGGGAGTTGAACTCCAAGATCTTTATGGGTCTTTTTCAACTTGAGATATTCTATGATTCTGTGATCATAATCCCAACTTCCACCCAGGGAAACCCTCTGGGTCTGTTTTCTTTGGCAGAGCAAAGTCTGGGACCATCTGAGAGCTCTCTACAGCTACAGCAAGATGAGACATGCAAAGACAGTGTAGACAAACCTCTCAGCCCTTGCAGACAGGATAAGGAAGAGCAATGGCCACAAAAGGCACCATGGAAAATTCAGGTGGGACAAAATGAAAACCTTTTCCTCGTGGAAGGTGATGAAGTCCAGGCATAGGTTTCCACAGAGAGGTAGTGGATTTGCTGTTCCTGGGGATTTTTAAAGGTCAAAGCCATGGCTTTTCCCAGTAGGTGCTAGCACAATACCTGCTTTGAGTGAGTGTTTGGACCAGAGACCTCCAGAAGTCTCTTCTGACCAGCACTTCAATGATTGTGATTATAAAACAAAAATGTGGTGGACTAGTTTTGAAAAGTAAGAAGAGTACAGTAATTTCACGAATACAAGCCGCACCAATTTGACCAAAATTTTGGTGGAAACCCGGAAGTGCGGCCAATATTCTGGGGCGGCTAATCTATTAACAAAATTCTAAAAGCTGCCAACACGGAAGTGAGAGCCCGCGGCAGCCCCAAGCCAAGCTGGAGCCCGGCCGGCCCCGGCTGAGGTGGGAAAGCCTGGCAGAGGCGGGGCCAGCAGTGCGGGGGCGGGCGGCAGAGCCTGAGCCAGCAGGGCGGGGCAGGGGGGGCGGCAGAGCCCGGGCCAGCAGGGCGGGGGAGCCCGGGAGAACTGGGGCTAGCAGTGCAGGGGAGCATGGCAGAAGCAGGAAGGCCGGCGGGTGGGGCTGCCTGGCAGCGGGGGAAGCCCAGCGGAATCGGGGCCAGCAGCGTGGGGGAGCCCGGCGGTGCGGGGGCCTGCAGTGCCGGCCAGGGCGAGGAAACGCGGCGGCGGTGCAGATGGGAGGGGACAGCCGGCATGCCTGCCAGCGGCGGCAGCGGCTGGCCCGCCGGCAGGGCGAGTACGTAAACGCAGCAGCGGGGCGGTGCTGACGGGAGAGGGGGGCCAGTGAGCCCGGCGGCGGCTGCAGCACCACCCGGCCGGCCCCGTCAGCAACCATGAGCGGGCCGAGCCTTCCTGGCCCCGCCCCGAGCCAGTAAAGCCCGCTATGCCGCGATCCTGTTACTAATTGGCCAATTTGTGAAAGCTGCGCACGGATTCTCGCGACGAACGAAAGTGCGGCTAATATTCGGGGTGCGGCTTATCTATTGACAAAGACAGCAACATTGTCGAGGCACCGGGGGTGCGGCTTATAATCCATGCGGCTTGTATTCGTGAAACTACTGTAATATAATGCAGAAGAATATTTGCAGCCACTGCAAAAAAAACTCCCATGCTTAGAATAAAGAGTCCGAAGGTTAAATCCTCCCGAGGAAAAACTGCAATAAAGATAAAGGTGGTATAAAGAAAGTTAGTGAGATCATAAAGACAGATGACCTTGAGGGGTAACATTTCCCTTATTTTCAACATATATTTTGCTTTGTTCCGATATTTAGGAAAAAAAAAAAGTGTTTAGGATAAAAAAAAGACTGTCTTTTCAAGGTAAGCATAGCAGGCAATGCCCCTTGCAGGAAAAGTATAACTGGGCAACAATTGTTGTTCCTGCAATTGCTGGAGGGCTGGTGGCACTGGGATCCCACACAGGGCTGCAGAAGTGCTGTGTGGCAGAACCTCTCCCCAGTTTATTACAAACATTTGGGCTTGGACACAGGTGGAGGATCCAAAACTAAGCAGAAGGTGAGAGCTGCCATCGCACATACAGGTATGAATCTGACTCATCTCATGCAAAGGGTTTAGACACTGCTGGGAATGAGGAGAAGGGGGAATCACAACCTTCCTGGAGGCAAGTTAACTGCAGCCAGAAGATCTGCCAGGTCTTGCCCTGTTGAGAGAAATGGTGGAGTCTGGAAGCCCAGGGCCCCTCAGGTACTCCACTGGGAGGGGCAGAAATGGCCTTAAGGGACCATGACTGAGAAATGCTATGGATCCTGACCACATGGAATGACTGGCAAGGCTGAAAGCAGGACTCTGAAACCTCTGGAGTGCAGCTGTGGTCACCACAAACATTTCCATCCCTCCAGCCTCTCTGAAAAACTGTGCCTACATCTGACTGAATGAGATCAGAAAAGACAAGTTCAGTGTGGACTAGGTGAAAGGAAGGGCTTTTTGAAGGACCATGGGACTGGAGGGCCTATTTTATAATGTCCTGTTTCATAAGGAGTCTTGTTTAGTCTGGCAGAAGAGTGGCTGCAAGGGAACATAACTGCTTTCTAAAAATACAACAAGGAGGGAAACACTGGGGAAAACTATATAAGTGAAAAGCCAATTCTGGTGCAGAAACAGGTGGTATAAATTGTCTCAGAAAAAGAAATTAGTGCAGATTTGTAACCAACTGAACAGGGAGGTCTAATTACTGCAGTATGTTGAGACTGGGGGGCATCCAAACTACTTTTGTGACAAAATTTGACAGGTCTGAACCCGCTCATGAGGCTGTTCATAATAGCAGGCAGAGGGACTCACTCACTGGAGCTGTTCTGCCTCTGGCCCTGCAGGGCTGGTGTGTCAGAGGGCAGAGATGCTGTGACCCCCATGCTGTTCTGCCATCAGGGCAGAATTACACAGCTCTTCAAATTGCTTTGATAAACACAGCCTAACAATTTTCCTTTGCTTTCACAGATTTCTTGTTAATCTCAACACTTGTCCTGCTGGTGTCCCGGGGTGATACCATAGTCCAGCCAACGGACCAACGCCTTCTTCTACTCTTTATCTTCTGTTTTTTCCATCATTGTCTGACACTGCCTCTCAAGTAGCATGCTATTCCCTTTTCTCCTTTATCTCCATGTTCTCCAATCTGATTTGTCGCCCTTTTTTATTTTCTTCTGCCCTGTGCTGCATCTGCTTGATCTTCTGTATCATCCTGGATCTCTGATTTCAATTCCTAGCTCTTCCACCGTTGCCACCACTTGTCTCTTCCCAAAGAGGGGTTGATATTTGATATTTCTTACTTCTAATGTAATACATGGGAATCTACACCTCACAGATTCCATGTGGAGTGTGTGCCTAACAGGAGCATCATATGAACATGAATTAAACTAGAGCAGATGTACATTGACATAAAGTGTGCCTTTTATAAATGGACCATTCGCCACTCCAGGAGATTGCAAGGCTTGTTTTGGGGGACAGAGAAGCACCACAGCTGGGTTAAGAAGGACTTTTTGCTTGGGAATTTGCCTGCCTAGGTGTTAGCCTTCTAGCTGAAAAGAAAGTCCTGGATCCTCAATCCTTGGTTACTTAGCTCCTCCTATATGGCTCCTCCTCTGGTATGCAGAGACTGTTTAAATTAGATTTCAGCATGTACACAAAAGAGCAAAACACACCCTGCTCAAGAAAACATGTCAGCTGAATGTCCAGCAGAAAAGCATGATCATCTCATACCCCAACGTGGACATTCAAAGCTTGGTCAGCTGGTGGGTCTCTAGGCTCTGCTGGCTGGGTCTCTGTTGGCTCTGCTGGCAATACAGACACCCAGCTCAGACAGAGACACCTGCACAGAGCCCAGTTACATTTAACCAATTGAAATGCACATGCCAAGAGTCACTGGAGGCGCCCCAGGGTATTTCAGATGCATTTATGGAACTGCCAGAAATTACACAGGACCTGCAGTGGACTTGTGACCTTCTGAAGCAGGAGCTGTAGTTGCCTAGGACATCTTAAATGGCACAGAAGTTTTATGTGCAGGCAAGTGTGTGTCTTAACCTGGAGGTGGATTGTGGCAGAAAAGCCAAAATAAAAGTTTTCACACTCAGCTGAAGAAACCAAAAAACTGGTTTTGCAAGCTCCAGAGCTCTGGTGCAGCACTTGCAACTTGATATCGATTATCCACTAAAACCAACACTGACCTAAATCAAAAGGAATCACTCAAATCTCCAAAGTGGAGCAAAAGCAAAGTCAGAGGGAAAGGAAGGTGACTGTTAATTGAGTTATATCACAAGTTACAGTGCTAAAGACTTTGATACTGTGAACAAGAAAGCAGTGTTAGAAATGGCCTAAGCTGAAATAAAACCAACTTTGAATGAAAGCAGAGTGTTTGCTGGCTCAGACATTTGAAATTAACTTGGCTGCTGATTCAATGGATCAAAAAATGCATTGATCTAATGCCTCTGACTTTCCACTCATGTCCAAAAAAATGTAACTTAAGTACAGCTTGACTGGAAGATTGCTGTCTGAACAATGATTTTTTTTTTTCTTTTAATGGAAAATTTCAGCTCCATTTTTCCAGCAGTTCAAAACATCCTCTGCTTCCCACATTGTGAGATGACAACAATGCTCAGCTGTCTTTGGCCTGAGTTGTGGCGCCAGGCCAGAAAGTATCTCAAGTTGTGAAAAGTCTTAAATCAACACATTTTACCACTAAAGAGTGAGGAAAAACAGTTTCTAAACCATATGAAATATTCATGTCTAGCATCTTGTGAGATACCATCTGGTTAGATCAAACCAAAGCAGAGCTGATAGTGACAGAGGAACACACTGGGTAGAAAGTGGGGAGTGTGACTTGAAGATTCATTGTTTCACACCCTATAAAAGAGCACTACAAAAGCAGCGTCACTTCAGGAACAATTAATTTTTCCAACAATAAAAAAAAAATCTGAAATAAAAGTATTGATCTTTTGTGTCTGTTATTAGGAAAATAATAATGTGCTTCAGATAATATCGCACTTCTCATAAGGGAATTGATAATTAAACTGCAATTTAATATTTGCCTAAATATTAAAATGTCTAAGAAAAAAAGCCAAATCCTCTAACTACCAAACAAGCACTTCTACAGCCAGCAAGTAGAATAAACAAAGAACAAATCCTGCTGCAGACATTGTGACCTTCCAGTATTTTATATTTCCACAAGTAAATATGTCCTTTTATCCCTAAAGGTTCTTTTCATGGGGCATAGCACTTGGGACAGCTGATCTTCTGTCCTGCAAGAGCTGCTTTTCTGGTATATGACCTTGACACAAATACTTTGTGTCTGTTACTGCTTCCCCTCCCACTTCCAGTCTTTTCCAAACCCGGACAGGTTTGCTGTGCCGTGTACAATGGGGCCTTCAGGTGCTATTGCAATGTAAATAGTGGCAGTACAGGTGCAATTGTGAGTAGAGTATGGCTTTGATTATTCAGTTACAAGGTCACCCTTGGGTGAAAGGATTGCTGCATAAAACATTGCTGAGCCATCAGTCTGTGGCTGCCTCCTGGTTATATAATAATGTTATTTCAAATGTACTGAAAGTGTTTAAGCCTTTCCCAAAATTGCCAAGTTTGTGGTGCAGTGGAACATCAGTTGTAAAATGGTCCCACACAGTTGAGTGTGAACAGAGGTGCTTACAGTGCTGGGGCTTTCCTCACTCTCTCCCTGTTGTTGGCAATTCACCCCTTCCTTTTCTCAAGGTTAATGAAGCTTTGTGCCACTTTGGAGAATAAGGAACTATTGTACCCAGCTCTGTGGAGGGGGAAGACAAAGAAGGCACAAATTAAATGACTGTTTTGGAGCACAGAGCTGGAATCAGGATCAGGGTGCTAACCTTTCCCTCTCTGCATACCTTGTGATAAAACCAAAATGCTACCCTTTTAACAGCATTCTGTTATATACTGTGGACTTTGCACAGCCTTTGAAAGCAGGGAAGAGAGCATCAAATGTTCCAGCCCACTTAATTTGAAAGCTGCCTATAATAAACCTTTGGGAACATGTAAAACAGACAGGTCAAATTACATAGTTACATAAATATCACTGGATTTCTGGCATTTAGGAATAAAAGGTTTTGATCTGTTCAGTTTAAAAGTGCCTAAAACATCCATGCACTGTGTTAAAATCTAACATTAAGTGCTTTTCTTTTTGTGCTTTCCAAAAGCTTAGCTAGAGACAATTTGGACACAGCATGACAAAACTTTGCCTTAATAATATAAATATCTGTGCACAAGTAATTTGACACAGTGTGACACTGCAAAATATTTTATATTCAATAAAATGACAGTTCTTATCTAGTTCTTATCCACATAAACCCTTAAAGAAACAATCCATTGCCTTTAAAAGCCCCTCTCAATTCCTCACTTTCCCATCCATCTTATTTATAGCTCTGTCTTTGTAAAGCACTCCAGGATCTATGAATGAGAAGAGCTTAAAAACCTCTGTGACAGCCGGGATTTGAAATCAGCAGCACTTATGGATGTTATGCATATGAAGGGAAGGATTGAGTGCAACATGCCTCAGCATTCAAAATCAACCCCACATTAGTGTCCTCGTCAACAACTCTGCTTTAAACCAGCGCTCACTGACATCTGTATAAATGCACTGCAATGCCTCTTAGCCCTTCTCCCACTTACTTTCGACAGGCGTTTCACTGTGTCTATGAGCAGGGATCCTCCCTCCCTGTTTTCCCTCATTGCACAATTGGCTTTCCATGGGCCTCTTTGGCAGCTCCAGCCCCTTCGGAAAGCAGAGGTTATTCCTCCCCTCCTCTTTCAGCCTCGCATTGAGGAGGAGGTCTGCGGCAGGGACTCCATGCAGCAGAATGTCAATGCCAGAAGTGGCCTTTCTCATGGAAATCAGGTGTGGGATCCTGGCATTTTCTGTGCAAGAATGAGAGACGTTGGTGGGTTGTATTTATTTTTTTTTGCCCCTCCCTTTCTGGAAGATTATATTTGAACCGAGGAGCTCTGGCTCTCTCATGCCTTGTGGGTGCCAGATCTTTCCTCAAGACTGATTTCTCCATCTCCACCCTCACCTACATTGTTGTGCCATCCCCTTTCATCACGTCCAATTAGTCATTATGGGCTTATCTTGGCTTTTATGTCATAGATAAAAATGCCAAATAAGTGTATTTGGGTTGAATTTACTGAGGACTGTATTTATATGACCCACAAAGACTGATAATACCACTTGACCCCCAGGGAGAAAAGAAAGGGCTCTCCTTGCTGAACTGGGGAGCAACAGGAGACCTGCAGAAAGCAAACACTGAGGTCAGACTGATAGATCCCTGCTGGCCCATTTATTTATGCCCTTCCTAAAAGTTTGCTTTTCAAAGTCTTCCTTCTGGTTTGGGGTTGGTAAGATGGGCATTGCACTTTTCCAGCATTACAAATATGAAGGTCCAAGTCCTAGTGTCTTGACACACAGTTTATCCTGGCTGACAGGCACATCCAGCCCAGATAGTTGTCTGGTACCTTGAATAAGGTCACTCCTGGCTGCTCCTGACTGGCCAAACTCATCCCCTTCACACCCCTGCAAGCTGACCACAGCCAGGCTCATGGCTTGGAGACTGGAATTAAAGGAACCCATGAAAAGCAAAGTCCAGCAGAGCTGCACTCACTAGAACTGCTAAGCCAGCAGATGCACACACGGCCTCCCAGGACAGGCTGGTATCACCCTCACTGCCCACCACACAAGAGTCACCTTCCACCCAAACACTCCTGAATAGCAGCCAGTTGCAGAGTTTTCACAGAATCACAGAATGTTCTGAGCTGGAAGAGACCCACAAGGATCACTAAGTCCAGGTTTTAATGAATGGCTCATGCAGGTATTGAACCCACAACCACAGCATTATCAGTCAGTAATACAACACTACATCTACTTGGGCTGATGAGAAAAAAAACATGTCACAAATTCAGTGATAGCTAAAAATGTCTCTTTAAAATTATTTCCTTATTAAAACTCTGCCTTTAAATGAGAAGACTCAGACAATTCATGAATTCACACTGCAGATCCTGATCATGCTGTGATAGGATTTAAACTGTTTTTTTAATACTCTGGAAGAAAGGTACTGTGCATTTCAAAGGCAGGAAAACTGTATCCATGCTCTTTTATCCACCTTCAGGAAAGGTTTGATGAACACATCTCAGCTTGTATTTTTGATGAATATAGGATTGTATTTCTGAATGAATATTCTGGTTAAAATAATTTGAAATTTGTCACAGCAAGTGGCACACATAAAGTATGCAGTGTGTTCTGCATGTCGGTCAGATGAAAGGCAGTGTAATTGCTAATTGATAGTGTATTTAAATATCATGCCTGCATACTTATCTTGACTTAAAGCCTGAAATATGTAACATGCTGATAATGCACACACCTATCATGAAACAAAGTACAAATCCAGAGTCAAACACACTGACCTTACACGCGTTGCAAGCTGCATGTGCTCACAGCTGACAAGTGTTTGAAGCAAAGCATTTACACATAAAACATTTATGCACACATTGTGCACTGAGGCATTGAAATTTGCAGCCCTCCATATGTTATACATACTACATGTATGATTTCTATGCCAAGTATTTTGGGAAAAGAAAAAGCAATTACCCATATGTTCTCTAAACAATGGGAACGTGCTGTAAGTTGTGGTACTGGAGAGGCAGCTTGATCCTCAGGGAATATTTAAGTGCCATGGGATGTGGAAGAACACTAGAGATGGAAGGGAACAGGCAAACGTTGGTGGCACAAGCTGGGTTTGTTTAAATGTGTGCATAGAAAAGGCAGCATTTAAATTCACAGAACCAAACAGGATAGACTAAAAGAGAACATCCTGAGTTAGAAGGGACCACCAAGGACCATTGAGCCCAACTCCTGAACCTGCACAGCACAATCATTAAGAGTCCCACTGTGTGTCTGAAAGAATTGTCTAAAATCTTCTTGAACTCTGTCAGGCTTGGTGCTGTGACCACTTCCCTGGGGAGCCAGTTCCAGAGCCCCACCACCCTCTGGGTGAAGAGTCTTTTCCTGATATCCAACCTAAACCTTCCCTGACACAGCTCCAGGCCATCCCCTTGTCACTGGTCACCAGAGAGAAGAGATTGATGCTGCTCCTTGTGAGGAAGCTGCAGGCCACAATGAGGTCTCCTCTCAGTATCCTCCAGGCTGAACAGAGCAGATATCCTCAGCTACATCTCGTGTGGCTCTCCCTCCACACCCTTCACCACCCTCATGGCTCTTCTTTGGCACTTTCTAATGGCTTAGTCTTTATATTGTGGCACCCAAAGCTGCCCCCAACACCCAAGGTGAGGCTGCTCCAGTGCAGAGCAGTGCAGGACAATCCCGTCACCTGGCTGGCCATGCTGTCCCTGACATCCCGGGACACTCTTGGCTGCCAGGGTACTCACTTTCAACTTGCCATCGAGGAGGACCCCACATTCCCTCCCTCCCTGCAGAGGAGGGAAGGAAAGGACTGGCTCCATGAAGGGCTGGCTCCATGAAGGGCTGGCTCCATGACTGACTGTCTTCATGAAGGACTCACTCCATGAAGGACAGACTCACTCCACGAAGGGCTGGCTCCATGAAGGGCTGGCTCCATGAAAGACTGGTTCCATGAAGGACTCACTCCATGAAGGACAGACTCACTCCATGACTGACTAACTCCATGAAGGACTGTCTCCATGAAGGACTGTCTCCATGTAGAGCTACCTCCATGAAGGGCTGGCTCCATGAAGGACTGGCTCCATGAAGGACTGGCTCCATGAAGGATTGACTCACTCCATGAAGGACTGTCTCCATGAAGGACTGACTCCATGAAGGGCTGACTCCATGAAGGGCTGACTCCGTGAAGGACTGACTCCGTGAAGGACTGACTCCATGACTGATTGTCTCCATGAAGGGCTGGCTCCATGAAGGACTGACTCATTTCATGAAGAACTAACTCCATGAAGGACTGACTCCAAGAAGGGCTGGCTCCGTGAAGGACTGACTCCATCAAGGACTGGCTCACTCCATGAAAGACTGGCTCCATGAAGGACTCATTCCATGAAGGACTGACTCCATGACTGACTGAGTGCTCACACTTCACATCTTGCACTCCCTGGACACACGTGCTCACAGGGACACCAAGCTGCCCCTGGCATTCAAACCCTACAGCCGACAGCAGCTCTGCTCCAGGGTTTGCTAAAAAAAAAAAAATCACCCCCAAGAGCCTTGTTCTGTACTAACAATCCTGCTTGTGCACTGGGCTGCTGTGGGGGTTAAAAAAGGAACATACATACACATACACATATATATGCACACACACACATATACATGCACACACACATATATATACACATACATATACATATATATAATCTAAATATGTATAATATCAATATTATACATTTATTATCGGGTCTGTGCCCTGTGGGTGACTCCGGGGGGGCGGGGCCAGGCCGCCCCTGGCGCGCGCTCATTGGCCGCGAGGGGCGCGCGGCCCCGCCCCCTGCCGCCGGTGGCGCATGCGCGCACGCGGGGTTGGAGGGCGGGGCGGGAGAGGGCGGGGATTGGTTGCCATGGCGGTGACGTCAGAGGGTGCCGGGGACGGGCGGCGGAGACACGGAAAGGTCAAACTGGAGGCGAGGGCAGCGAGCGCGGCGGGGCCGCGGCGGCGGCAGCGGGGCACGGCCGGGCACGGCCCCGCCGGGAGGCTCCGCGGGACCCGCCGGCCGGGCGAGGCAGCCCCTCGGTCCTCGCCGCCTCCCCGCACAGGTACGGGAGGAGCGGCGCTCCGGGGCCGAGCTTGGGGCGGGGGACAGGCGGCGAGGAGGGGGCCGGGGCTGGGTCGGGGAGCGCCTTGTTGGAGGAGCCCGGCGTGTGGGGTCGCGGCCGGCTGTCCGTCCGTGCCCGGCGGTGGGGCAGCTGGCAGAGGGCTCCCTGCGCTGTGCGGGTCGGGCGGGAGCCCCGCACCCTCCCGGTGCTCCCCCCGTGCCGGGGCTCCTTTCTCCCGGAGCCCCCAGGGCTGTGACCCCGGCACTCTGACCCCCATGACCCGCCAACAGAAGTTGGGTTTTTATGTAGGGTTTTTTTTGTTTTATTTTTTTCACTGTGGACCTTAGGGAGCGCTCCCCCCCGCCCCGGCCCCCAGCTTTGCATAACTTGTCTCCCAGGGACTGTCCCGTCCTCCCTGCACTTTGCCCTTGCCCGGTGGTCTGCGGCGTGAGGGAGTAAAACTATTCAAGGACTGGGTTTTGTTTCTCTAGGGAAAGAGCTGGGTCACAAACGAGGCAGGCTACCTAATGATATATATATGTATATTCCTTTTTTCCCCCACAGCAGCTCAGTGCACAAGCAGGATTCTGTGACAGTACAGAACAAGGCCCTTGGGTGTGATTTTTTATTTTTTTTTTAGCAAACCCTGGAGCAGAGCTGCTATTAGCATGTAGAGTTTGAATGCCACAGGCAGTCTGTTGTCTCTTCCTGCTGAAAGAATAATTTAGAGGAGCAGCAATGACTCATTAATAGAAAGTATTAGTTGCAAGAAGGCAAAACCAGGTGAAGTTTCTTACTTTACCACAGACTTACTCTGTGACCTTGGATCAGCCTTTCTGCACCAGCCAGTCCTCTGTTTGCTTTTGAATCGGGAATAGCGGTGCTTTCCAAAAACGTCCCGTGGATAAACATACTAATGACTGTGAAATGCTTATCTGCTGTGCTAATAATGGGTAGATGGCAATGGTGTTTCTATTATGGAAGTAGAAAGACTCTAGCCAGGTTGTGACCTGTGGTAGCCACACTTTGATGGAAATATGAACTTGCTTAAAAAGACATTAAATAACCTGTGATACTGCATGATTTGCACTGTGGTCATCTTGCATGCACTTCATATTTTGATGTAGTGCGTGCTTTCAAAGCGCTGCTATTCATACTTTATGGATGGGTTTTTTTCCCATCTGTTTGCCTGTAACAAACTTGTGTGGTGTCCTCTTCCACTGCTAAGGAAACCTCTGAATTTCTAAGGTAGCAGATTATCCCTGATAGTTGACATCTCTGAACTACATGGTATTTTGGCAAGAAAATGCTAGAGGGAGTGACGATAAGCAATCTTAGATTTAGGAACAGTATTTTTCCCCTCACCTTATAGGATGCTCTCTGTGGAAAATTGGAGTACTTCCAGTATTTCACAGGCAAAAACCTAAATCCAGGAGTTCTGAAGCTGAAGGAGTTGACTGTCATGGTTCACACACTGCTCTGAAGTGCAGCCACTGCAATAACAAATGGAAGCAGCCAAGCACAGAACTGGGAGTTACTGCTGCAAATCCTGACCTGAGTGAAATAAGTTTTCTCTCTTTACAGTTTTGCTTAATACTGACTTGTGCAGCTAGATTACTCATCCTTTCTTCTAATTTTTTTTTAGTATGTTGTAGAAGGATAAACCAGGAAGAAGCATTGTTTGCCTCATACCTTGGGGATTTTTTGAAAGTAATTTGATACATAGTTTCTCACCTACTCAATTTAACATGAAACTTCCATAATCAGATTAACATCAAATAGGAAAGCTTTTGTGTTGAGGAGGAGGTAAGCACAACTTAGTTTGGTTTGTTTCTGGGTTTTTTTGGTTTTTTTTTTAAATGAACCTGGAAGCTGCTCTGGTAGAATGGCAATTCATTGTTAATTCTTAATATGTAGGTGCCCTGGAAAAATCAAATACCTGGTTTCATAGCTACCCTTAGGCATCTTTAATTTATGCAAGCAGGGCTCACTGAGTAACTACTGTAAGTCTCATTGACCTTAGTAGGTTTGCAGAGGTCATGTTTTAAAATGGGTAAGTTGTGCTTGAACTGTTTTCTCAGTAAGTATTAGGAGCAAGTGTTTGTGTACACAATTACATGCTTTTTCCAGTTCTCCATTACATTTTCTGTTTTTCTTTAAATTCTTGCTCATCTTAAAGAAAGCTCTCATTAGGAAGAAACACAGGTTTTTGGAAACAAGTTCCTTTTCAAGATCTGGCTGTAGCAGAGCAGGCTGCAAGGTTTTACAAACAGCCAGAAAGGCCAGTGTTGGGTTCAGAGGAACTTGGCCGGCACAAGCCGAACGTACACGAGTGACATCAGCATTTTTCTGAGCCATTTATGCTGTTCACTTGTGCTGGTTCCCAGCAGTGCCTTGTGTCTTATGTAAGCTCACACTGTACATCCTGTCCTGCTGTTCTCATGCATGATAATTCACTGGCGTTATCTTACGGGAGGGGTTGGGAGCTGCTGCCTGTCTCAAATGTCTGCATGCAAGTTTCCTATGAGCCAGGAGCGTAACAGTGTCCTAGGAGACATCTGAGGAATAACTTGGAGTGACACACAGCTTGTCCCCTGCTCCTTTTGGTAATAGAGCTGTAACCACTGTGAAGTCATGTGGCAGGAGTTTTACTGGACTGAAGCCTTGATCTCTATCCTACATAGATGGACCACTCCATGGCTTACGATAAAACATTGATGGCTGGTGATAAAACAACCATAAAACCCAAAGGACTTAAGTGTCGACAGAAGCCTCGATAAGACTGGAAAATAAAGGCTTTTATTACACTGTCACTGCACACTTCTTGTTACAAGGTCTTTGGGAGGAATTGTATCTTCAGATACTGATCCTTCAAACTTGTCCTTGCAGTTGGCATTTACTCATGCGTAATGCAAGTACTGCCACTTGATGGGTGAAATTGAAACAAACCCTCCATTATAAGCACTAAAGCCAAACATTTCTTCTGTTTTTCTTGCTTGCTAAATCTAGCTGAAACTTGCTGGCATAAAATCGTGCAGTAAAGCAATGAGCATAATCTAATTCTAAGTAAACGGAGCACCTTCTTTGAACAGTGTCTAATGTTTCATACTTTCAGTCTCTTTTGTTAGTGCTGCAGCAGTGTGAGGGAGCCAAATTCCTGATTACCTGTCTTGGTGGTTGTCCTTGTCTGACTCCATGGCTTGTTTGGAGCAGTTGGAAACTTTCCTTCTGAGCACTGATCTGGCACAGCTGTGTACAAGACTGTGAGATTTACAGCTCTGCAGGGGAACCACCTACAGAGGGGAGAAGGGTTGACCTGGAGGAGAAGTGCGCCTGGAGAGGAATGCTGATGTTCCCTGTGGCAGTAATGGGAATCTTTCCTGTGATTTTCCAGAGTGATCTGTTCCATACTGCACAAAAGTTTCTCGTTGTAGTGCAGAAACAAGAGGAGTGCAAGACTTGACAGGGGGACTGGTTATCTAAAAAGGAACAGGTGCAGTCCTCAGACGCTGAAAAGCTGAACAGATTCCTTTAAGTAAGCTTTTCTTGTAAGTTTAAGGATGTTAATTGGCAAAACATCTAAGAGAAACTTGAATTTTTATTTTTGAGAAGGAAATTGAGTTATCACTAACTTTTATTGACCAGAGATAGGGATGCATGAACTTTTCCTGGGGCTTTTGTTATTTATGGAGGATATGCAAATCTGTTTTATAAACCATATACAGTGGAATAGGCAGCAATGAAGTTGTATTTCAGAGACTTGTAGCAGCTGTAAAAATAAATATTGTAAAAAAAAAACCCCAAAACAAGCAAACTCCTCCAAAAAACCCCAAGCTACAAAAGTATCTTCATGTAGCACATTCAGGATTCTGTTAATTTTTATTGTGTGACAGATACTTATGTGAATATAAAGATCCACATGTATGTTGTCATGAATCAGTAGTGTTTTTGGTAGATGTGGGCAAATAAAATGCAGTCTGGATGCTTAAATCTGCTAAAATATTTATAAGAAGGCTGGCTCTTGGAAAAAGTTTCCCACAGGATGCAGTGGGTGTCAGGTCTAAAGGTCAGCAGCAGAGAGAGTAGAGAAAGCTCTTTTGCGTTTATCTTTCTCCAAATTTTTCAAACAAGCCTTGTGTAAAGAAGCAGCAAATCTTCCTTTCTTTCTTCCTAAATTTCGAAGTGCTAACAGGCATTTGCAGGTTTGTTCATACTGGAGCTGTTTGTTGAAGACTTTTTTTTTCTTTGAGAGGGACAAAAAACCCAAAACCCTCAGTGCAGTTAATACGTTTATGAGCTCTTCGCACGGAAGTTCCTGGTGTAAATCATAAAAGCCAGATGGAGTTTTAAGTGACTGTCATGTACAACTTGGGGAATGAACATTCCTGATACTAATAAAAGGGCCAGATTGGAGCTACATAATTAATCCCAGCATCCTTTTCAGTGCATGATAAGATTTGGCTACAACAGCCATGGAGTTAATAGAGACAACTGTCAAGTCCTATGAAGCAGTGGATTGCTTGCCTAAAATAAAAATACCTGTGTGCTTACTCTGGTATGTATCTTCTGGTGCTCAAATTGCAGTTTAAATGGGGGAAAAAGAGTGTGAGTAGTCTTGAATTTATTTCCCATCTTACATATTTATGTAAATACGTTTATACATGTATTTAATATGTAAAATTTATCTGCATGCATATGATAGGTACATAAATGTTTTTAAAACAAAAGGTAAGTATATAGGGCTTTTTTGAGTGTTACATGGCAAAATCTTCTCTAAATTGGAGTTGATTTGAAATGTAATGCCTGGGGAGCACCAGGAAACAATCTTATAATTAAGTTTATTCCCTCTGTGTAGCAATGTCCTGAAGGAAGTGTGCAGAAAAGTGCTAAAAAAAAGGCTCATGAGATGCCACAAAGTCTATGTCAGAGACAGACAGGAGGAGGAGTGGGCAGATGGCAGTCAGTACAAAACACGTGAATAATCAGATTGAGAACGAGCTGAATAGACTGCCAGTATGCTGGTTGCATGCTGCTGCATTTTGGGTTTGGTGAATGTGCTAGGGATTTTTTTTCTGTTGTGATCAGTGTTCCATACTCCAGAGAAGTAAGAATCTTCAAGCTAGAAACATATGAGGGTGAAGGCATGCCCACCATAGTCAAGGGAACTGCTGGGATGAGGGAAAGGTCAGTGCTTTCAGAACTATCAGGACTGGAAAACATTAAAAAAATCTGTTCACTTATAGAACAGTTGATACAGACCTACCTTTGACATGCATGACATGGAATAATACTAAAATGATCCAAAATCTTTGTGCCACTACCTGTGTGAGGATAGATTTATTTTTTTTCTGAAAAGTTCTGGAAGGTAGTAAGATTCATTTGTCATAAATTGTTTACATAAATTATTTTATCTAATTTATTGGAAAACTCTTTGGGTAGCTGGCCAGACTGTTCATTGCCTGGCTCAGTTGGTCTTTTCCAGCTTGTTGGTTGGATGCACTGTTGGAGTGTGCAGTGGAAACAAGAGCAGGAGGGATGGCTGCACTGGTGAATGATTGATCCTGTAACCCCTTGTGCAATGCTAAGGATTATAGAAAAAAAACAAATCCAGAAATAGAACAAGAAAAGCCCTCCTGCCCTACTGATTCTTGCATGAAAAAGGTTATAACATCAATTTATAGTAATAATAAGGTATACATATGGATGAGAGTGTGTTGAGATCCAGTTGATCAATAGTAACTTGTTTATATTGGTATCCAAGTTCCTGCTCTTTTCTCTTTCAGCAAGTTCCATAGGTTAAAACAGTAGTGAACTGGTCTAACTGGAGAATTCCCTACTTCCCAAGGAAGAGGCATTGCTTTGTCTGAGCTGGCATTTGAATGGAAGGATCTCAACACACTTTTCAGTTTAAAATTTATTTAGTACAGATAATTTTGCATGCTAGCAGCTTGCTCCTTGTACACTGTCTTAGCATGCCTCAGTCTGAACAAGAGCAGTAAAGAGTTTAACAGCCCAAGAAGGTAGAGCAAATGTGGTCTGTATTTCTGCAGAAGTGAAGGTTAGAAAGATAAAGGGAAAATGATTAAAATATTCACAAGAAGTGCCCTAGATAAGATTGTTTCATGTCTGAGGGCATGATGAATCCTGTGGGAATGAGGAAGTTTAATTGTGATGTTTCACATTCAATCAACATGTTAGATACTAAAGTGGTATTAATGAAATTTGTTAGAGCATGGGCATTTTGTGTAAAGAATATAGAAATAAAGTAAGATAGTCCAAGCCAAATCCTTTGCTGTATCCAAGCTATGCAGAGAATGAACGTTGGAGGCTTAACGTGAGTATAATAAATCAAACTGCCAGCTGAGCCTCAGAGGGCTTTATTCATGCACTTCATTGTTCTCTGCAGATACAGCAGGGTTCAGCCAAATGCAGGGTTGTCATTCTGCAGATGTTCAGAGTGTTTCACAGCGTTCTGAAGAATGAGCTGGTGTCTGTCTGTTGTCCACACTGCTCAGTTCCCTGCTCAGAGTGGCCATGCTCTGACTTTCATGGGCCCTTTTACATGCAGCAATCACAGTGTGAGTTTGCAGTTTTGGGTGAGTGGGGAACTACGTTGTGTGCTATTGATAACTCCCAGAAAAGGCTCAGATTTGTAGCTTCTGGAAAGTGCTTTTTGGCAACAAAACATGCCCTGCTGACCCTCTGCAGCTTGGCAGAAAATGTTCCTCAGTGCATGAGCTTCCAAGACGCCTCTCTCAGGGTACTTCTCGGGTCTGCTGGCACAGAGCAGTTTTATTAACCTGCACCAAACTGTCTCCTTTCCCTATAGCCTCAGTACCAGGCTAACAAA